>NC_073629.1:120521514-120830085 GCF_029407905.1 Bubalus kerabau | reverse complement strand
CATGCACATTGTTTATAAAAAAATCTGCTTTTTCCACCTAATATATTTTGGACATCCTTCTGTGTGTATGGTTTCCCTCACTTCTCTCAGTGGAAACTGATTTTCTAAGCAAACAAAGAACAAAGGTTTCGATCATGGTTCACGGGTGAAAAACCACCATTACAGGTGGAGAACACTTTTTTCAACTCTAAATTCATTTTGCTGTTTTTAATCACTAAGAAGACAATTTAGAAGCTGATCCTCAGGCTGACAAGCATGGTGGAGCGGGACTCAGAAACGACCTCTCTAAGATAAAGTTAGTCCATGTGACTGAGGCAGGAGAGGAAGGCATGCAATGCTTATTTCACTTCAGTCTTGCTTTCTGAACATGGGGGTGATAAACGATTTCGTGGTTCTGTTCCAGAGGACACACTTGTCCAGTATCACCAGTGGCTGTATTTGCCTTACGTGAAATTAGGAAACCATCCATCTTGCCTGCAAGTGCCCTAAGTGTGGAGCTGACTCAGCGAGCGCCTCAGAGGGCGCCCTGCTTCAAGCTCTCGCCCACTAGGCCCTGTGGGCCTCCAGAGTGGGCAGGGTCCGTGCCGGGTGGCATCCCTCCCCCGTCCCCAGGCTGAGCACAGGCAGCAGAGCTCGCGTCCTGCCGCTGAGTGGGTCTCAGGCCCTCCCCAAGGCCAGTACCTTCTGGGTCCTCGTCCCCCCGCTCCTCTCCATCCTTCAGGCTGTGCGCGCTGAGGTCCGCCACCATCCCACTGTTCTGCTTCTTCCCTTCTTCGTCGCCTGACTCTTCTGATTCAACCCGCCTGTCAACTGAACCCACACACACCCATAAGAACGCATATTCACGTTAGGGGACTCTGTGAGGAACATATAACAGACTGGCATCCAGCTGGAAGTCAGAAAGACTTCATTCAAGAACTTTTGTTGAATTCAGGTCAACAAACATTTGAGTACTTTCCACGTGTGTCCTGGGCACCATGTGAGGCACCACCCAGAGGAGGGGAGGACTGGGCTTCGGGAAGAGGGTAGACCAGGGAGGCCACGGGTTGCAAAGGTGAGGAGCACACTATTCCTGCTCTCAAGGAACTCGTGAAGAACGCCAGGTGTCTGGAAGGCCTGGGTGGCTTGTGGCTGAACGTGCTAATGGTAACACGCAGAGAAGCACCTCCTGTCTGCGCCCTCTTGGCCTGGATCTCCACACAGAGGGGACCGTGTGACCCTCCCGCCACATACCTTCATCCAGGCTCCACTATCCATTTGGCCAAGAAAACCAGCCCAGTTCACAGGCCCACGTTCTGAAAGAAATCAAGACTAACTCAAATCAGACTGTGGGCAGCGGGGCGCTCTAGAAAAGGAGAAGACAGCCAGCAGTGCTCCACGCCCCACACGAGTCATGGTCTTAACACCACGGCACGGTCAACCCAGCGCAGTCCTGTACTCAGTGAGTGCCGAGTCGCCTCAGTCGTCGGACTGCAGCCACCAGGCTCCTCTGTCCGTGGGATTCTCCAGGCAAGAATATTGGAGTCGGTTGCCATGCCCTCCTCCAAGGGAATCTTCACAACCCAGGGATCAAACCCACGTCTCTTACGTCTCCTACATTGGCAGGCAGGGTTCTTTACGACTAGCATCACCTGGGGAGCCCAGTTAAATGTAGCTGACTGGTAAAAAATCTTTTGGCAAGACTGTCAGATAATTTTCCTTTTTCTCAATTTTTTTGCAACCTCTGTGGAAGCCTGTCTGGAAGAGCCAGAGCACTCGCAGGCTGCGTGCGTCATCAGTCATAGGGCAAGGATTCTCTCTTCTCTGACCACGGCTCATCTACAGAGGGATGTGTTCCATGGGGAGGGACGCTGCTTCAACTCCGAGTCTTCCACTGCGATTAGCAAAGCAGCACCCAGCTAAGGATGTTGGCCAAGTCCTGATGAATTCATCTCTAACACCACCACACCCATTCCTTCTTCCTGCAACTTTCTGGCAACTGTCTTAGATCAGCTAACTCACTACCTGTGGTCTGTGCTCCTGCCTGGCCTCCTAACTGGTCTCTCAGTGGCTTGTCTGCCTGTTTAAATCTATTCTCCAGAGACTCTGATCTGATCCCAGAATCCAAATCTGATCTTTGACTCCCCAAATGCCTAGAATGCCCGTGACTCTTCCTGAGTGTGCACCTTACCCCGACAGACACAGCTTTGACCTGTTACTTCCTTTTCGAAGCCTCAGTCTCCTCACGGTACCCACACATCAGCGTCGCTGTCAGGCACAAAAGCATGTGCATGACATGCATAAAGACGTGTAATAAACTAGCCATCACTAGGCACAGCCTCTCTGTGGTCCAGGCTAAGGGACAGCAAGTCTACTGGGCAATGGTCTGGTGCAGCTGAGCCCAGGGTGGCAGCGGCTTAACTCATGAAGGGCAGCCAAAGTGAAATATGGGATAGCAGATCAGCATAGCAGGTGACTGTGGGGCACTGGGGACAGTGGCCTGGCTCAAGGTATTGGCAGGGGGAGCGGGAGAGGTAGCAAATACTGGGAGATACTAGGGAAGCGGGGGCAGCAGAGCTTGCTGATTTGTCGAATGGGTGGCAGCCAGAGAGAAGGAATTGCCTAGGTTTCCTCCCATTTGCCATTTACCAAGACAAGGAGATGGCTGAAGAGGAAGTGGGAGAGGTGAGAGAGCGGGAAGAAGGCGGATAAGAAGAGGTGCTTCCCTGCTCAAAGACCCAAAGGTCTCCAGATCCAAGACCTTCCCCAGCTCCTCCCCTCCACCCAGGCCCTCCACCACGTGCCCTGCCTGCCTCACCCGCCACACTCTCCTCCGGTACCCCTGTCACTCCTGGTCACTCCGACAGGTCACACTCCCTCACAGCCCTATGCCTGTGCCTGCTTTCCTTCAGCGGAGGCGGCCTTTGCTCGTTCCCGCCCCCCACCTCCACCAACCCCGGTCTCCAGCCTGGCTGACTGGCACATCCTTTGAGGTGCAGCAGGGAGCTGGCCCCGGCTGCTGCACCATCACTCCCAAACACGGGGCCGCCTCTTCCACCCCTTCCCTAGCACTTGACACTGGAGACCCCGGCTTCTTTTCGGGAGCCCTCAGGAAACCAACAGAGCCAAAAGTACAATGAGAGCTCAAAGACACGACTGGCTCTCCCCTGGGGCTAGGTGTGCATGTCATTATATACACACATAACACGCATGCAGATTTGTTTTCAACAAAGCCAAAGAGTTGAAATTAGTCTTCTGGATCTATTATAGCTTTGAAAACTGGAACCTGTCGATTCTATCACTCAACTCTCGGCTGGGGTCAGCCGTTCCCCTCAACCGGTTCGCTTCCCAGAGAACCCTTCTCCACCCCTGCCGCGTCCACCAATGAGCTGCCTCGGGCGGGTCCCAGCGAGCCCGCGCCTCGTATCCCGGTCAGCTGCCTGGGGACCTGTCTCGCGGGTCAAGCTCAGGGATTCGGTGCGAGGCTCCCAGCAGCTGGGGCGGGCACAGGGGGCTGCGGGACCGCCGCGCCCTCAGTCCTCACCCACAAGCCCGGCCCTCCCGCCGCTCGCCCCGGCCCTGCGGCCCCCGTCGCCCCGGCCGCCCGCGCCCTCCCGGCCACTGCCGCCTCAGCACCGGGGTCCGCGTCCGGCTGTCTGGGGCCACCCCCGCCCTGCCGGCTGGCAGATGTCACGGGGCGCGCGGGGCTGGGCCCGGGCCGCCCCGTTTCTCCCGGGCATGACTGGCACGGCCGCCGACCCCGCCCCCGCCCGCCGGGCCCTTCGGTCGCCGCCCTGTGGAGCCGCTCACCCTCCATCATTTCCTGCGACTGTTGCTGGCCCGCGCCGCGCTCCGCCGCCATGTTGGCTGCTCTTTCCCTTTCCGGAATCTGTCGCCTCAGGCCCCTCAGCCAATCAGGGCTCCCAGCTCAGAGGTTTCCCAGCCAATGGGGCCCTGCGCTCCTGCGCGGCTCGAGGGCCTCATGGGAGTTGTAGTTCACCCGCGAGGCCGCGCGTGCCTCCGCCTCCGCGGCTCCAGTCTCCCCGCCCGCCAGGCAGGTAATGGGCGCCCTGGAGGCTCTGGAGGCGGGAAGCGGGATGAGGGTAGGGATGCTCGGGGCCGCAAGCACGGAGCCGAACCTGCGGGCGAGCGGAGAGGAGCCTGGGGTCGCTCTGCGCTCGTGGACTGGTGGCGGGACACGGCGGGGCGGCTCCCCAGTCCCTCTGAGCCTCGGCGGCGGCGTCTGCAGAATTGGGCAGACATTGTCCCGGCGTCGCGGTGTGGACTGAGCCCGTACAAAGGGGCCGCTTCCAGTTAACGCTCAGCGCGGGCCGCCCGCTCTCTTTTCCGGGGCCTGTCCGCTAACGGGTCCGGAAGAGCTGGTCGGACCTGGATGCCAATCTAGCTACTGCGGGCGCCGCAGTCCGAAACGGGCTCCGGCATCGGGGGCCGTGAGGGAGCCGCCCTCTGCTCCGCGCCTTCAGGTCGAGGCCTCCGAGAGGCGAGGTCCGCGGTCCTCAGCCTTCTCGATCCTGAGACCAGAGAAAACGGCGTCCGGTGACCGCGCTGGTGGAGGCGCCGTTTCTTTTGGCTCTTCCGAGGCGCCGTAGACGGACTCCGGCGCGTCCCTAGCAACCGTTAGCGCGGGCGTCTCCTCGCGGGTTCCCTGGGTCCCCGCCCACAGGCGCCGGCGGTTGGCCTCTGGGACCTGTCGATCGGCGCCGTCGCTCTGCCATTGGCTGGTGGCGCTAGAGGCGCGCATTGGCGCCCTCCCGGCGCGTTGAGAGCTCGGCCGGTGACTGGGCGATCTCAGGTGAGCCACCCGCGTGGGAGCACCGCCCCGCGCCCCACGATGTCCCACTGCCTTCCCCGCGCCGCCCGGTCGGTGGCGGCCCGCTTGCCGCCCTGTGGCTGTTCGCGCCTGGCCGGTCCCGCCCCTCAGTGCCGCTCAGGGTCTCGGCCTGGGCCTGGTCCCACCCGGCGCTCGGTCCTTGCCCGCAGAGGGACTGTGCTCGCCTGTCCCACCCCTGGAAGGGGCCAGGAGGAGGCTCGCGGAGCTTGACACCCAGGAGCCCCTCAGTGGACGTGTGTGCGGAGAGCCGTGAGCTGTAGCACCTCATCCATGCTGCCCGACGTCCCCACTGCACACCTGGGCTTTCTCTTTAACCTCCTCGCAAGCGTTTCTTTCCCTAGACAAGGACTGTGGCCTTGCGGTGCGGTCTTATGCTTTCTGTCCCGTTACCTTCTACACTTGGCAAAGTAAACCTATGTCGATTCTGTGTCTCACTTTCTCTTGCGGGTTCCCCTCTGTGTCTTCCTGCTGTTGCTTTCAGGTCAGTTCAGTCACTCAGTCGTGTCCGACTCTTCGCGCCCCCATGAATCGCAGCACGCCAGGCCTCCCTGTCCCTCACAAACTCCCGGAGTTCACTCAGACTCACGTCCATCGAGTCAGTGATGCCATCCAGCCATCTCATCCTCTGTCGTCCCCTTCTCCTCCTGCCCCCAATCCCTCCCAGCATCAGAGTCTTTTCCAATGAGTCAACTCTTCACATGAGGTGACCAGAGTACTGGAGCTTCAGCTTTAGCATCATTCCTTCCAAAGAAATCCCAGGGCTGATCGCCTTCAGAATGGACTGGTTGGATCTCCTTGCAGTCCAGGGGACTCTCAAGAGTCTTCTCCAACACCACAGTTCAAAAGCATCAATTCTTTGGTGCTCAGCTTTCTTCACAGTCCAACTCCCACATCCATACCTGACCACAGGAAAAACCATAGCCTTGACTAGACGGACCTTTGTTGGCAAAGTAATGTCTCTGCTTCTGAATATGCTATCCAGGTTGGTCATAACTTTCCTTCCAAGGAATAAGCGTCTTTTAATTTCATGGCTGCAGTCACCATCTGCAGTGATTTTGGAGCCCAAAGAATAAAGTCTGACACTGTTTCCACTGTTTCCCCATCTATTTCCCATGAGGTGATGGGACCGGATGCCATGACCTTCGTTTTCTGAATGTTGAGCTTTAAGCCAACTTTTTCACTCTCCACTTTCACTTTCATCAAAAGGCTTCTTAGTTCCTCTTCACTTTCTGCCATAAGGGTGGTGTCATCTGCATATCTGAGGTTATTGATATTTCTCCTGCAATCTTGATTCCAGCTTGTGTTTCTTCCAGTCCAGCGTTTCTCATGATGTACTCTGCATATAAATTAAATAAGCAGGGTGACAATATACAGCCTTGATGTTCTCCTTTTCCTATTTGGAACCAGTCTGTTGTTCCATGTCCAGTTCTAAATGTTGCTTCCTGACCTGCATACAGATTTCTTAAGAGGCAGGTCAGGTGGTCTGGTATTCCCATCTCTTGAAGAATTTTCCACAGTTTATTGCTTTAAGACATGATTTCTTGCATGAATGACTGTGACTCTCCCCTTCCCCCTGTTGGTCAGGTTACTTCAAAGCAGGCTTTGAAAGTCAGTCTTTGGGATAAGAGCCATACTGCCTGCGGCAACAGGAGGCCCTGGGAGTTAGCCCAGTTTCTCCAGACCCGTCTTGATGGGTGGACCCCTCCCCAGGGGCCCTGTGGGACTCATTGCAGCTCTGCCTGAAAGGCTTCCTCACTCTGCTTTGCTGGCTAAACTCTGCTGGTGCCTCCTCCTGGACGCCTGTGCTGGCTTCTCAGATCTGAGAGGCGCCCTTGGCTCACACACTCCATCACAGCAGCATCGCCCTGGATACACTGGAGGGGGCCTGGACGCAAGAAACAGTCTCAGGATATACCCCACACCTGACGTCGAGAGGAAGGCAGGTGTTAGGGTAAGGTCTCCTGTGGCTCAAAATGACATCTTGTCATTTTCAGCTCTGCCCGCCAGCCTGTTAGCCTCATGCTCTACTGCTCTGCTTGTACAGCAGTGGTGGGAGCAATTGGAACCAACTGTCTCCTAGCGTTTGTTCTCCTGGGAGAAAGCCAGTTGCTTCCAGACGTTCACCTGTAAGAGCAAGGAGTACTTTTCCAGAAGCTCCCTGCAAACCTCTCCTTCTGTTTGATTGGGGGTGGGGAGCGTCACTCACACCTTCTGGAATCAAGACCAGCACCAGGAGCAGGGTTACTCTGAGGCACCATCAGATGCTGTCTGCGTCCAGCTTCCCGTGGCTTCTGCTCAGAGGGGATGCAAAATAGAACAATCATACACCGCCTCCCACCCCCCCCTCACCCCCCCACCCCCCCTCACCCCCCCCCACCCCCCACCCCCCCACCCCCCCACCCCCCCCACCCCCCCCACCCCCCGCCCTTAAAAACCACCCCACCTATTCCAAAAACCTTGGCCTGGATTTGCAGGCATTTCTGATTAGAGTTTGAGTCAAACTTGAACAGGTGAGAAAGGAAGTGATCTAAGGACATGTGAAGCTGGGCTCTGTGCCCTCAGGGGCCACCCTGGGGCTGTGGCCCCGATGTACTTGTGAGGCTGAGCTGGCTCCACAGACTGCTCAGGACAGAAGGTGTGAACGGAGAAGGGGTGATTTTTTCTGAGGCCACTTCTTGGTTTATCAACTTTTGACACTTTTTACTTTCTCAGTTCAGTTCAGTTCAGTCACTCAGTCGCGTCCGACTCTTTGCGACCCCATGAATCGCAGCACGCCAGGCCTCCCTGTCCATCACCAACTCCCGAAGCTTACTCAAACCCACGTCCATTGACTCGGTGATGCCATCCAACATCTCATCCTCTGTCGTCCCCTTGTCCTCCTGCCCCCAATCCCTCCCAGCATCAGGGTCTTTTCAGTGAGTCAGCTCTTCCATCAGGAAGTAAAACACAAAACATCCTATGCCCTCTCCCCTCCCTTCATTTCCATCTCTCCTCTCCCCGGTTTTCCTCATTTTTACAAAGTAAGCTTTTATAACATTTACAACGTACGCTGAAGAGTTTTATTTACTTATTTATTTATTTACTGTCTTTTACAAAGTAAAGCTCTATAACATTTACAGTGTCTGAAGTCATAATCAAGTCTGCTGGGCTTTGTCTATATTCCGGTTGTAGAAGCGGAAAACTAAAACATGACCATGTCATTGCCAGTTATTGTAGGAATAATTACAACACTGAGATGCCGAAAGAAGGACCTCTCAACCTGTGACATTTAAATGTTGCCCCTTGCAGGACAGCAACACCTTCTAACAGTTTATTACTTCGCTTCTTTCTTGCTTCCTGTTCATTATTTGGTTCATGGTCAGCTGTTACTGGTTAGGATCCCATGAGCTATATAAACATGCACACGTAAAATATCTCAGTTTTTCAGTGTACCCTAGTTGATTGATTCGCAATATCAGTCACAAATCAAAACAGTACAGTGGACACGTTTAAGCCCACCACCCAAATTAGGATGTGGAAGACCCTGTGCCCTCGTTCCCCCTCTCCTTGCAGCTCAGAGGACCCTCAGAAGACACCTCGGCCTGATGTTCGGGTTTGTCATGTAAGTGTGTATCTCTAAACTGCGTGGATGAGGGGATGTTACACAGACGGAATCCTACTGACGATAGTCTTCTGTAACTTGGTTTTTTTCACATATGTTACTAAGATTTGGAGAAGGCAATGGCACCCCACTCCAGTACTCTTGCCTGGCAAATCCCATGGACAGAGGAGCCTAGTGGGCTGCAGTCCGTGGGGTCGCTAAGAGTCAGACACAACTGAAGTGACTTCACTTTCACTTTTCACTTTCATGCATTGGAGAAGGAAATGGCAAACCACTCCAGTGTTCTTGCCTGGAGAATCCCAGGGATGGCGGAGCCTGGTGGGCTGCCGTCTTTGGGGTCGCACAGAGTTGGACACGACTGAAGTGACTTAGCAGCAGCAACTAAGATTTATCCGTGTGTGTATAGAATTTATTTTCACTCTATAATTCATAGCACAAATGTACCAGGATTTTAAGTCTGTTTTCTAATTGAGGAATGCTTAGGTTTTTATTTTGTTCTTTGGCCATTACGAACCATACTGCCCTGAACATTCTTGAGTGTGACTTGCTACCCGTGTGCAGATTTCTATAGGATGTAAATCTTAACGGTGGAAAGTACTGTCAGAAAAGGTGAACATTGGATTTTTTTCTAAAGAGATTATATTAATTTGTTAGTGTTCCCATTGATTCACATCTTTATTAACATTTGGTATTAGAGTTTTTAGAACTCTTAATTTTTGCTGACTTCAGTTCAGTAGCTCAGTTGTGTCTGACTCTTTGCGACCCCATGGACTGCAGCACACCAGGCCTCCCTGTCCATCACCAACTCCTGGAGCTTACTCAAACTCATGTCCATCGAGTCAGTGATGCCATCCAACCATCTCATCCTCTGTCGTCCCCTTCTCCTGCCTTCAATCTTTCCCAGCATCAGGGTCTTTTCCAGTGAGTCAGTTCTTTGCATCAGGTGGCCAAAGTATTGGAGTTTCAGCTTCAGCATCAGTGCTTCCAATGAATTCAGGTCTGATTTCCTTTAGGATGGACTGGTTGGATCTCCTTGCAGTCCAGGGGACTCTCAAGAGTCTTCTCCAACTCTACAGTCCAAAAGCATCACTTCTTCAGCACTCAGCTTTCTTTACAGTCCAACTCTGACATCCATATGTGACCACTGGGAAAACCATAGCCTTGACTAGACGGGCCTTTGTTGGCAAAGTAGTGTCACTGCTTTTCACTATGCTATCTAGGTTGGTCATAGCTTTCCTTCCAAGGAGTAAGCGTCTTTTAATTTCATGGCTACAGTCACCATCTGCAGTGATTTTGGAGCCCAAAAAATAGTCTGTCACTGTTTCCATTGTCTCACTATCTGTTTGCCATGAAGTGATGGGACCAGATGCCATGATCTTAGTTTTCTGAATGTTGAGTTTTAAGCCAACTCTTTCACTCTCCTCTTTCACTTTCATCAAGAGGCTCTTTAGTTCTTCTTTGCTTTCTGCCATAAGGGTGGTGTCATCTGCATATCTGAGGTTATTGATACTTCTCCCGGCAATCTTGATTCCAGCTTGTGCTTCATCCAGTCCAGCATTTCTCATGATGTACTCTGCATATAAGTTAAATAATCAGGGTGACAATATACAGCCTTGATGTACTCCTTCCCCAATTTTGAAACAGTCTGTTGTTCCATGTCGAGTTCTAACTGTTGCTTCCTGACCTGCATACAGATTTCTCAGAAGGCAGGTCAGGTGGTCTGGTATTCCCATCCCTTGAAGAATTTTCCACAGTTTGTTATGATCTACACAGTCAAAGGCTTTGTCAGAGTCAATAAAGCAGATGTTTTTCTGGAACTCTCTCACTTTTTTGATGATCCAGTGGATGTTGGCAATTTGATCTCTGGTTCCTCTGCCTCTTCTAAATTTGGCTTGAACCTTTAGAAGTTCACGGTTCACATACTGCTGAAGCCTGGCTTGGAGGATTTTGAGCATTCCTCTACTAGCGTGTGAGATGAGTGCAATTGTGCGGTAGTTTGAGCATTCTTTGGCATTGTCTTTCTTTGGGATTGGAATGAAAGCTGACCTTTTCCAGTCCTGTGGCCACTGCTGAGTTTTCTATATTTGCTGATTTAGTAGGTGTAAAGTAGTCACGGTTATGCAAATGTCATGATTAAGCTTATTGTCATAGGTTTACAGGATATTCTCCTGTGAAATTTTTTTTCCTGTCTTTTGCCTATTTTTTTTTCTTATTCCTCTTTTACAGGTGAAGTATAGTTGACTTGCAACATTGGTTTCGGGTGTACAGCGTATGGGTTTGACGTTTATGTACATTAGGGAGCCATCTCCGCAGTGAGTCTGGTCGCCACCTGTCACCTCTCAACACCGTTGCTGTGTTGCCGTGTGCTTCCGGGACCTAGAGGTCTGCCCCTTTGTGCCGTTGCTTTCTCCAGTGAATCCTCTGCTCTGCCTCTCTGCTCTTGCTGCGACCTCTCTAACTTGAATGTTGCCGTGCTTGATGTTGTCCCGGCTGTCCCTGAGGCTGTTCTCATTTTCCTCGATTCTGGTTTATTCTTCCTGTCCAGCTTGGGCGGTTCTGCTACTCAGCCTTCCAGGTCTTTGGTCTGTTCCTCTATCATCTGATCTGCTTGATTCCTCCCAGTGCATTTCTTCGTCTGTTGTACTCTCCAGATCTGATTGGTTCTTTTACATATTTTTCACTCTTAGTAGATGTTCTCACTGTGTCCATCCCTTTGCCCTCCTGAATCCTGTGAGCATCTTTATGGTCATGATCTTGAACCCTTGGGCTTCCCTGGTGGCTTAGATGGTAAAGAATCTGCCTGTAATGCAGGAGAGCCAGGTTCAATATTCGGATCAGGAAGATCCCCTGGAGAAGGGAATGGCAACCCGCTCCAGTATTCTTACCTGGAGAATTCCATGCACAGAGGAGTCTGGGGCTACATTCCCTGGGGTCACAAAGAGTTGGACACGACTGAGTGACTAACACTTTGGACTCTTTTATCAGGTGGATTGTGTGTGTGTTTGGTTACTCGTGCCTAACTCTTTGCGACCCCATGGACTGTACTCCACTAGTCTCCTCTGTCCATGGGATTCTCCAGGCAGGAATAGTGGAGCAGGTTGCCATTTCCTCCTCCAGGGGATCCTCCTGATCCAGGGATTGAACCCAGGTGTCCTGTGTTTGCAGGTGGATTCTTTACCACTGAGCCACCTGGGTGGATTATTCATCTTTGTTTTGTTAAGTTCTTTCTCTGAGGTTTTCCATTGTTCTTTCATTTGGAACATATTCTTCCATCGCTTCATCTTGCTAACCTTTATTTCTTCATACTAGGTAGGTTGGTTATGTCTCCCAGCCTCGGAGAAGTGGCCTTGTGTGAACAGTGTCCTGTGGGGTCCTGTGGGGCCCGACAGCACGCCCTGCCCTGGCAGCAGGACCTGAGGCTTCAGGGCTCCTTCCTGTGTGGGTGGCATGCAGCTTTCTGTCGCGCTGGGGCCGGCTGCTGTGGGTCTGCTGGTGTGTAGGACTGGACCCAGCCCAGCTGCCTGGGAGGCCTTGCCTCGTGGCGTTGTTGTGGGCACACTGGTGGGCTGGGCAGAACCCCTGGTGCTACTAGGGTAGAGGGGGGGGGTTCCAGGATTATGCCCATGAGCCCTGGTGTCAGCCCTGGGATCGAGATCACAGACATGATTGCAGCCAGCATCCCAGTCCCCAGGGGAAGCCCCACTGCCGCCTGCTTCTCTGGGAGCCTCTCTGGGACCCACGCATGGTCCGGCCCAGGCCCCTCTGGGACCATGTCCTCTGTGCTGGAGTTCAGAGTGTGTGAGAGTCTGTGCACAGCCTCTGAGAGCACAGTCTCTGTTTCCTGTAACCCTGGCTGCCAGCTCTTGGTTCTGCACACCCAGACAGTAATGCAGAAGTGGGGTGCAGGCTTCAGGGGCACGGTGCCCTGGCCCTGGAGGCCCCTGGCTGGGCCCCCCGCCCGTGGGTCTGTACTGCAGCTTCCTTCCTGGCTCCTTCCTGCTCCGCTCGGGTTCCCCCTCTTCCCTTCTCTCTTTCCCACCCCTTCCTCTTTGTTCCGACAGTCCTCGCATCATAGGTTCTGACCCCAGACGGCTGTTTGGGACTGAGCTGAAGAATGAGCTAGCTAAGCTGCCTTTGTCCTTGCCTGGCAGACGCTGGTCAGTTTCCTTGGTGTTTCGGTGGACAGCGGTCCCGCTGGCTCTCTAGCTCCTCATGGAGGATGGGGGTTCGACGGCCTCCATGGAGGACCACCCGGGCCCGGGCCGGAGGCCCTCCCTGCCAGTGCCCCCGGAGGGCCCCGCCGCGCCTTCCGCCTCGGAGCCCGGCAGGTCCGGGTCCTCAGTCCACAGACACTCGAGCAGGAGGACCGGGCTGTCGAAGCTCTGCCAGAGCCGTATTGCACTGTCGGGTAAGCAGCCTCTCTCTGCCGGCCGGGCGGTGCCTGTGCAGGACGGGGCCACGCGGGCCTCCTCGCTTGGTGACTCTGCTCTGACGGGAAGTGGGGAAGGCCTGCTGTGACTCTGGAGCAGACGAGACACTCTCCTCATCCAGGCGGGGCTGAGATCGGCCTGAGGGCCCAGATCCAGCCAGGGGAGAGCGCTGCTCTGCCAGGGCAGCTCCTTGTGGGAGGGTCCCCCTTGGGGGCAGCAGGTGGGAGTTGGCTGGAGCTGGAGGAGCGGGCTGGGGGGAGGGAGGTGCAAAAAGCAGAGGAGGACCTGGAGGGGCTGGGTGAGAACGTCCCGCTTGCCAGAGTGGACTTTCTGGAATGATGGTGAACGACCCTGCGGCCGGGGGCCCTGGAGGGCAGTGGGACAGCGGGGAGCTCAGCGTTCATGCTGCTGTGTGGGGGTCTTGGCGGACCCGGGGGGCGCTGGATGCCCGTCCAAGTGCTAGTCAACGCTGTAGTCCCGTCGTCCTCGGGCCCCCTGCGTGAGCTCGAGGCGGGGCCGGGTGGGGTCTCACGCGTCCCTTCGCTTTCCAGAGGAGAGGTGGAGCTCCTACTGCCTGTCGTCACTGGCCGCCCAAAACATCTGCACGAGCAAGTTGCACTGCTCGGCCACGCCCGGGCAGGCGGACCTCACGGGGTCCCTGGGCAGCATGTCCTGCTGCTCCCTGCTGCGGGGCTTGTGCCCAGGGTGGTCCACGCCTCTGCTCCCGGCCCCTGTGTGCAACCCCAACAAGGCCGTGTTCACCGTGGATGCCAAGACCACAGAGGTGCGTGCTTCGGGGTGTGACCCAGCCGCGCGCTTGGGGTCTCTGGCCTCAGCTTACGGCCGCAGAGGGCGCCCGGTGCGTCAGTACAGTTAGGAGAAAGGCCGCAGCTGCCTCTGCAGTGGCGAGAGCGATGACTTTGGAGACCTCAGTATGAATCTGTCTGGACAGATCGAGTCCTCCCATTGATGCAGACTCGAGAGGGGGTGGTGCATCATGTAATCTCATTTGCTGAGCGTGGAGAGCCAGGATTTAAAGCAAATGCGTTTGCAGGATGCGTGTTTGTGTGCACAGAGCTGAGGCTTTCAGGTGGGTGGGCGTGGGCTGGCCGGCAGCTCCGCGCCCGTCTTGCTGGGGGAAGCCGGCCTGGCTGCGGTCTCCGTACCGCCTGCTGCACTGCGGGCAGCGCTTTCTGTTTCTCTGGGATGGTGGAGCCGGGGTGGCTCTGCTGAGAGTGCCGACGGCGGGGCGGGGAGCGAGGCCTGTGCCGCCTTCCCTCGGCTGTTCAGGGGGCGGAGGAGCTGCTGGTGACACGGGGCCCTCCTCTCTCTGACCGCAGATCCTGGTGGCCAACGACAGGGCCTGCCGGCTCCTGGGCCACAGCAGCCATGACCTGATCGGCCAGAAGCTCACGCAGTTCTTCCTGAAGCCGGACCCCGACGTGGTGCAGGCCCTCAGCGAGGAGCACGTGGAGGCTGACGGGCACGCCGCTGTCGCGTTCGGCACCGTGGTGAGTGCGGGCCTCTGGGCTGCCGGCGCTCACAGTCGGCCGTCTCGCCGTCGGCCCTGGCGTAGGGGGCGGCTGGGCAGGGGGTGGGCGTGGGGGAGGCCACGTCAGTAGAGACGCTGCACCTTCCTGGTGCTCCTTGAGGAGGAGCGCACTGGCAAGCCTGCAGGGCCCAGGCCAGGCTCCGGGGAGCTACAGTTCTGTCGTCTCCCGCTCTGTCTCCATGCCCCCTGTCTGGTGGTGTTGGGGGCTGGCATGGCTGCAAGGGCTCCCTGGAGCTCTAGGCTCTCCCGTGTGTGTATCCAGACTGGACGTTGACAGGCTGCGTGTTAACCTGCGTGTTAAATGCTGAGCCCTGAGACTCAGGCCCTGAAACAAGTTAGATAGGACCACGTACACCCAGAAAATCACCCGCGCACGGGACGAGCGCCGAGAAGGAAATGTAAAGACTCAGCATGTGGGGGTGTCTTTTCTTTGAGAAGCCTAGCCGCCACATTGCCCTCGCTTTATTACCGTGAAGTGGGGTATGAGAACACGTGCTCTTCTGATGGGCCACTCACTCAGAGGCCGTATGGCCAGGCGTCGGAGGCCTTGTTTGCGCTTTGCTTAATTTCTGTCCGGGAGGCGGGTGAGCAGCGGGCAGGCGTGCCCGCGGGCCAGGCTTGGCCGCTCTGAGCCCCTCTGTGCCCCAGGTGGACGTTGTGAGCCGCGGCGGGGAGAGGATCCCGGTCTCCGTGTGGATGAAGAGGGTGAAGCAGGAGCGCAGCCTCTGCTGCGTGGTCGTGCTGGAGCCTGTGGAGCGGGTCTCAGCCTGGGTGGCGTTCCGGAGCGACGTGAGTCACGTTGGGTTCCCAGCTGCACGTCACTTTACCACTCGGGGCCCCCCCCCGGCAAGTCAGCATGTGGTGTCCCCCGGGGCCTTCGGGCAGGAAGAGGGCCTGGGGCCTGGAGGGTGAGCCGGCTGCCCTCCTGGTAGCTGCACTTGGGCAGGGCATCCGGCCTCCCTGGCCTCTGTTCCCTCACCTATACACACGGGATGCGAGCCTGGCCCCCCAGCGGATGGGCGTAACACTTGGATAAAGCCATACATCGCCCCCTTGGTGGTGCTGGCACGCAGGCCGCACTCAAGGCCGGCGCGGGTGTGCTAGTTGTGTGCGTGGTCCCTGAGCCTCCAGCGTGAGCCGGGCTTCTGCGGGTTCCTGGGGGAACATGCGTTTGGGAACATCTGGCAGGGGACGGGAGACGGTGTTCTGGGGGTGGCTGCCTTTGCCCCTGCACTTCCAAGGGTGGGGCGGGGGGAGCACCCACAGCCTTGCCTTCAGCTGGAAGGCACGGAGGCTCAGTGAGGTTTAAAGCTGAAGCGCAGGAAGCATGGGTCACGAGGCTTAACACCGGCTTTTCCTCCCAGGGCACCGTGACGTCCTGCGACGGGCTCTTCGCGCACCTGCATGGCTTCGCGTCTGCGGAGGAGGTGGTTGGGCAGCGCATCACAGACCTCATCCCTTCCCTGCAGCTCCCCTCTCCTGGCGAGCACGTCCCCATGGTAGGTCCTCAGGGCAGGACCCGGGCCACTGGCGCTGCCCGGCCAAGGCTGGGCCCTGTGGCCGCTGGAGTCTCTCTGTCCCGTGTCGGTCGAGTTCTTAGACCCAGCTTCATGAGCTGACAGCAGGGGCGTCTGCACTGTGGTTGTGGCCGAGGCTCCGAGCTTCTGCGACGCCCGCCTGGCCACCCCTGCCCCCGGTCCCCTTCCTGGAGCTCCTGTTGGGGCCTCTTTATTGAGAGGTCTGGGGGCTCGTGGAGCAGGAGTGACTGGTGGGCGTCGTCTCCCGCCCAAGTCAGGACTGTGGGTCAGGTGGTGGCGCTCGCTCGGCAGCTCTAGGGGCAGTGGGGGTTCGGGTGGGGGTGGCTCTCTTCTCGGCTGGACCCCCCAGTTCCCAGGGGCCTGTTTCACAAGTACCGCACGGCCTTCTCATAGTGATTGCGCTGCCGGGATTCACCGGATTAGCAATCAGCGGCCTGCAGGCTCAGACGGTCAGGGGTGGTCAAGCTGCGGTGAGGTCAGCTCTGCTGCTGCAGGAGATAGACCCTGCCAGGGTGTCGTGGGCTCTCCCTGGCTGTCCTCTGGCTTCTGGCTGAGAGCCGGGCCCTCCAGGGAGGTGGGGTACTGGCTTCAGTCCCTCTAGGTTGATGGAAGCCTCCCCTCCCGCATCATCCTCTCTTTATGCTCCTTGCTCTGTCCTCAGCGGACCTCCTGAAGCCTGACGCTGTGGGGCTCAGCTGGCGCAACCACTGTGGGGACCGTTCGGCAGCCTCTTTTGCTTAACTCTGGTGTGCTGGCGTAAGTCCTTTTGGACATGCCACGTCACTTCAGTCGTGTCCTGCTTTTCGCCACTCTGTGGACTGTAGCCGCCAGGCTCCTCTGTCCATGGGATTCTCCAGGCAGGAATACTGGAGTGGGTTGCCATGCACTCCTCCAGGGGGTCTTCCGACCCAGGGATTGAACCCACGTCTCTTCTGGCTCCTGCATTGGCAGGCAGGTTCCCAGCGCTGCCTGGGAAGCCCTTGCTTAACTCTGACCATAAGCACACTTCTGCCCCACCCCAGGCACACATCCAGAGGAGGTGTGTGTGCCAGGAGGCGTGTGTTTGTGTGTGCCAGGAGGCACGCGCACACGTGTGTGTGTGCGCCAATAGGCATGTGCAGGCACACTCCCAGCAGCTCCGCGCTGGATCCACCTGTCACCTCTGCCGCAAAAGAGGCTGTGCCCCTCTTTCCTCAGGGCTCACTGGGGCCCGGGGTCTTACCAGGGGAAGCCTGGGGTCTTGATTCCACCCCCGGTCAGGGTGCAGGGCTGGTGCAGGGAGCTCCCCCATGTTCGGGCCTTGGGCCCCTGCAGATCTTGCGGGGGAAGCCTTAAAAAGGAGGCAGGCAGCACTGGGAGAGGGGTAGACACAGGCCTGGGGACCGGCTGTCTCGAGAGCAACAAGGAGCTGACCAGGAAAGCCTGTTAGATGCTGCTCTTGTGGGATTTGCTCAGGAGAGCGGACAGGTTCTGAGCATTTAAAGCAGAGAAACACGATGGAGGACTTGGCTGTGTGGATGATGGGGACCGTGGAGGCAGAGCAGAGATGGACAGACCACCTGGAGGCCAGCAGTCTGGGGAGCCCCAGCCCCCCACCTGCAGAGGCGGGTGCTGGCGGCCTGGTGGTCCAGGTGGGGAGTGGGCAGGCACTCGCTTCCTGCAGGGTTGGGAGAGGGGCCCGGCTGGTCCTGGCACGTGGCTTGATGGCCCGTGTGCACCGTGTTTGGGCTGTTCTGGAGTGGGGAGTGGCCGTGCTGGCTTGGGTCCCAGCCCAGCCACGGCTCTTGGTCAGGTCTCTGCCATCCCTAGGGTTGGGGGGGGGGGGGCGGTGGGGAGATGAGGCAGGAAGAGCAGGATGGAGGGTGGGTGTCCCGGGGGTGCCCGCCGAGCAGCAAAGCGTCACAGCTTGGGCCACTGGAGGTGCCGCGGTGGGCACAGTGGCGTGTCTTTCTTCCAGCACCTCAAGATTCAGAGATCCGTTGGAAGAGCCAGGGATGGCACCACCTTCCCTGTGAGCCTGAAGCTAAAGTCCCAGCCGGGCAGCGAGGAGGCTGCAGATGGCGAGGCGGCCCCTGGCGGGGGCTACTCAGCATCCATCTGGGTGTTCTCCACCATCAGCGGGCTCATCACGCTCCTGCCAGACGGGACCATATACGGCATCAACCACAGCTTTGCCCTCATGCTGTTTGGTTACGGAAAGGCTGAGCTCCTGGGCAAGGTGGGCCGGGAGCTGGGCCTGACCCCCTCAGGCCTGTGCGCCCTGCCTGCTGCTGCAGAGGCTGGCTTCCCTGGGGACTTGGGCCCAGAGAGTGGGGCCTCTGCCTTGGCCCCACGCCCTGCCTGTGCCCGTTTGTCTGGACCTCCGGCAGAGCCCTTGTGTGCCGGGCGCCCCGCAGGAGAGGGAGGGGCTCTGCCCAGAAGCCTGTCCCGCACGAGGCCTGGCCTGAGTCCCTGCAGGGAGGTGTCACAGCCTGCACGCCCCCTCCCACCATCCGGGGGCGGTGGTGGGTCGGCTCGGAGGGGCCGTCTCTGTAACCTCTTTCTTGGGCTGCGCTGGGCTCTGAGGGTAGGCGAGCCTGTCAGGCCACCTGAGGGGCCCTCCCTGGTGGTCTCGGCGGTCCTCCAGGGCTTCTGGGGAGGCGCATGGGCCCCCACTTGGTGGACGGGTGGTTCACACTGGAGGGAGAGGCTGCTGTATGCTGTGTCACTCGGCACCTGAGCAGCCCCTGCCCCTGGCCCCATGCCTGGCTGGCCCGGCTCTTGAGGTGGGTGCTGGCCTGGGCTCCCCATGCCTTCCACTGAGCACCTCGATGCCCATGGGCAGCCATCGCCTCTCGCCACCCTTGCTGGGGCCAGCACTGCACGCCAGCCAGCCAGCCAGAACTTTAAGCAGAGCCTCAAAAGAGGTCCTTCCCTGTTTTCTAATAGAAATGCTAGTTTGAATTAAATGAAACAGTTCAATTGAAGTCAGCGACCACATAGTTGGAGTACTTTCTGGACAAGGGCATCCCGCAGGAACGTGGGGACACCGAGTCCTTGCAGGGAGTACATGAACGCAGGCTGCTTAGGGTTTGCTAAGGGAAAGAGGAACTAGTTACGATTTCCATGGTGGGTGTCGGGGGTGCTCGGACCTGCCGAGAGGAGCCTGACCCGGGGCCGTCCCGTACCCCGTCCGGGCTGCTCGCGTCCTGACCCGGGGCCGTCCCGGACCCCGTCCGGGCCTGCTCGCGTCCTGACCCGGGGCCGTCCCGGACCCCGTCCGGGCCTGCTCGCGTCCTGACCCGGGGCCGTCCCGGACCCCGTCCGGGCCTGCTCGCGTCCTGACCCGGGGCCGTCCCGGACCCCGTCCGGGCTTGCTCGCGTCCTGACCCAGGGTCATTCTGGGCCTCGTCCAGGCCTGCTCACGTCCTCTGCTCTCTGCCCAGCCGGGGCCTCGCCGAGTTCTGAAGCACCCTTTGTTCCCTAGAACATCACCTTCCTGATTCCCGGTTTCTACCACCACATGGACCTTGCCTACGACAGCTCCTTCCCTCTGCGGGACCTGTCCAGCTGCCTGGACGCTGGCAGCCAGAGTGGGCCTGGGGTCAGCACGGGGGACAAACCTGCGGGCACAGCCCAGGGTGAGGACAGCCCCCTCCTCCTCCCGGGCCACCCTCTGCACGGGAGAGGAGCTGGAGCTGGGGGCGGGCGTGGGCGTGTTGGGGGGGCGGTGGTGGCGTGGGGACCCTGTTCTGTGGACTTGGCGTCTTCTCTGTCTCCTGTGGGCCTTCCACGTCCCGGGGGATGGGGCGCTTGCGTGGGTCTCACGGCTGTGTTGGCGCAGAGTGCAGGATGGAGGTGCCGAAGTGAGTCACGTGTGCCTGCGCCCGGCGGCACGGCTGGTCGGCAGTCTTGCTGTGCGAGTAAGTGACGCAGCTTCCTGTGAGCAGCTGAAGGCGGGACTGACGTCAGGTCCATCCCTGAGGCAGCAGTCTTGGAGGATTTGTTTAGTTTTGTCTATTCCCAGTGGTTTTTTTTTTCTAATTTACTTAGTTATTGTTAGCTGTGCAGGGTCTTTGTCGCTGGGCAGGCTTTTCTCTAGCTGTGGAGAGCGGAGGCTCCTCTCTAGTCAAGGTGGAGGGCTTCTCGCTGCAGTGGCCTCTGCTGGGGAGCAGCGGCTCTCGGGTGCCTGGGCTCCAGTGGCTGAGGCTCGTGGCTCTGGCTGCAGCTCGCGGGATTTAGATCGCAGGCTCAGCAGCGGTGGTGCCCGGCCTCACCGCCCTCGGCACGCGGGCTCGTCCCAGACCAGGATTCCTTACCCTGAGCCACGAGGGAGGCCTTCCAGTGCTTTTAACTGAACGTTTAAGATGCCTCCAATAAAAGCCCCGAGTCCACACCGTGATGCTGTAGGAGCGTGTGAGGGGCACAGCGCGGGGCTCCTGCTGTGTGGGCCCCTCTGTTCTCTGCAGGTGGAGCCCCGGGAAGCAGAGGCCCAGCGGAGGCTCCGGCAGCCTCCAGGGAGCTCACTTCCACTCCAGGAGGCTCGGCCGGGCGCCCTGGTGTCGGCTCGGGGGCCCTCCCAGGTTGGCACCATGGGTGCTGTCACCTGCGGGCGAGTCTGTGGAAAGACCTGGACTTGGAAACACCAGTGGATCTAATACAGTCAGTGAGGGGAAACGTGACTGTGGTGTCTGACGGGACGTGAGCTCTCCCTGTCAGACGGTGTGTGTCGGGCCTTAGGTGTGAACGTGTGGTGTCTGATGGGATGTGAGTGCTCCCTGTCAGATGGTGTGTGTCGGGCCTTAGGTGTGACTGTGTGTGTCTGACGGGACGTGAGCTCTCCCCGTCAGGTGTGTGTGTCGTGCCCGGGTGGTGTTGGGTGTCTCCCCGTCAGGTGTGTGTGTCGTGCCCGGGTGGTGTTGGGTGTCTCCCCGTCAGGTGTGTGTGTCGTGCCCGGGTGCTGTTGGGGCGTCTCCCCGTCAGGTGTGTGTGTCGTGCCCGGTTGGTGTTGGGGCGTCTCCCCGTCAGGTGTGTGTGTCGTGCCCGGGTGCTGTTGGGGCGTCTCCCCGTCAGGTGTGTGTGTCGTGCCCGGTTGGTGTTGGGGCGTCTCCCTGTCAGGTGTGTGTGTCGTGCTAGGTTGGTGTTGGGGTGTCTCCCTGTCAGGTGTGTGTGTCGTGTCCGGGTGGTGTTGGGTGTCTCCCCGTCAGGTGTGTGTGTCGTGCTAGGTTGGTGTTGGGGTGTCTCCCCATCAGGTGTGTGTGTCATGCCCGGGTGGTGTTGGGTGTCTCCCCGTCAGGTGTGTGTGTCGTGCCCGGTTGGTGTTGGGGCGTCTCCCCGTCAGGTGTGTGTGTCGTGCTCGGTTGGTGTTGGGGTGTCTCCCCGTCAGGTGTGGGCATCATGCTCGGTTGGTGTTGGGGTATCTCCCCGTCAGTTGTGTGCATCGTGCTCGGTTGGTGTTGGGGTGTCTCCCCGTCAGGTGTGTGCGTCGTGCCCGGGTGGTGTTGGGTGTCTCCCCGTCAGGTGTGTGTGTCGTGCCCGGTTGGTGTTGGGGCGTCTCCCCGTCAGGTGTGTGTGTCGTGCTCGGTTGGTGTTGGGGTGTCTCCCCGTCAGGTGTGGGTGTCGTGCCCGGGTGGTGTTGGGTGTCTCCCCGTCAGGTGTGTGCGTCGTGCCCAGTTGGTGTTGGGTGTCTCCCCGTCAGGTGTGTGTGTTGTGCCCGGGTGGTGTTGGGTGTCTCCGTGTCCTGCAGCACCTCCGAGCGCCCGGCCTCCCCCCGGGCACTGCGCCCCAGTGCGCACAGGTTCAGCAGCTGTGCTTGTGGCTTTAGTTGGTCTGTGGCGTGTGGCTCTCGCTCCCTTACCGGGGATACACCCACCCCCTGCTTTGAAAGAGCAGGTTTTCACCAGTGGACAGCAGCGATGGCCCTGGGTTCAGTTTTTTAAAAGATGCTTCATCAGGCTGCTGACTCTGAGTGACCCCTTTTCTTAACGTGGGATTTCCTTCATTGTATCTGGGTTTTTCTATCTGCAAAGACTCATTTTTGCGTGTCTGTTTTTTTTCTCTGTCACTGACACCCTTTTCTCTTTTTCCAGAATCTAAGTTCTCTCAGTGTGTGTGACTTGCACTCTTTGTAGGAAATGGGCGGGCGGCGCCGCAGGAGCTCTGCCCTCGTGGTCTCGAGGGCGGGCCTGTGGGCATCGCACGCTTGCCCGTGGCGCCTGTCCGCCACTCCTGCCTGCGGGGGCCGGACTCTTCCTGGGCACCTCCCCTGTGCAGGCCACTGTGCAGCACGGACATCACGCCCCTGCCAGCCCGGTCACTGTGCTGTCCCAGCCCTGCTGTAGGCTGGCACTCTATCTGGCCTCTGGAGCCTGGGCAGAGCCAGGTGGCATAAGCATAGCAATGAGGCGGAGAAGACCCCACACTCCAGAGGGAGACAGAGCTGGGGAGGCTGTGCCTCCTTGGGCCCTCAGGCCAGAAGGAGCGGGCGGCCTCCTGGGCAAGGGAGCAGGCTGGGCATGGCGGGGAGGCCAGCAGACCTGAGGCGAGGTGCAACCTCAGGCCACAGGCCTCTGGTCCTCTCCTGGAGTCAGAGAGTGGAGCTCTTGGGGGCTGTCAGCAGTGAGGGGCCCAGGCCCGGGCTGGGAGCCAGGGCTGTGCTGTGGGCGTGGGCCTGGCAGCATTTCTGCCCCTGCCCAGTGGACAGGAGGAGGCTTTCAGTGGCATGTGCCAGCCAGTGGGAAACACTCTTTTTTGCCAGATGCAAAGGTGGACACCGAGACCCCAAAGCCAGCGGAGAGCCAGGACACATGCCCCATGGCCCCCGGGGGCTCCCTCCCCGCCTCCCCGCCGGGGTAAGCCCTCCAAGGGAGGGGCAGGTGTGTGTGGGAGGGGAGGGTGCTCTGGCCGTGATGACGGAGGTGGCCCCGGTGCCCCACATGGCCGTGCCGCCGCCTGCTTTACGGGGAAGGAAGCATTTAGTCAGGATCCAGCGAACTGGTCCCAGCATAACTTCCCCGTTTGCTGTGCATTTTTAAACAACACAGTATTCCATTCAGAGGAGCAGGGCTCAGTTTGGAAAACCCGGGAAAGTAGGAGTGAGACCCGCTTGTTCAGTGGTCACAGTCCTGCTGCGCAGCGCTTCTGTGTTCTCAGCCAGGTTCTCGTTTTGAAAAATCCCTTTGAGACTGAGTGGCAGCAACGTGCCCGCCTCGCTGGGTCTTCTCCTCTGCCCCTGGGAGGCCTGCTCCCGCTCCGCTTGCTGCCCCTCGCTGCCCCGGGGTCAGGACGCAGGTCAGCAGGGCCTGTCCTGAACCTGACCGGATGCACTTCCTCGTCTCTGGCTTCTTTTGCTAGCCATCGTGTGAGGTCCATCGGCACTGCACAGGTTTCAAGTTGTCTTGAAATGATGTTTTAAACCCGTGCTGTGTGAATGTGTGTGTTTAAGTACTGAGGCATAACGGTGAGCAGCAAAAGTGCCCCAGCTCTCCTCCAGACCACCTCCCGTGCCCTGGAGGCTGAGCCCTCGCTACACAGACGTGTGTGCTCGGACGCGCCCTCCCACACGTGTGCACGTGCTGGAGGCACCGTGCGTCCCCGGCGCAAGCCTGCCCCTGGAGCGGCGCCTCGGCCCGCACACGCAGCCCCTGCCCTTTGCGTCCAGCCCGGCTTCTGGCTTCGCTTCGGTGGCTGCAGCAGCATGGACCCACCAGTCCTGGCTGAGCGCGCGCACGGGGCAAGGAGCGGAGGGCCCTCCTTGGTTCCCCTGGAGAGTCCTGCGGCTCATAGCCGCCTCCACTGCCGAGGTCCTTGAGCGGGGCCTGCCTCTCGGTGCCTCTTCCTGGCCCTCTGCTGCATTGCTTACCCATCGCTGCACGCCTGTCCCCCAGCCAGGCCAGGCGCGGCCACTCTCTGTTGCCCTCGGGGCCACTGTCTGGCCTGGGCTGACCCAGGGCAGCGCCCAGCACTGTGCTGTGTGGCTGTTAGTGGCTGGGCTGGACCCCTGTCCGTGGCTCCGCAGTCACCTGGGGCCGCAGTGGCCTCTTCCTCTGTGGTCCCCCATCCCCAGCATGCCGGGGGCTCTGTGCTCTGGCTCCCAGGACCCCGCGCCCAGCTCTCCCAGCTCTGACTCCTCTCGCCCTCCCGCTCTGCGCTGTGGATCTGGTGGCGTTCGTAGCTGTCATGGTTCCTCCCCTTTCTCCCCTTGCCTCCCACTGCGCTGGGAGCCTGACCACCCTCAGCCCGGTGAGCGTGGGGACCGCAGCCTTGAGCACAAGGTCCTAGCGCTCTGACTGAGCCTGGGTGAGTCACTGCTAACTGTGGATCTGTCTGGAGAACATGTGACTTGGTGTTTCATCTTTTTAACTTTGTTATAGAAGTTCACCTTCTCTCCTGTCCTGTTCATGGTGGTAATCGCTTTGTGCTCGTCTCTGCTGGAGGGGGAGTCCATGTGATCTCCTCTGTGGCTCCTAAGTGACTGTGTCGTCCTGCATCACAACCCGCAGGGGGGACAGCATCCCAGGAGGAAGCCAGTCACCGCCAGAGCGCCCGCGAGACGTGCCCGAGGGAGGCCCATCCGCCCACAGCGGCTCATCGTCACCCGAGGGCCAGCGGCACTCCGTCTCAGAGCAAGAGCAGCCGGTGACAGAGGAGCACGTCAGCCGGGGCCTACAGCCGGGGAGTCGATCTGAGCTGGGGGACACGAAGCCGTCTGCTTCCCAGGAAGACTCCGAAGCCGCCATCCCCGGTGCAGACGGGAGCGCTGGGGATGAGACACACGGCCCATGTCAGGAGGCGCGGGCGGGGCGGGGCGGCACCAGCGATTCAGGCCAGGGCCCTGACGCTGCCACGGCCGCACCCCACACCGAGGGTCATCTGGCCGGGCAGGACTCCCAGGGGGAGCAGAGCGTGCTGCCAGGAAGCCCGCGCTCGGCCCCCAGCGCCCCGGGGACGCTGCAGCTCTTGTTCTCGATGCCGCCTTTGGACGAGCCCTGGCTGGGGGCGCAGCAGGACAGGGAGGAGCTGCATACGTGCCTGATAAAGGAGCAGCTGTCCGCCTTGAGCCTCGCGGGGCCGTGGGGCGTCTCCTACGCCGAGCTGGTCCTGACAGGGCAGCCCCCACCCCCTGCCCCTGCATCCTTGTCGGACCTGAGAGCCACAGACCCACGGGGCGGCCGCTCGGGCAGCTCCTCGGCTTGCTACGCCCTGGCCACCGACCTGCCCGGTGCCCTTGAGGCTGTGGAGGTCCCGGAGGCTAGCGAGAATTCGTTTTCCTGGAACCTCAAGGAGCTTGTTTTCAGGGACTGGACAGACCGAACTTCTTCCAACTGTTCATGCGCCACGTCTGAACTCGGGGGCACACCCTCGCCTTCGCTGGTGGGCTCGGACGCAGACGTGGGTGTCCTGCCCAGGCAGCGGTCAGACGTGCTGGACGACCGGGAGCTGCTGCTGCTGACCGGCACCTGTGTTGATCTGGGTGGGGGCCGGCGCTTCCGTGAGAGCCGCCTGGGCCTGGAGGAGACAGAGCTGTCCCAGACCTGCCTGGTGTCCTCCGAGCACCAGGACGTGAACGGCCCCGACAGCCCGAGCTGTGTCCCCCCCATGCCGGGAGCCGGCCCCGAGGACGAGTGCCCATTGGAGGCGCCTGGGCTGAGCTTCCAGGTCACCTCCACGCCCGTGAGAGCCGAGGACCCCAGCCCTGCACCCCTCAGGGCAGCTGACCTGCAGCCGGAGATCCAGGAGGGCACCTACACGGGGAGCTGCTACCACCGGGATGGCTCGCAGCTGAGTATGTGCGGGTGGGTGGGGCAGGCGGGGGCCTGGTCTCCTGCTGCCCCCAGAGTGGGCTCTGTGGGGCTGGGGGGCCTCCTCATCCTGGTGTCTTGGAGGGCTTCACCCCCGGAATAGTGTGGCAGAAATGATGAATTATATTAAGAAAAGAACCTGAAGTTATAATTTGCCTCTTGAAAGTTAGGACCTCAAGCGCGTGTGCTGGGGGGCAGGCCGGGGTCCCGGGCGCTGTGTGCGGTGCAGCAGGGGGTGGGGTCCCAGAGCCCCGGCCTCGGCAGTCCCGCCGGGAGGGGAGGTGGGGCTCAGATCTCCACAGGCTGTCGGGCTTCAGGGGCAGCCAGGTCTGGGTGAGCACTGAGCCGGCCCTCCCGTCGGCAACCTGTGTCCTCTGGGGTGGGGAGAGCCTCTGTGTGGCTCTCCACACTGTCTTCTGACATTCTGGGTGAGGTTTGCCACGTGTGGGATTTCACGTCTGCATGTGGTCCGTGTGCAAGGAGGCTGCCCGCCCGGAACCCCCGCTCCGGGGCTGGCGGTCAGCCCTTGGCTTGTCGCTTTTATTTCCCTAATTTCCCAGCGGTGCTGCATTTCAGCCCGTCGTTTTCCTCACTGCCAGTTTCCTGGCATTGACTACAGGGCTTTTTTCCTAACCTCAGAAGAGTTTCACGAGTAATATATGTTATTTCCAGAAATACTAGAAATAAAAGGCTAAAAAGAAGAAAGTAAAAGGACCTGTAAACCCCCTGCCAGGAAGAAGATAGTCACATTGCTTTGCTGTGTCCCCAGGAGGCTGTGTCCACAAGCACCTGTGCCCACTGGGGTGCTGTGGTCTGCACCGTGTGCAGAGCGGGTGGCACTGTGTGCGTGGCTCTGTGCGTGCAGGGTGCTGGGCAGCTTCTCTAGGCTCATCTGCGTTGGTGGCTGGGGGCGGGTCCCCCGAGTCACTTGGCCTCTGTCTGCCCCTGGCCCTGTGCTGGGGAGGTGCGGCCGCTGGCCTCACCACGCCCTTCTGCGGGCGCGGGGGCCCTGCCCGCACGGCTGTGGGGCTCAGTGGGGCCCGGTCTCGCCGCCCTCCGCAGGTGTGCAGTTTGAGGTGCGGCGCGTGGAGCTCCAGGGCCCGGCCGCCCTCTTCTGCTGCTGGCTGGTGAAGGACCTGCGGCACAGCCGCCTGGACTCGGCCCTGCACACCCGCCTGCTGCTGGCCAGCCTGCCGAGCTCTGCCCACTCCACCTGCGAGCCGTCCGCCGCCAGCCTGGGGGAGGTGGGTGTCTGCGGACGGCGCCTGCTGTCCACCTGCCCCTCCCGTCAGAGCCCCGTGCCCTCCAGGGCGGGAGAGGCTCTGCGTGGCTCCCCACACTGCTGTCCGACCTGGGTGAGGCGCGAGCCGCACGTGGCTTCCAAGTCTGCATGTGCTCCGTGTGCACGGTGGGGCCTGGTGAGCGCCAGTTTGGACTGGCACATTGAGGCCCTGGGTGTGCCCTCTGGAGAGCAGTCTCGGGCTGGGGACCCCAGGGGCCCGAGGAGTGGGCGGGGCAGTGGCTGCCGCTCTCCCTGCCCGCTGCGTGCAGGGGGCCGCGGCCGCCTCCGCTGTCCCTGCTTCAGCGTGCTGTGTGTGGCCTCTCAGGCTTGCCTTTGTGGTCACAGGTGCTTGGAACCAAGCCCTGGTTTGAGGAGCCCCCCAAGGCCGTGGAGCCGGAGGGGCTGGCGGCCTGCGAGGGGGCGTACTCCCTTAAGTACAGCACGCTCAGCCCGATCGGCAGCGGGGCCTTTGGCTTCGTGTGGACGGCGGTGGACAAGGAGGCGAATAAGGAGGTACTGGGCTCCTGAGGGCTGGGGGGTCTGGGTGCTGGGGGGTGGCCATGATGCACCTCACACCCTCCCTCCCAGTCCCACTGTGGGTAGACCTGGGGCGTTTGGTGACCATGCTGCCTGTCCCTGCAAACCTCCAGGCCACCCGGATGCCCTGGGCCTTGCCCGCTGCTTCCTGGGAGGGCCTGTGTGGCACCTGTCGCCACGCTTCTCGTCGCTGCCGGAATCTGCCTCGGCTGCAGGCTTGGCTGGACAGCAGGGGGTGTGTGTGAAAGTCGTGCTGGTTTTAGTGATTCTGAGTTGATCTGTCTGGTCCTCTGCTGGCACTGATGACTGTGCCGCCTTCTCTGCTGTTTACATCTCCTTGCCTTCTTTTCCTTCCTGCTGTCACCTTGGCTTGGACCTGCAAAGCCGTGAGGAGTAACAGGTATGGTGCCCAGCCTCCTGGTGGGCCTCTGCCCCCTCCAGTGACTCCTTTCATTTCTCGATAGATACCTTTTGTTTGAGGCTCTTTCATCTCTTGATGGATGCTTTTTGTTTGAGGCTATTTCATTTTCAGTTCACTTTTTTTTTTGATTTAAGGAATAAACGTTGACTTAGGCCAAATGACTTTTTAGCATCTATTGCAATGATCATGTACTTGTTTCTTTTATTAATATGTGAATAACCACAGTCAACTTTTATTCGTAGACTCAATCCTTTATTGCCGTATAACATTTTTTTAGTGTGTTGCTGAACTTGGCTTGCTAATATATATTTTTTAATATTTATATTTTTTTGGCGGCTCTGGATCTTAGTTGCAGCACGTGGGATCTGTTAGTCACAGTTTGTGCTATCTAGTTCCCTGACCTGGGATCAAACCCGGGCCCCCTGCATTGGGAGTGCAGAGTCTAAGCCCCAGGACACCAGGGAAGCCCCCTGGCTTGCTAACATTTTTATCTGGGATTTTCTGCTTTACATTCGTGTGTAGGTGAGCGTTTTCCTTTGTGCGCGTCAGCTGTGTGGGGCCCGCGGAGCCGGGGACGTCAGTGGCGGTGCTGCCGTGCCGTCGCGTCTGTGGGTGCTCCTGGCCAGGGCTGCTCCCCCTGCTCGCCTCACTCTCGTGGCACATTCTCTCCTCTTTGCTGGACTTGCCAGAGAATTGCTCATGTTTTTCATCAAGTGTTTCTTTTCTTTATGTTGCTTTTCTGGTCCTTTGTGTAAACTTTGCTGTTTTCTAGCTTCTTGGATTGAGTGTGTGTTTCTAAGCTGTGACTTAATACTGAGCTCTGTGCTGTGTGGGGTTTTCTGAGTGTGCTCACACTCCCTAAGGTTTAAACACACTGCTCTGGGCGTCACGGGCTTCTTGGCTGACTCGTTAAGTTTCTGTTGCCATCTTTATTTATCCGTGGGTGGTCACCTCATTCTTGGTCTGCATCAGCAACCCAGCAGGCACTGTGGGCTTCCTTTTTCTTTTTTTGTGGCCGCATCACACCATTTTTTCCATGTATTTGTCTTCTGTCCGCCCATCTTGTGGAACTCTCTGGTTAGTTCTCCAAACCAACATGATTGACATTTTTGTTCTTTTTTTTCCAGTTCTCAGGCCTCTTATTTCATTTTCTTGGCCGGGACATCCAGTCCTCGGTTGAGAAATTGGGGTGACCTGGGGTATCTGGGGAACACCCGCTCCGAGACCTCCAGGGCTGGTCTTGCCATCAGCCCACCCAGGTCCTCCATTACCCCCACCCTGCCGCTGTGCAGGTCGCGCAGGTCCACTCGGGACTTCCGGCTGGCTGCCGATTTGCTCCTGGCCCCCTCAGGCTGGACGGTTGTTATTAGGTTTCCTCTTTCACGTCCCAGGACTCGGGGGGAGGTGGGGGTTAGGTTGGAGTGAAGGCGCCACAGCTGCCGGGGGGCCGGCGGGAGGGGCTGCGGTGACACCCCGTCTCTCCCGTAGGTGGTGGTGAAGTTCATTAAGAAGGAGAAGGTTTTGGAGGACTGCTGGATTGAGGACCCCAAGCTTGGGAAGGTCACTTTAGAGATTGCCATCCTGTGCAAGGTGGAGCACGCCAACATCATCAAGGTGGGGCGCCGTCTCATGTCCGCGCCCGAGCGCGCTGCCTTGGAGGAGTCCCGGCAGGGCCGGGCCCAGCTCGTCCCTCTCTCTTCAGGTGCTGGACGTGTTTGAGAACCAGGGCTTCTTTCAGCTGGTAATGGAGAAGCACGGCTCTGGCCTGGACCTGTTTGCATTCATCGACCACCATCCCAGCCTCGACGAGCCCCTGGCGAGCTACATCTTTCGACAGGTAAGACCGGGCCTGGCCGCCTGGGCCCAGGACTCCAGAGTCAGTGATGCTGGACCCGGCCTCCGGTTTGGGGATGTTACTGAGTAGGACACGTGTTTCGAGAAGAGAATTCTACTGTTGAAGTAGAGAGAGTGAGGTTGGGGTTGGGGAGGAAGAGTGAGGCCAGGTGTCACCCTGGGGTGACTGGGGATGTGGGATGAAGATTAAAGTGTGTTTATATTCAAATGATCCCCACCCAGCCTCAGAGAAGAACCAGTGCAGCTCTCAGGCTGGGCTTGCAGGCTGTGCGTCTGATCTGAATCCTTGTCCACCATGGGGAGACCCTGCTCATTTGTACGTGGACCTCACTCGAGCCAGCGTCTCACAGGACTGCTGGGGCTAAATCAGAGAGTGCAGAGGCCCCCGTGCAGCATGCCCGAGTCAGGCGCACGGGAAGTGCTGAGTAGACGTAGCTGCCCAGTTAATTGACCTGCAAAGATTGTGGTTCTGGCCATCTCGGGATTTGTCTTGGTTTCTTTCGTGTCTATCCGTGTATTGATCTTAGTCTGTTTGTTATTTTTTGGAAAGGGAGAGTAGCCAGCTAAGTGGAAAGGTGTCCTGTGAAAGAGAAATTGGGTGTTGGGGTGGGGCAGGGGAGACAACAGTTCTTTGGTTTGGGGAATGTGGGAATTTCATTCCAGATGATTCCTTGCTCCCTGGAAAAGGTGGAGGGATGCCAGGGGGTGCGGGGTGGGGGGATGTGACCAGTTCACAGGTTTGCTCTTGTGCCGAGGTCCAGCCCCGGCTGATCCAGGGTATTCGAAGGAGAGACGGCTAGGCGACCTATTCAAATGTTAATTAGAGATAATAAAGAGTAATAGAATGAGGATAGCTCAGTAGGAAAATTCAGTGGAGAAAAGAAGCTGAGTGGCTTGGTTTACGCGGAAAATCAATATAACCCGTGACACCAGGTTAGCTCTGACCACGGAGGCCGCAGGCGCCCTCTCGAATAGCGGAAGGTGCCCCACCTTAGACACCTTCTCGAGTGGGTCTTAGAAGCCCAGGCAAATAAATGGTCGCAGAGGATATCCGCGCTCCAGATGGACACTCAGCTGGAAGTTAAAGGGAAGAATGACATGGGGAGACCAAGCGTTGGTGAGCAAGGCCCATAGCTTTATTTTCAACAGGGGCTTTTATACCCTAAGTTACACATAGAGGATAATAGGGGATGCAAAATCAGCAGTTTTTGATGCTTATCAAAAACCAGGGTTTCTTTCCTGCAGATTTATCGTATACAAATGGTTTAGGTGATTTACATCATCTTCTGGCCAGAGGCCTATTAACATTTTATGACTCTTGACAAGGACTTATCAACAAAGACTTATTTTCTCTAAGAGTAATTATTTTAAGGTTTGGCACCATCTTCCGAAGATAAGATTACGTTCCTATAGGGTGGATGTGTAATGGGTTTACAAAGGAAAGAATTTACTACCTTAAGGGTCTAAAGTTACTAACACTAAGGCCACTACTTATTTTTTCTACATACCAACTATATTAATTAATGCACATTCAAGGATACAATTCAGGGGATGTGAAAACTTGGCAACAAACATTGGCTCATCAATGAAATCTTTTACTAGTTTTATTCTGACAGTTTCTAATTCTCTGAGAGGCTCTAAGCTATTTGAATATCTTAAGCTTCCCGTGCCTCTGGAGGCTGGGAGACTGTAAACAATCGTATGCATAGCTGTAGGTGTCCGGGTAAACTTGTCAGGCGAGTTAGAGAGCCATCTGAGGGGTTTGGATTTAAACACTCCTAATTGCCCAGGAACTTTATTAATTGGAGCTGTAAGTTAACTCTTTGACAGAGAGAGTGAGATGGTGGTGGGGGACAGCCCCCAGTAAAGTCAGAGGTGAGAGCACAAAGCAATAAAGTAGGCAGACTCTGGTTTTTGGGGGGTAGATGCTCGAGAATATCCCGGGGCACTCCCGAGGCTCGATCCCGCCTTTGCGTCTGCCGAGCCCCCTTCCTCATGACCTTTGTCACGAGTGGAATGTCTCTCGCCGGCTCCCGGCACTCTTGGTTTCCTGGAGCTGACTTGGTTTCTAATAACAGCTTCCATGAACTGGTATTTCTTCCCCAAAGCTATGAATGCCCAGAAATTACTGGATTTCTGAAATTAAATTTCTGAGGCACCTACTTGTAAGTTTTGGTCATCACAGTTCTGCCCAAAGAATGCCACCTCTCCCTGTCTTCCTCCTCTGGAAGGTTATACAGGCATCTCCTTTACTTGATGGTGGAGGTTTGTTTCTAAAATCTTCATGGCAAACAGGTTTCCGTGTGACATGACACGTGGAGTCACTTACCCACAGCTGCTGCCTGACTGCTGTTCATTCAGGGCTGCTGATGCCGCTGACTCTGTGTCCGATACTTTTTAACTTCTGCAATAAGTCTCCCCAGCCCTTTCGTAAATCAGTGTGCGCAGTGGGCATCACGTGTAAACGTAGACTTGGCTCCACAGAACAGCAGTGTCGCGTGCAAGCGTGTGCGTTGCCTCCAGCTCTGGGTCGCGTCTGCTCGGTGCACGGCTCTCCTCTGTGCCGAGCAGCTTCTCACGCGGTTCGGGCTTGTTACTGCTTGAGCAGTTAATGACCCTCAAAGTTGTCCATATTCAGAGCAGCATGTGGTTTCTGCTTCCCACCTGGGCCTGATACGTACATGTGCCTGTGTGTATGTCGATGGATGTCCATACATGTGTGAGCGTATGTGTGAGTGTGTAAGCACAGACATCCGTGTGCGCGCGCACATCTGTGCAGTGCTCCATGTGCACACGCACACGCGTCTGTATGCAGATGTGCAGGTGTGCACATGTCTGCGTGTGTGGATGTGAGTGCACGTTCACTCATTCATTCTGGCTGAGCCAACAGCACTCTCAGTCTTGCTCGTGCTTAGTCTTTGCGACCCACTGGACCGCAGCCCACCAGCTCATCTGTCCCTGGGGGTTTTAAGGCAGGAGTACTGCAGTGGGTTGCCATTTCCTTCTCCAAGGGATCTTTCCAACCCAGAGATTGAACCTGTGTCTCCTGTGTTCCCTGCATTGCAGGCAGATTCTTTATCTGGTGAGCCATTGGAGAAGCCCTCTTTATGCAAGTTAATTAATTCAGCTTAGTTTGTCTGCCATTAATTGTTGCTTCTGACTCAAAGATATTCATTGTAAATGTAAAATCGTCTCTAACGACCTGAATGACTGTGTCCATGAAGTCACTGTGCTCATCGGTACAGCTGGTGTCCGAGTGGTGGGTGGGGTCGGAAGCCTTACTAATCGCGCTTAAACCTCACTGAGCTGCTACCGCTACTGACCCCTCGCCACTCGTGCCGGGTGGGCGGCGGCGGCACATCCCAGTGCCTGCCCTCTCGCGCTGCGGACAGTGCAGACTGATGCGCTTGCCCGTTTCCCGGGGAGTTCTCGTGAGGCCGCACCGCTGAAAGGCCGCAGGCGTTGGGGAAAGCATGGCTCCACCCTGCGCTGCTCTTTGAGAAGCTGCCAGAGCCTGGAAGTTGCAGCCTGGATACTGGGCTTCTGCTCGCAGCCCTGCTCGAGCTGCCCGATGAGCTCTGGGGAAATCACTGCCCCTCTGGGCCTTCGCCTGGGCCACTGCCCACACAACCCAGCCCACGCTCATTCAAGCGTCCACCACCGTCCTGCGGCTTCTGCTGCCGTCTGTCTGTCCTGCCTAGACGATCGCTCTGCCTGTCGTGGGGTGAGAGGATGTCTGCCGGGAGGTCGCTGGTGGCCCACAGACCGAGACCTTAGAAACTGTGTCTATGTGGCGCCCCTGGGAGTGCACGCGCGCGTCTACGTGGCGCCCCTGGGGGCGCACGCGCGCGTCTACGTGGCGCCCCTGGGAGCACACACGCACAGGCGAGGGGTCCTCCGGGCCGCACACGGGGTCCCTCTCGCTGACGGTGCCGCCTGCTATTCCTGGGGATTTGCCGAGGGGCAGGCCTGGTGGCTCGGATGGTAAAGAGTGTCTGCAACATGGGAGACCCGGGTTCGATCCCTGGGTCGGGAAGATCCCCTGGAGGAGGGCATGGCAACCCCCTCCAGTATCCTTGCCTAGAGAATCCCAGGGATGGAGGAGCCTGGCAGGCTACAGTCCACAGGGTCACACAGAGTCGGCTTCAGCTTCTTTCTTTCTCTGAGGTCTTGTGTTCAGTGTCCTTATCACAACGGTGGCCCCTGTTCCAGCTGGTGTCAGCGGTGGTGTACCTGCGCTCCCAGAGCATCCTCCACCGGGACATCAAGGACGAGAACATTGTCATTGCCGAGGACTTCTCCATCAAGCTCATTGACTTTGGCTCGGCCGCCTACCTGGAGCGGGGCAAGCTCTTCTATACCTTCTGCGGGACGATCGAGTACTGCGCGCCTGAGGTCCTCATGGGGAACCCGTAGGTATCCCGGGCAGGCAGCCTGCGCTCACACCTTCCGCGGCAGCAGAGGGAAGATCGGGTACTGCACGCCCGAGGTCCTCATGGGGAACCCGTAGGTGTCCCGGGCGGGCAGCCTGAGCTCACACCTTCCATGGCAGCAGAGGAACGATCGGGTACTGTGCACCCGAGGTCCTTATGGGGAACCCATAGGTGTGCACCCGAGGTCTTCATGGGGAACCCATAGGTGTGCACCCGAGGTCCTCATGGGGAACCCATAGGTGTCCTGGGCAGGCAGCCTGCGCTCACACCTTCTGCGGCAGCAGAGGGATGATCGGGTACTGCACGCCCGAGGTCCTCATGGGGAACCTGTAGGTGTCCTGGGCGGGCAGCCTGCACTCACACCACCCAAGGTCCTCATGGGGAACCCGTAGGTGTCCCGGGCGGGCAGCCTGTGCTCACACCTTCCGCGGCAGCAGAGGGAAGCGGCTTCAGGTTGTGCCTCTTTGTGATGAGGGTGCCGAGTGACAAAGTATGCTTCGGGAGGTCAGTGGGCAGGAAAAGGAAGCTCAGTCAAGGGAAGCCAGGAGTTCATTAGACTGCCTTCTCACCTTTTGTGTTTGGAGTTCAATATAATTAAAAGTTAAGAGACGATAAAGAGTCCCCGAATTTGGGACTCTTCAAAGGCATGAAGCGAATTTTTTTAGTTGTTTATTTTGATGCCAGCACCAGCAGGCTAGTGCGGTGGTGTGCGGTTGGGCTGGCCGCGTGAGGCATGAAGCGCTAATGCAGGGCCCGTGCTGGAGCTCACCCACTGCTGCTGGCGGCGCTGGCGCTGACCGGCTCGCCTCCGCGTCAGCTGGGCGTGGGGCAAGCCCCCTGCTCTTGCCGAGATGAGAAGCGGGTCCAGCTCTGTGCTGGGGGCCTGGCTGGGGCAGGACCCAGTCTCAGGGAGCTCAGGAGCGGGAAGGTCGAGACGGAGCTCAGGGGTTGTAGGGCTCCTCTGAGCATGGAAACGGTGCTCAGTGTTTGTGCCCTGAATGCGTAGATTTCTGTCTTGTCCACGTGCGATGGAACTGGTCTTCACCCGCATGAGCTGAGCTCCAGGCAGGTCTGACTGCGGGTGTTTCACTGTGCCTCTTTAACATGCCCTCTGGAGAAGCGTGGCTCTGACGTGTCTCCCAGGCAGGCTCGTGGTTAGAGCATTCAGGACCTTCACCGCAGGTTCTGCCCGCGTCTTTCCTCTCGTTTCCACAGCCTTCCGTCCCTGGGTGGGAGACTGGCCCCCACTGCTGTCGTAAGGACAGTCCTGTTGGCCCAGGGCCGCGCCTGTGGGCTCACGGGTGTCTGTGGCTGCTTCTGTGCAGCTGTGGTGGAGAGGGTTAGTGTCCAGAGGCCACGCGGCCCCAGCCTGCGCTCGTCACCGGCGCTTTACAGCAGGAGTGCTGACCCCTGCTCCGCTCTGCCGGTGTTCTCTCCTGGCCTCCAGCGTGCTTGCCATCTCTTTTCTGCTGAAGCCTCATTCTCCTGTTCTGGCATTTCCTCTCACTTCCTGAGCTCTGCCCTCATGATTGCCTCCCGGCCCCCTGCCCCTGGCTCCTGCCTCCTGGGGTCCCCGGCCCTCTGTGGCCCCTGGAAGGCAGAGGCTCCTCTTGGACCTCTGCTCACCAGCTCCCTCAGCCACCGCATCTGCACTCCTGTCTGATGAACACAGCTGCTCCCCAGGCTGCCCCCGCCCCCACCCACAGCTCCAGACCTGAGGGACCAAGCACGCTAGCAGCATGGGGCCTGGCCCTCTGTGCAGGAAAAGGTGGATTCACCCTGCTGGTCTGCTGTGGGCATTAGGGTTGAACCATGTAGATGGCTGGCAGAGGGCCGGCCTCTCAGAGCCCAGGGACGGTAGCTGGGAGGAGGGGATCTGTAAGCACAGAGGAGAACCAAGAGCACCCCGGGGCGCCATCCCCGAGGCCCGCTCCTCCAGCTGGCGGCTGCCTGGACTCCGCGCCCCACCGTCTCCTCCCTCCTGCTGCTGAGGGCTTGCTTCATCCTTACAGAGGCTCGCCTGTGCCAGTCTCACCTTGGGCTCCTTCAGGTCTCTTCTGAAGGGCAGGCTGCCCTGCTCTGACGCCGCCGTGGCTCCCCAGGTCCCTGGGGGCCTGGCGCTGCCTGCACTCCTGGGTGTTCCCTCCTCCTGCTCCAGGAGGCTCCCCAGCGGACACTGTGCTCGGCCCCTTGCCGCCTGCTGACTTGGTCTCTCCGCTGCTGAGTGGGCCTCTGCTTGTCGTCTTATCCCCAGTGGCTGGCGGGGGTGCCTGGCGGGGGGCGGACGTGGTTGAGGAGTGTGGTGCGTCTCGCTGGGGGTTGCTCTTGGATGACGTGCGGGGTCCTGGCTGTCTTGTGGGGCTGGCCCAGCGCCCCGAGTGCCTCCTCTTCCTCTGGCAGGTACCGGGGGCCAGAGCTGGAGATGTGGTCCATGGGGGTCACGCTGTACACGCTGATCTTCGAGGAGAACCCCTTCTGTGAGCTGGAGGAGACCATGGAGGCCGCAATAAACCCCCCGTATCTGGTCTCGGAAGGTGAGCTCGCACAGGCGGACATCCTGGGCTGGCTCCTGTCTCAGAGCAGCGCACGGTGTCACCCACACAGGCACAGCCGGCTCGCTCTCTCTTCCATTCCTCTCAGACTTCGATCTGAACAGAAGGGCAATTTGGAGGTGACTTTGATGTCATGACTGATCTTAGGGAGTTTGGACCGGAGGGGCTGTCTTCTGAGGGGCACACTGGCAGCCTCTGAGCATGGCCGCGGGGAGGGGGATGGACTTGACCCCCCACCACTTGTGTGGAGCCAGGGTTCTGTCCCTCCTGGAGCGCCTGTGAGCCGGCTCCCCGCAGAGCTATGAGAGCGGCTTGCATCTGCAGTGCCGAGCCCTGCCCGCGGGCCTGGATGGCCCCTGGGACCCATGCCTGGAGGAGCTCCAGGGAGCCGGACCACGGGGTTCTGAGGCCTCCCAGTCATGACATGTGATCCCAGAGTCCTCATTCATCACCACAGGTGGTGAGGTGACAGGCGCCCTTAGGCGTCAGGCCTGTACCTGGGTTCTTCGCTCAGGGTGGAGGCCCGAGTCTCAGTCCGTTCAGGTTGCCATGCCTACCCATCACAGGCCGGGGTTTACAGTGCTGACGTTTATTTCTCACAGTCTGGAGGCGGAGATCCCGAGGTCAGGGTACTGGCGGATTCCAGCTGGTAGACAGCTGCCTCTTCCTGTGTCCTCACCGGGTAGAGACAGGAGAGAGCAGGCCCTCTGGTGCCTCTGCTGATAAGGGCACTGAGGCTGGGGGGGTGGGGCACACCACCTCATCTGACCCCCTTCACCTGCCAAAGGCCCCACCTCCTACTATCATCACATGGGGAATCTGCAGGGGGCACAGTTCAGTCTAGAGCCACCTGGAAGAACTGTAGAGCTTTCCTAACGTTCTGGATCCCTGTGATAGTGGGGCTCTTGCAGCCTGCTGGTGCACCTGGGGCTGCTCCACCCTGGGGGTCTGCTCCACCTTCAGGGGCTGCCCCACCCTGGGGGTCTGCTCCATCTTCAGGGTCTGCTTCACCCTGGGGGGCTGCTCCACCTTTAGGGGCTGCTCCCTGGGGGGCTGCCCCACCCTGGGGGTCTGCTCCACCTTCAGAGGCTGCCCCACCCTGGGGCTGGGGGAGCTGCTCCACCCTGGGGAGGCTGTTCCACCTGCAGCGGGGTGGGAGTGGGCTGCTCCGAATTCTGCCCCCTGGGCTCTCAGGACAGTCACCTGGGCACTGAGGTCTGGAGTGGCCCCAGTTGCGGTGACACCCACACTGTTAAAGAAAGTGGGAGCCAGATGCAGACTCAGGGCTGGGGCTCTCCTCAGCACTCATGCGCCCTTCCCGTGGGGAGAGACCGGGGCTCCACAGCTGGCCACCTCCCTCCCCTCGCGACACATGATGCCTGTGTCCATGGCTCTGTGTCTCTAGAGCCCCAGAGGGCAGCCCACGTGAGGGCTCCTGCCCGCTGGTGTCATGAGCAGCGTGGGAGCTCGAGCACTAAGCTTTCATTTCAGGGGCCCCACACACCTCCCACAGCACTTCGGGAAGCATGGCTGGGGACCCGCCTTCCAGAAGCCCCACGGTGCTGGTCAGAATCGGAGGCCCAGGCCCTGCACTCGCACAGTGCGTGCCACCCACCCCCAGCCTGGGCCACCGTCAGCCCTCTGACCACATGCCCTTCCGTTCCCCAGACCTCATGAACCTCATGTCTGGGCTGTTGCAGCCTGTGCCCGAGCAGCGTACCACCTTGGAGAAGCTGGTGACAGACCCCTGGGTGACACAGCCCGTGAACCTGGCGGACTACACCTGGGAGGAGGTGTGTCGGCTAAACAAGTCAGGTGAGCAGCGCAGCCCGTGCACCACGGGCCAAGGGGGTCCCAGTCGCTCCCTGCCTCTGGGGGAGGGGGTCTCCCTCCTGCACACTGCCCTGGACACCAAGGTGAGGGCCCAGGGCTAGCCTGCTGCCTGTGAGCCGGACTCCAGAGGCCCTGAACACCCCCGGGGGCCTTAGAAGGTGGGTGAACGCCCGTGGGTGCCCGTGACAAGGACAAATCCACAGATGAGGTGGAGGCCTAGGGAGAGGGTTTGTGAAGTGCTGATGGCCAGAGCGGGGGCGAGGGAGGGGCGAGGAGGAGAGCGGAGGGCGAGGGAGCCGGGGCCCGCGGTGGGCCTGTGCGTCCGGGGCCCGCTGCGCGGGGGCTGTGTCTGGATGTGCAGCTCCGGCACAGCGGCAGGGTCCGGCGAGTCTCGAATGATGCCGGGTGGGCTCTGCAGGGTTCCTCTGGTGCCTTCTGCTCTTCAGAATACCTCCAGAGGGAAGCCAAGGGTTTCAGAACGCTGTTGCGGGCAGGTGACGCGGCCTACCTCTCTCCCCCTTCAGAGAGCAGAGCTCTGTCCACCGTCGGTCTGGAGCTGGACGGCAGGAGCCCCAGTGCTGCGGCTCGGGCCCCAGAGCCCCACCGGCCCTCGTGCAGCAGGGCGGGACCCAGAGCGCCGGCTGACCCGGCTCCCTGCTGCTCTCCGGCACTCGGTTAGGGAGGCATGGCTTTCTCAGGTGCCGTCCATTCAGAGAGGAAGTGCTCAAGAATTAGGCCTAGCTCATTTTCTAAAAACTCATCTGTTAGAACAAAAGCCAGTGATGCTGTACTATTCTAAGTTTACAAGATAGACATGGAATTCATTTTTTTTCATGGCCTTGAAAAAACATTCTAGTGTTTGAGTTTTGTACTATTAAAGGGCTTTTCATTTGTGAATTTCCAAAAGGCATATGAGAGGTTTTCAATTCTCTTTGTACTTTTGTATACGTGCCTGATTTCTGTTTCCTCTGATTTGGCGTACGCTTGTCTGATACGTGGAGTGTGGAGAACTGTTCGCCAAATGACCAAACTGTTTCCTTATTTCCTTGAACGTTTTCCAAATTAAAGCAGTTTTATTAGTAAACAATTACCCTGACTTGGACCACATGAATTCTTCTGCAGCGCTGGTACGGCAAGCACTTCATTTCCTTATTTTTCCATCTGTGCGTCTCCACGTGCCACAGCGGTTCCACCTTGGTCAGCTTGGGGGTCCCTCTTTGTGCCCAGCAAGTCTCTGAAGCTTGGCCAGTCTAAGGAGACTGGAGGGCATGGTGTGTCAGCCATTCCCCTTGTGCAGAGCTCAGCAGGGCTGGCCCATCATCTGTCTCTGCTCTGCTGTCCACCCCCACCCCTCCCAGCACCTCAGCACCCCATGACTATGCAGAGGTATCCAGCCCCGTGGACCTCCCACTCGTGACTATGTGGGGGCATCTGGCCCAGGGAGCCCCTGTGACTATGTGGGGGTGTCCGGCCCCAGGGAACCCCCTGTGACTATGTGGGGGCATCTGGCCCAGGGAGCCCTTGTGACTATGTGGGGGTGTCTGGCCCCAGGGAGCCCCCTGTGACTATGTGGGGGCATCTGGCCCAGGGAGCCCCCTTTGACTATGTTGGGGGGTGTCTCCCCCACCCCCGTGACTATGTGGGGGCATCTGGCCCAGGGAGCCCCCTGTGACTATGTGGGGGTGTCTGGCCCCAGGGAGCCCCCCGTGACTATGTGGGGGCGTCTGGCCCCAGGGAACCCCCTGTGACTATGTGGGGGTATCTGGCCCCAGGGAGCCCCCGTGACTATGTGGGGGCATCTGGCCCCAGGGAGCCCCCCTGTGACTATGTGGGGGCGTCTGGCCCAGGGAGCCCCTGTGACTATGTGGGGGTGTCCGGCCCTGAGTGTCCCTCTCCCCGTCCTGATCAGGACCCAGTGCAGCTCTCACACACTCAGATAACTCCTCCCCTCTAGGCTCCAATCCACCCTAATCTGAAATTCAGCCTCTATTTTGTATCTGTTTTGGAGAGGAGGGAGTGGTTGGGGTCAGAAGGAAACCTTTCATTTTACCCCCTGCTCAAATAGCAGGAAGAAAACAAAACCAAGCCCAAGGCCCCAGCACCCCTTTCCCATGTGTCCTCACTCTGCTGGGCCGAGGCTCCTGCCCAGAGGACCGAGAAGATGTGCAGGGCCAGCCTGCCTCAGGTGCGATCCTGCGCCCAGTTTCCAGTGTTCGTGTAGGAAGTATGCAGCTATCTTGATGACAGTTCATTTTATTCTCCACTTCCGGGATATCGGATGTCACCATCCCTTCCCTTTAGGAAGTGCTGCTTGAGTCTCTCTGATGTCTCAAGAGAATGACGAGGGCTCTTCCTCTGTCCAGCAGAGATAGTAAAGGCAGGACTTTTAGAAGTGTATTTTTTAAAGTCTGTAGTAAGTTAGTAACATTTACTCTTCAGAATCAAACAAGTCTTATGATGTTCTAAGAACTCTTCAAAGGTTAAAAAAAAACCCAAATATTTTCCTTTGTAGTTTCTATTATGCTTATAATACAGAAGAAGTTACAGAATGCTTTTTTCAGACAGGTGTGCAATGGGCTGAAAATGCAAAGTTCTAGGTCTCCAAGAACTGTTACTTCTGTATAAGAAAAATAATTAAAACTCACCTGATTTGTTGGCAGAGGAAAGCCTGAACACTTTGAGAGTATTCTCTGCAGAAAGAATCCAGGCAGAAAAGTTTTGAGGCAGATGCTGAAAAATTTTCCTCCCCACATTACAGTTAAGATTCCAAAGAGCAAGGCTTTCTCAGGGCACTGACGTTGCTGCCAACTTTCTGGAGTGATCCCTGCATGCCAGCCACTCCTCTTTCTAGACCTAGACACCTATTTAGGTTCTGTGACTCCTTCCAGGGAGGCACACAAGGATGTTCTTAGACTTTGGGTGTAAAAGCATTAACGTGATTAGCTTTGCAGTACTGACAGCTGCATATTTCAAGAAGAAAATCAGGGTAAAAAAGCAAATCAACAGAAACAGAACCATTTCTTGAGTTCCACACGGTTTACAACCTTCCTCTTTTTTGATATAATCCTTTTGTGAAAAGATATATTTTTAGCATCCTGTCTGGTGCCTGGCCCAGAGCAGGTACTCTATAAACTGTATCCATGCAAAAATCAAGTCCTTTTCCTCAGTTCAGAAACAAGTAGATACAACAAGAAATGCTTACAAATTAAGGTTTGGGCTTGAAACTGATGGAATTTAGGCAGCTGAGAAAGTACACTCTTTTGTTCTTCTTCACCACTATCCCCTTTTGAAAGATTCCCAGTTTCTATATGAACGATTACAGGTCTATATCCAAAATTTAAGAATAAATGCAAATTAGGCTGCAACAATTTCATCCCAGAAGGAAACCATACCTCTAAGTTGGGAGGAACTTTTTAAAAGAAAAACCGTAGACTTCTGGAGTTCCTTTGGACAGTTTAGACACATCTAGAATGTGTGTGTTTTTATCAAGAATTATAATTGGAGCTGGCAAGAAGGCAGGGCGCTTGTCTACAAAGGACGGGCTGCAGTCTGAGACGGTTGGGTAGCTGTAAGAGGAACTCCTGAGACCATAAGGCTGTTCCTGGCAGGTGCTGCTCTGGGTAGGCGGGGGCGTCCCTGGATCTGGGATGGGGGCTGAGACCCGGTCCTCCGCGGCCCCCAGACCCCATTTGGAACCTGGTGATCACTCCATTCTCATTTCAACTCGACACTAAAATTCTTACTGGATACAGATTCCACATCGAATCTTAAAGAACGTCACCTGGGACGATTCCATCTTATTCAGACCCCCCAGTCTCTGCCTTAAGCTCCTTTCTCCGGGGAGGTTACTGCGGGACCAGGGGGGCGGCCGGTGTGAGCCGAGGTTACAGTTTTCTCTTACGAAAAGCGAGCGTGTGGGGAAGGGGCTGTTCATTTGTTCTGCCAGCCGGGAGCTCCGGAAAGTGGGAATCCGGTCAGAGTGGGCACGAAGCAGGGAAGCCGCGGTCCGGGAGCCCACGGTGCAGGCGGCCGGACGCAGGTGGAGAAGGGCCGGGCGGAACTGCCTCCCTCACCCTTGCGCTTGCGAGGGGGAGGGCGGAAGCGACGGACGCGCGAGGGCGGAAGCTATGGGTCCTGGGAGCGCCGCTTCCGGCGCCCGCGGAGCCGGCGCCGCTTTCGTGCTATGGCGGCGCTGGGTCGGCAGGTGAGGTGCTGCCGGGTTCCGGTCTCCTGCGGGTCGCGGAGGTGTGCGGCACCCCGGCCTCCGGCGCTCTCCGCCGCGTTGGCGCGGTTTTAGCCCTTTGTCCCCACCCCGCCTGCCGCCGGCGCTGGGCCGAAGCCGCGGCTGGACCACAAACAGGGCGACAGGGGCGGCGGGCGCTCCGAGCGGGCGGGCTTGGCTGAGGGCGCTGGGGAGGCTCAGGGACGCGTCTTGAGGGGCGTTGAGGACCCGGGGATCGGGCCCCGTTGGTGGCGCGCCGGCCTGACCCCTAAGAGTTCTGAGGTCAACGGGAATGCTGTAGTTGGCTGGCAGGCTAACGGCGTTCCGTTTGTGGAATGAATGCAGTTAGGTGAATCTGGAGACTGGTACGAGATATGGAGGTTTCAGGTGTGGCTACCGACTCGGACCCCAGAGTTGGCACAGAAATGACTTGAAACTAAAGACGTTTGAGATTCAGCAGAGACTGAAAGAAGCCTGCTTGGAGCGGCCCTTATCTCACTAAAAGCAGAGCTTTCCGGGAGTGAGGGCGCCACAGAGCCTTTCTCCTGGGGAGTTTTACCGCCTTGAAGGGAAAAAAAAGAGGGACGACCCCTGGTATCAACATAAACACTGTCACAGACTTTCTGGGCTCCCACTTGTTCCCCGAAGAGCCCTCCCGTTTGCTCTTCCCCTAGAAACCTTCCTCCCCCATTTGCCCCCAGCTGTAGTCATTTAGGGAGCTACCTCTTTCCTGAATCAACATACGCATATAAATACACTTTTTTCTTCTGGTTAATCTCTCAGCTAAATTTGTAGCCACCCCCCTCCAAGGCATTGAGGACCCCCCACACCTCAAGGCGTACTTTACCCAGTGGCCTTGAAATTGTTCTCCCAATCCCTCCTTGTCCCTGTCCCCTCAGTTAGAGCAGCAAAAGCAAACCTATCCTTCTGCAAACTCTGTTCTCTGTACATGAACTTCTTTCTCTCTAGGCTTTTAAAGTTCAGTTATGATTTTGCAGATTGCTTATAAAAACTTATGTTTGTGTGAGACCAACGAGCTAAAGACCCTGACTCAGAAATCCTGTGGTGTCCGTTGCATCGGTGTGATGAGGAATGCAATCCCTTTGTGTCTTACAGGTCTTTGATTGGCACCGTCTGACGCCCCTTACCTGGGCCCTCCTCGCTAGGCAGACTCGGCCTGCAGGACGGAAAAGGACGGCTGCTTTTTTGTTGCGTAAGCTAATGACAGCCTCCAGTGGAGGGGGCCTTGAGGAGTCGTCCTTTGTTGAACCCCCAAAATGTGCACAGAAACCAGAGCACAGAACAGGGCTGAGTCAGCGCCTCCTTGAGAAGCAGAGAACTCCTGTGTTGCAAGAGAAGTTTGTCAGTTCCCTCCGGGACATGGGTTTTAGTGATGTCCATGTTAATGAACTGCTCAGCATACAGCCAGGTACCCACCCTCAACAGATGCTGGACATCATTTCAGAATTAATACTTCTGGGTTTGAATCCAGAGCCTGTGTGTGTGGCCTTGAAGAAAAGTCCTCAGTTATTGAAACTGCCTGTGATGCAAATGAAGAAGCGCTCCAGTTACCTGCGAAAGCTGGGCCTTGGAGAAGGTATGAGGTGGTGGGGATTTTATATGTAGTGCTGAGGAGTCAGAGCTGGAGACCGAATAGCCTGGGGAGGTGGATTGAGGAGGTTTCTGCGGGGGGAAAAGTCCTTGAGAGGAATGCGTGATTTGGCTTAGAGGTGAGGAGGCAGAGTGACCTCTGCAGAGGGCCTTGCAGGCGGGAGGGGGACCTGAGTGACCACTCTTGTCTGGTGTGTTCCCTGTGGGGGCTCTGGCATCTGGAACGGCGGTGGCGCGTGGTGTGGGCCCTGCGCATGTCAGCGTGTGGCGTTGGCTCGTGTGTGTGCGTGTCCCCTTGGATGCTTAAATTGACTCGGGGCAGGCTCAGTGCTTTGTGTGTCTGTGATGTGAAGCCAGAGACTTAGACTCCTTCATCCCGGGGCCGTGCCTGCGGAATGAGGAGAGGGATCTGGAGCCGCGTGAGGCATTACCGACACTTAGAGTTCCCCGTAAAGGCTTGGATTCCAGTCGGGTGTCTCCATTTAATGGGAAATGTGAAATCTTCCTAGATTCCTGGGACACAGGTGGAGTGGCCGTTTCCCAGCCACCGTCTCCCCCCCCCCCCCACACACAGGATTCACTCCCCCCAAATCCTAGAAGTTCACTGGATCTCTCTCTCTTTTAAATTAATGAATGAATTTTATTTTTGACTGCGCTGGGCTTTCGTTGCTGCATGGACGGCTCTGTGGTTGCAGCGTGCAGGCTTCTCGTCGCCGTGGCTGCTCCCATTTCAGGGCACGAGCTCTGCCCCAGGCGTGCAGGCTGCAGTCACTGCAGGGCGCAGCCTCGCTGGTTGTGGCGCATGGGCTTGGTTGCTTTGAGGCATGTGCAGTCTTCCCAAATTTGACCTTGTGTCCCCTGCACTGGCAGGCAGATTCTTAATCCATTGCACCACCAGGGAAGTCCCACTGGGTCTCTCTGTGGGCTTTTCTAGAGGAGGAGGGTAGGGGCTCATGAGGATCGCCAAGGACCCCTACCCACGTTCACCAGAGGAATTCCACTGTTTGTTCATTCTTGTCTCTTGTTGGTGAAGTATTGTTGGGGATGGGGAAAGGGGAGAAAAGGTTGGGAGTCCAGATTTCAGAGGATCTCTACAGGCCTCCTTTTCTTCTCTAGAAGATGAGCAGAAGGTAATGGTGTGTGTTTCTCCTAACAGATTACCTGTTGCAGTGTAATCTGAAAGGCTCAACTTAACACCATCCTTGAGCTCAGTTGCTTCAATCAGGTCCGACTTTTTGTGACCTCATGGACTGTAGCCCACCAGGCTCCTCTGTCCATGGGATTTTCCAAGCAAGAATACTGGAGTGGGTTGCCATTTTCTTCTCCAGGGGATCTTCCCAACCCAGGGATTGAACCCACATCTCTTTTGTCTCCTGCATTGGCAGGTGGGTTCTTTACCACTAGCACCACCTGGGAAACCCTAATGCCTTACATGCCTTCATTATAAATTAGCAAGCTCAGCGTGACCTTAAGCTGCAAAGATAAACACTAAACTCCTGAAATTCATTCCTGAGTATGTTTTATCAAGACATTAACTCAACTGTTAGGGAGATCTAACAGTTTATTTAAGTGGTTTCCAGTTTCTAGGTTCTGAGTGTTACTCGGTTATCTATAGGAAGGTCACATGCCCCAGTTTGCCTGGGATAGTCTCAGTTTCCGCCAGTTTTCCTAATACAGTTACTAATAGAGCCCCTGTCCCTCAGAAGTGCCTTAGTGTGGATGAGACCTGCGGCCCCCTGCGAAGCCGGAGATCAGTCTCTGTGCTTGTGCGTCAGGATTCTCGCTGTTATTACTACGCTGTTATTGTGGAACCACTTTTTATTGCGTTCCAGCTCCTAGGTCCTAAGATGTTGGTTGTGAATGTGCCAAGGACTGTTTTATTGCAGGAGGAAACATGAGTCCAGAGCCCCAGCGTGGGAGAGACTGCTGCCTCACCCTCCTGTCTGGCTTTCCCAGCACATCCCTGTGAAAGTCTCTTCTAGGCGAGGAGGGCACGAGGGGCCCTAGCATATGAAGCAGGCACCTGTCAGCTGGGGCTGGGCAGTGAGGAGCGAGAGGGTGTCACTGGGGAGTTGAGCCATTCTGGCCCCTTCTGCTTCCACAGTGCTCCTGGGAAGACATATCTGAAGTTGGCAATCCTGTGGAGGAGAGGATCCTTGTTTGTTTTTTAAATTCTGGCTTGATTTAGGTGTGGTTGGCCCCTTGGGTTTCTGGAATATCCTAAAATGATGTACTTGCCCTTTTTAATGATCTTCAGGGAAATTAAAGAGGGTGCTTTACTGTTGCCCTGAAATTTTCACCATGCGTCAGCAGGATGTTGAAGTCATTGTTGGGGTCCTTAAGGAGAAGTGCCTTTTCACCGCAAAGCAAGTCACCGAGATTTTGCACAGGTGCCCGTATGTTCTTCGGGAGGACCCTGGTGAGCTGGAGTACAAATTTCAGGTAAGAATGACTGGTGGCGTGATGGGTGGCAGCAGGTTTCCAGTGTAGTCAGGGTCAGCTGACTCACCTGGGCAAGCAGACAAGGTCAAGATTAAACCCTCTTGGCCCAACACCAGCCAGAAATTCAGTTTTGAGTCTTCTTTGCCACAGGTAAAAGATCTTTTGCAACTTTTCTGCCATTGATAATGGATGACTCTGGCCCATTCTTAGAGTTCATATGAGACCTCTGCTTGAAATACCTAATTTAAAATTAGCTGGAACCTTTCTTTCAAATCTGTTTTGCATGTTGATCTTAGAAATGTAAGTATGAAGGTTGTTCTAAAGTTTTTGGTAACAATTTTGATGGCTTAGGTCAGATCCTAGATGTTTTCTGAATTATTTACCTATTTTTTTTCATGCTCCCAGTTTTTCTTACCCCATGAAGAAAAATAGAACTTAATTTCTCCTTCCTGCCCTTTATTTTTTGCTGCATCTTTCTCGATATAAATTTGAAAATGCTTTGAAAGCTGTCGGCCATCGTGCAGATGCTGGGGGTCACAGTGCTCTGCCGTTGTTGACTAGTCAGGTTTCTCCGAGTGCTTTTGGACAGTTGCAGTTGGCTGTGCTTTAGGAACCTACCAGGATTTTTGCAGCTGCCTTCCTAACCACGTCTGTGTCTCCAGTATGCCTATTTCAGGATGGGGATTAAACACGTGGACATTGTGAAGACGGACTTGCTGCAGTACTCCATGACCAAGACCAAGCAGAGACACATGTTCCTGGAGCGGCTGGGCCGGTACCAGACCCCTGACAAGAAGGGGCAGACACAGGTCCCCAACCCTTTACTGAAGGACATCCTCAGAGTTTCAGAAGCTGAGTTTCTGGCCAGAACAGCAGTTTCTTCTGCTGAGGAGTTTGAGGTTTTTAAGAAACTCTTGGCCCGGGAGGAAGAGGAGTCTGAGGGCTGCATGGCTGACGAGGAGAGTCTGGATGAGGAGGAAGAGGAGGACAGGGAGGAGGAGCAGGAGCTGTGATGGATGGACTGGAGTGAAGGGAGCCCAGAGAGAGGAAAGGTTATTTTAATTTCCTCAAAGCTTTTGGGAACCTCACTTCATTCTTCTCAGGTTATTTTTTATTCTTAAACTGGTCTTTTGATGAAAGAATGTTTGGAAATCACCTGAGAGGTAGACAGGCCAAACTAAGCAGCAGATGCCTTGGCTTGATCGGTCGGGTTTGGTGTGGAGGCCCTGCTCCATCCTGAGCCACAGGCTGGGAGCGCCTGAAGTCGGGAGTTTGGTGTGGAGGGCCCTGCTCCATCCGGAACCACAGGCTGGGAGCGCCTGAAGTCGGGGGCTCAGTGCGGCAGCGTCTGGTTTTGCTGTTTCTCCGTCATCTGTGTTGGTGATAATTCTGTGACACAGTGGGGATGTTTCTTCTGGTTCAGGAGTCATTTTACATCCTTCTAGTGACAAAGAGTTAGGAGAAGACAGTGAAGCCTTAGTACATCACAACAGTTTATTTTAATGACAACAAGTAGCAGATTTTCCACAAAAATACTCATGTTTTTAAATAAAAAATACTGCTTTGTAATTGCGTTCAGTGTACAGCAGAGTAAAAGAAAGCTGACTGGTGACGTGTGGTTTGTCCTGTACAGTTTCTTGATGCCAGCGCTGTGAAGGGACGCTTTTTGCATTTCTGAACAACAGGCCCATCTCTGACCTGTGGGGGAACCTGCTTTTGCGCCAGCTCGGTCCAGGGGCCACATCTAGTCCTGACGTCTCCGGCAGCTATGGAGTGCTGACCTGGAGCATGCCAGAACATGGTCCAGACGGGGCTTCTGAGGCCAGAGGAGAATGCATGCCTGCCAGGGTCACGGGGTGTTGGGGTCTGGAGCCAGGGCCAGGGTCTGGGCTTGGTATCATTGCAGGGAGCTCCATGGCACCAGAGGTGGCCCCTTGGGGAGGCCAGAGGTTCTGAGGAGCAACTTTGAAGAGCTGGGGTTGGGGAATGGGCTTGGGTGTATGCACCAGGGCTCATCTCTGAGGTAGAGGCCCAGTCCTGGGGACACAAGCTCGGCAGGGGGGGAATGGGGGTCACTCCATGTCCTGGGGGCCCTTCCCCGGGGACGGGCTGGCTGGCACAGGATTGATGCTGCAAAAGACATTTTTGGCCATGTGCCCAAAACCTGAGAGTCGTGGCACTTGGCTTCATTTTTCCTGCAGAGACTGTAGGTCCTGTCGGGTGGCAGTCCTCACTGGGCTGAGCCTGACCCCTGGGAGCGCCCGGCACCATCGGCGGTCAGTTGTGTCGTTAGGACCGAGGGCGTGTGTGCAGCCTCAGGACAGGCCCACAGCAGGCTGAGCCGGCCCACAGGCAGTGGCGGAGGCTCACATGCTGCGCTGAGCCTGCCTCTAGCAAACGCGCCTGTGTTGATCAGTGAGAGCTTACGATTCTAAACGGCTGCTTGTGTTGTTTCTCTTTTATGTAAAAGATTTTTTATGATAGTTCCTTTCCGGCCTGTGCTGGGGTGTCGTTGGGAGATGGGAGCCGTGTTTTATTCTGGGGACTAGCACCTGGAGCAGACGCTTGTGCCTCCAGGCTCGTGCCGGAGCACGACTGCACAGAGATGCTTTCTGCGAAGGCCAGTGGCCCGTGAGTCCCTCCACATGGGAGTCCAGCATCGGCGGCAGCAGTTCCGACCCAGCAGAGTTGCGGAGGTTGGCTGACGCCGGGTGGACCCTTGTCTACTGGGGTGCTGGTGGGGGGCAGCGAGGTGCTGCGTAGCTTTCCCCATTGGCGCCATGCCAGCCCCAGTGCAGGGGAAAGGGAGGTTTCACCTTCACTGCCTTCTCTGACCACGGGAAGGAGGTTTCCTGGCTCTTGTGTTGTGTCGCCTTTTGGTGGCTGGCGCTGTCCCTGGAACCTGGGGTGTTGCTCTTGTGCTCCCCATTTGGGGCTAGCAGAATCTTAAATTTAAGCTCGATTGTGTGGTCAGTTGATCCACATTTTGATTAGCACAAGACTGCCTTGGCAGCCCATGATTGCTCCTTTTATGTCCACACAGAGCTGTGTATGCCCCTGACAGTTTTCTGACTCCGTGTTACTCATTCCTTTGGGTGGACTCTGAGGATTTCCAAGGATGACATTAGAGTTTGACGAAGGAGCCGTGTGGGCAAAAGCAGGGGCTCATTTGTAATGTTTTAAGGATAGATTATAATTCCTTTAGCATCAGGAAGTCTTCTACTAGATATATAATTTATAAGACATCAAAAGGGGTTAATCATAAGAACACAGCACCACACTCTGGATTCAGTAGACTGTTTCTTGTAGGAACAAAGGCTTCTAAGGTCAAAACAGGAGCACGCTCCGTTGGCCTTGTGGCTGAGGGCTTGAGGTTGTTACCGCGGCAGTGGCGCGTTCCACGCACTCCCCAGTGATTGCGCCGTTGGCTCCTGGTGCCGCAGCTTCCATGGCGCAGCGGCAGGGCCCGGTGCAGCGCAGGTCAGCAGCGCGTGTGTACGTGTGCGCTTTCCTCGGTTCTCCCAGCACCGGGGCCCCGGGACTGATCTCTGCTGTCTTCTCCAGGTGGGCCTTGGAGACGGGGTACCTTCGGGATTACAGTAGAGACGTCCTTGCTGGAAATGACAGAATGCATAATACACAGACATATGCACACAGAACTTTAATATAAGTAAAAAGCCTAAAATATAACTCTGTAAAAGTTTTTTATAAAAGTTGAAAGGAAGGAGGCCTTTCTGGGCTGTAGTGCTGACTTGGAGCCGGATCGCTGGGAGGTGCCCGGGCCTGGAGCTCCAGCCTGGGTTGGCTGTTAAACGCTCAGCACGGTGTCAGGTGGGCTTCCCGGCTTTGGTCCTCACCTCATCTGCAGGGAGGAAGCGTGCTGGAGAGCGGGCTGGCAGGATGATGCGGTGTTCGGCGTGTGAAGGAGGAGGGTGTGGAAGGTGGTGCATACTACCTGGTGGCCCCCAACAGCATTGCATGAGTTGTGGCCTCAGGGAGCCCCTTCCCAGCATCTAGTCCTCTCCACATCGCCTGGCTTGTGGGAGGAGCCCTGCTGTGCTTGGTGGACATGCTGCTTTGGCTTTCCATGTGGGCTTGAAACATTGAGGTTTCCCTGAAACCCTTGAGGTCTTTGGTGCCTTGGTGGGACTTGTCATCCTGGGGATAGGCTGAAGCCTATGGCCTCAAAGACCAGGGCTGAGCTCAGCATGGCCCGTGGCCGACTTGGCTCTGCCTGTTTTTGTAAATAAAGTTTTATTGGGACCCAGCCATCCCCATCAGTCGCACGCCTGTGGCTGCATTCGTGCTGCAGCTGCAGAGCTGAGTCGTTGCCGCAGTGACCGTCTGGTTCACAGGCCCAAAGTACTGTGACTTTAATGGAAAAAGCTGTAGATGAAAACTGTTTAAGCTCCACCTTAGTGTTGGCTATCATTTTCTCTTTCAAAATCAGCTGGTCCATATGGCGGGTCACTACTTGCAAACGGTCAGCACAGACTGCTGGCGGAGGAGAGCCCGCCGAAGGGCTTCCAGTGTGCCTCACCTCTGCGCCTTCTCCCAGCCCCGTGGTCTTTGCTTTGGAAGCTGTAGATAGCAGTTCCTCCTCAGTTTGGTGGTTGGTTCCTAAGGGGAGAATCCTTTTCTGATGTTGGAATCCGAAAGCTGGTTTCTGAAGGTTGCAGAAGCATTCCTGACGGGCAGCCTTGCTCCCCCGGGGCAGACGTGTGTGCAGTGCCCGCTTAGAGCAGCCTGGGCTCTATCTGGTGAGGGTCTGTCCTGGAGGTCTCCCTGCCTGTGGCTGATGCCTGCCTGGCCTGGCCGACTGTCTTCAGAGGCCAGAGGAGGGAAGCTGCTCAGGCCACTGACTCCAGCCAGGACGCTGTTTTCAGTCTGATTTTAGACCTCATCTTCTTGGGCTTTAGAAACGCGTGAGGTTGATGGAACGCAGCAGGAACATCCTGAGTCCTTAGAAGAGAAAACAGACCGGGTGTGAGGAGGAGGGCACTTGTGCACATTCCTCTTCACACAGTGGCTCTGGGCTGTTGCCCCCAGAGGACCTAAAGGGCTCGCCCCTCCCTGCCTCGAGCTGTGGGCCTCGTCCCCTCTGACGTGGGGGGTGGGGGGTGGGGCAGGCTTGTGGAGGACCAGCTGCGCCCTGGTGTCCGGGACAGCTCAGCCCCGAGGCCTACAGGCTGCTCCCTTCATGTGGCGATGCCGTGACCCCTCTGAAGATGCGCTGTCCCTGGTCTCTGTTGAAACGAGTTCTTGCACTTTGGTCTTGGATGAATGGTTGTGTGTGAATTGTTGTTATGCTGTTGAGTCTCTAAGTCGTGTCCAACTCTGCGCCCCCCTGGACTGTAGCCCACCAGGCTACTCCAGAGAAGTAATGTTCCTGCTTGTTTGTGTTTCCCGTCGTTCTAAGAACAGCAGTAGTACCGTAGTGTAGTGTTAGTTGCTCAGTCGTGTCCGGCTCTTTGTGACCCCATGAACTGTGGCCCACCAGGCTCCTCTGTCCATGGAGTTCTCCAGCCAAGAAGACTGGAGTGGACTGTCATTCCTGTTGCCCTGGGATCTTCCTGACCCAGGGGTCAAACCGAGGTCACTTGCACTGCAAGCAGATTCTTTACCGTCTGAGCTATAGCGAAGCACCTAAGAATCGGTATTCAGAATAGGTGTTCTAAAAGCTAGTATTTGATAAGTTAATAGTTGAGGATTTCTGATTTGTTTTTATAGAAATGGATTTATTGGATGAGTTCTAATAAAATATATTCTCTTTCAGGTGACTTATTGCAGTATAAACATTTCACACTCAAGTTGTATCTGTGGGTGGTGAACTTCGTGCAAGCCTTGGAGTGCATCTTCTGAGTATGTGGCGGTGGGGGGAGTGGGCCACCTGCCTGAGGTCACATGTTCCCGCTCACGTGTGGCTGCCCCACCCGTGGGCCCAGCCTCCTCCTTCCAAGATCTGCTTTAGTGTCAGCCTGGGCCTGCAGGGCTCTGCTGCTCCTGGTGTTTACAGAGGCCTCTGAGTAACAGGAGGCTGTGTGTGCAGCTGCTCTGCCCCGGCTGCCTCCCGCCTCTCCTGCAGCACTGGGAAGACGGGCTTCTTGAGTGCCGAGCTGCCCTGGCCCAGCCAGAATGCCTCCTTCATTCCCAGGGCCGTCATGCTGACAAGAAGCTGTGTCAGTCACTAGGTGGGTCTCTGGGTTAGCCCAGCATCTTCTAGACTGTTGAGACCTGCTCAGAGTTTCCTTGTGGGGAGGTAGGAGTCACAGGGGGCTGAATTGCCAAAAGAGGTTGGGAAATGCTGGCATAAATAAGAATAGTGTTAGAAGGTCCCTTTTGTTTCAGGTTCTCTGAATGCTTAGGGTCCCGTGCACGAGCATTGGGCTCCCAGTGCAAGAGCCCCCAGTGTGAGGTCAGCGCCCCCCCCAGTGGCCGCCCCTGCAGGGCTGGGCGCTTCTGGAGCCTCTCCACCTCTGGCTCCAGGCTGCGCCTCTGTGTCCTCCCTGCGGGCCTGGCAGTCCCGCCTCCCTGAGGCAGGTGGTCTTCAGCCTCTGAGAGCTCAGCCAGCCCTCCATTGCCATTGCTGGTGACTGGGGAAGGCGTGTGTCTGCTGTTTGAGACACAGTGGGGTTCAGTGTATTTGGGCTAAATTTATGTCTGTTGGGAGGCCTTAAGGATTATTTTCCTCACTCATCTTGACCCCCTTAGGAAGCTCTGAAACCTTACGGTCCGAGAGTCTTTGACACAGAGCTGCACAGGGGGATGGCAGCCCGCCCGAGGACCCAGTGCTGGGACCCTCCTCAGACTTCACAGCAGTTCTGCGGCCCAGGGGACGTACCTTAGGGTTTCCTCAGTGTAGGACTGTTACTTTGTTTCCTGAAATAATTGGAGAAATGTGGGTTATGAAAAAGAATGCGTCCCTCTGACCTGGCAGCTGCCTTAGCCCCGGCTCTCGGTCCTGAGACTGTCTGGTCTTTTGCTCACACGCGTTGCAGTTTGGGAGTGCAGTCAGTGAGACAAGGACACAGGTTAGCGTCTTACTCTCGGTGCCCACCGGGCTTGGCGTGGGTGTCGTAGAGTGAAGGCAGGTGGGCGCCTGCTGGGCCTGAGTGAATGGGGGTGTGGGGGACGGGGTCTTGGGAGGCAGGCGATGCGCTCGGGTCAGGCAGCAACGGGGCTTCACCTGGACTCAGTAACGCGAGACCCAGGGCCTGTGGCACCTGGTTGGTCTGTGGAGAATGTGACTGAGGTTTGGACTCTGCTGTCTGTACTCAGGCAGTGCGTTGTATAATTCTGTGGCTACCTTGACCCCTTTGGGGAAAGACCTGGGTGAGAGTTAATAAAAAGTAGATAGAGATTTACCATATTTACATAATTGGGCTTGTCAGTAACACTTCTTAATACTAGTGCCAGATACTGTGTGAACTTCCATAACCAGAGTGATGCCTCAGCACCCACCCCGTGACTTCCTCTAGCGCCCACCCTGTGATCTTCCCAACCCCCACCCACCATGTAAGCTCCCACAGCACCTGCCCTGTGACCCACCAGCACGCCCCATGCCCACGGCGCCCATCTCTCTGCTGCTATACACATAGCCAGGCTGTACATCTTGGCAGCCAGGCCTAGCCATGGCCTGTGGCATCCCCCAGCCCCAGTCAGCAGGGCCACCCTGGCCCCATTTCTCAGCGACCACCGTGGGCACAGCTCGGCCCCCCCCCCAGGACGCACCTGTCTGGGGCTCTGGCGCGGGTGCTCTCACAGCTCTCCTTGAAGCAGGTGTCCGGGTGCACTTTGTAGACTCTCTTATACCTGCGTCACCAGAGAGCTCTGTGAAGCCAGGGGCTGAGCGGAATGTTGCCCAGCTCCTTCACCTTAGCCACATCAACCCACAGTAACTGTGCAGGCCTCTGAGGAAGGCTGTTGCTAAGGAAGGCTGTTTATTCCTAATAAAACCTTCTCCTATAGATGTGTTAAAATGTCAACATAAAAATTATGTAATTTTAAAACAACTTTATCAAGGTATAATTTTCATAAAATAAGATATGCCCATTTTAAGTATACATCCTGATGAGTGTTGACAAAGTCATGTAAGAGATAAAGCCTGCTGTTTGAAAGGCATGTCTTGCTTGAGATAGACGTTGTTGTTGCTGTTTGGTTGCTAAGCTGTGTCCTAGTCTTTGCGACCCCATGGGCTGTAACCCTCCAGGCTCATCTGTCCATGGGATTTCCCAGGCAGGAATACTGGAGTGGGTTGCCATTTCCTTCTCCATGAGACGGGCTACTTGGCCCTAAAGCTTTGAAACAGTAAGACTGTCCTCTTCTGGAAAGTTGATGGAGAAACCTTGGAGATGCAGGCGTTAGATGTGGGCGACATGTAGGACAGGAGCCTTTACTCCAGCCCTGCCTTACTAACTAGTGTACTCTGAGATGCCTCTGGAACTTAAGCCTCAGTTTCATACAAAACGGGAATTGCTTATCCTGCCTCTGTCACAAGTTTATAGAGAACAACAAGTGAGACATTAAAGCTTTTGGAATGTTGGAGCTGTTTGAAAGAAATCCAGGGAGTTCAGTGGGTAAAACCCCAGCTCATGAGCTCAGTCTAGGAGAGCCTTAGGATCTGAAGCCTTAGCTAAGACTTCCATTTCCAGTCATCTGGCCGTGGCAGGATCTGGAATTAACCACACGTGAACAACTGGAGAACTGGGCAAGATACAGGAAGTGAGTCTTCTCGGACGTTAGAGAACAGCGCAGGACTGGCCTGAAGAGCAGGGGAGCACACGAGCGCCGTGGCTGTGCGGCACTCCGCCTGTAGGCGCTGTTGGGCTGTGGTGGGTTGAGGGGGATCCACACAGTGGTTGCACTGAGTTGGTGAAACACGAGATTGGAATTGGGGAAGCAGAGGTGGCAGGAATTTGTGAGTCAGAGTCCAGCAAGGAGGGGGCTGTACAGAGGAAGAGCTCCAGACTTCTGGAGAGGGCTCCCCTTGGAGATGAAGCTGTGCGTGCACAGGGTGGACAGAGGTGGGCAGAGGGGAACACAGAGGAGCTGGACAGTCCCAGACCCAGAGTGGGGAGGTCCGGATTAACGGTAGGCTGTTGCAGAGCAGCAGAAACCCCAGAAAGGCCTTGCTTTAAAAGTGAGGCAGGATGAACCCCGGAATAAAGCTGTGCTAAAGCCACCCTAAAGCAGGCCTCAAAGGGTCTGTCTGAATTGCCTTAAAAAATCAAACAATAAAGGAGCCAAAGAAGGTCTGCTCTGAGCGCTTCTATTCAGTGCAGTGTTGGAAATGCTGGGCACAGCACTCAGATGGGAAAATGAAACAGGTGTTCAGATTGGAAGAAGACAGGGAAATTGGGCCTGTCTGTAGATGAGATGACAGTCTGTAGGGAACTGTAAAGTCTCCACGCAAAAGCTATTAAATGAACTCAGCAAGGCAGCAGAATATAAGATTAGTATACAGAAGTCTGTTGTGTTTCTTTACACTAATAATATCAGAAAGAGAAAGTTAAAAAAACCTGCTTAAAATCACATAAAACAACAACAACCCAGGAATAAACTTAGCCAGGGAGATGAAATACCTATATGCTGAAAACTAAAACATTGATAAAGGAAGCTAAAGATGACCCAGAGAATTGGACACATATCCTGTGCTCTTGGATTGGCAGAATTAATATTGTTAAAATAGCCATACTCCCCCAAACAATCTACAAATTTAATGCAATCTTTTTCAAAACATCTATGAAATTCTCCATAGTACTAGAACAAATAATCCTGAACTTTATATAGAATCACAAAACACGAATTGCCAAGCAATCCCGAGAATAATGGACAAAGCTGGAAGTATAACCCAGGCTTCAGCCTATACTATAAAGCTACAGTGATCAAATCAGTGTAGTATTGGCACAAAAACAGACATACAGATCAGTTGAACAGAATAGAGAACTTAGAAATAAGCCCATACACATACTTATTGCGAACTTCAGACTTAAGAAAGTAGGGAGAACAACTAGGCCATTCAGGTATGACCTAAATCAAATCCCTTACGATCATACAGTGGAAATGAAAATAGATTCAAGGGGTTAGATCTGATAGAGTGCCTGAAGAACTATGGATGGAGGTTTGTAACATTGTACAGGAGGCTGTGACCAAAACCATCCTCAAGAAAAATGCAAGAAGGCAAAATGGTTGTCTGAGGAGGCCTTACAAATAGCTGATAAGAGAAGTACAAAGCAAAGAAGAAAGGGGAAGATAAACCCAACCGAATGCAGAGTTCCAGAGAACAGCAAGGAGAGAGAAGAACGCCTTAAGTGAACAATGCAAAGAAATAGAGGAAAACAGTAGAATGGGAACGACTAGAGATCTATCTCTTCAAGAAAATTAGGCATACTAAGGAGATATTTCATGCAAAGATGGGCACAATAAAGGACAGAAACGGTATGGACCTAACAGAAGCGGAAGAGATTAAGAAAAGGTGACAAGAATGCACAGAAGAACTGTACAAAAAAGATCTTCATGACCCAGATAACCATGATGGTGTGATCACTCATCTAGAGCCAGGCATCCTGGAAAGCAAACCCAGGTGAGCCTTAGGAAGCATCGCTATGAGCAAAGCTAGTGGAGGTGACAGAGTTCAGCTGAGCTGTTTAAAACCCTCAAAGATGATGCTGTGAAAGTGCTGCACTCAATATGCCAGCACATTTTGGAAAATTCAGCAATGGCCACAGGACTGGAAAAGGTCAGTTTTCATGTTAATCTCAAAGGCAGTGCCAAAGAATGCTCAAACTACTGTACAGCTGTGCTCATTTCACACGCTAGCAAGGTAATGCTCAAATCCTTCAAGCCAGGCTTCAGCAGTATGTGAACCAAGAACTTCCAGATGTACAAGCTGGATTTAGAAAAGGCAGAGGAACCAGAGATCAAATTGCCAGCATCTGCTGGATCATAGAAAAAGCAAGAGAGTTCCAGAAAAACATCTGCTTCATTGATTACACTAAAGCCTTTGACTGTGGATCACAACAAACTGGAAAATTCTTCGAGATGGGAATACCAGACCTACCTTACCTACCTTCCAAGAAACCTGTATGCAGGTTAAGAAGCAAGAGTTAGAACCGGACATGGAACAATGGACTGTTTCCATATTGGGAAAGGAGTACGTCAAGGCTGTATATGGTCACCCGGTTTGTTTAACTTCTGTGCAGAGTACATCATGCAAAATGCCGAGCTGGATGACTCACAGGCTGGAGTCAAGATTGCCAGGAGAAATATCAACAACCTCAGGTACGCAGATGACACCACCCTAATGGCAGGAACAGAAGAGGAACTAAAGAGCCTCTTGATGAGGGTGGAAGAGGAGAGTGAAAAAGCTGGCTTTAAAATTCAACATTCAAGCATCTGGTTCCATCACTTCACCGCAAATAGATGGGGAAAAAGTGGAAACAGTGAGATACTTTATTTTCTTGGGCTCCAAAATCATTGTGGATGGTGATTGCAGCCATGAAATTTCAAAAACGCTCGCTCCTTGGAAGAAAAGCTATCACAAACCTAGACACAGAGTATTAAAAAGCAGAGACATCACTGACAGCAAAGGTCCGTCTAGTCAAGGCTGTGGTTTTCCAGTGGTCATGTACGGTGTGAGAATTGGACCATAAAGAAAGCTGAGTGCAGAAGAATTGATGCTTTTGAACTGTGGTGTTGGAGAAGACTCTTGAGAGTCCCTTGGACTGTAAGGAGATCCAACCAGTCCATCCTAAAGATCAGTGCTGAATATTCATTGTAAGGACTGATGCTGAAGCTGAAACTGTGATACTTTGGTCACTTGATGTGAAGAGCTGACTCATTGGAAAAGACCCTGATGCTGGGAAAGATTGAAGGTGGGAGGAGAAGGGGAAGACGGGATGAGATGGTTGGATGGCATCACTGACTCAACAGACATGAGTTTGAGCAAACTCTGGGGGATAGTAGAGGACAGGGAAGCCAGGCATGCTGCAGTCCACGGGGGTCACAGAGTCAGCCACGACTTAGTGACTGAGCCCTCCACCACCTATGGTTCGTTAATGTATGAAAAAGGAAGCAGGAGCATATAGTGACAAAGATGGGCTTTTCAGCCAGCAGTGTTGGTGAAGCTGGATGGCTACATTTAAATCACAGTCCTCACACCACATACAGAAATAAACAGGCTGAAGGCCTTGAATGTAGGGCCTGACACTAAAACCCTTAGAACACAGGCAAAAGAATCTTTGACATAAATCGAAACAATATTTTCTTAGATCAGTCTCCCAAGACAAAAGAAATAAAAGCAAACACAAACAAATGGGCCCTAGTCAAACTTAAAAGCTTTTGCACAGCAAAGGAACGATCGACAAAACCAAAGGACAGCCTATGGAATAGGGGGAGGTGTTCACAAATGGTATGACCAGCAAGGGGTCAGTGTCAAACGTGCTAGAGCTCAGGGTGCTGTGAGGACTGGGCAGAAGCCCTTCAGGGCCGGGAGCACACTGCAGGCGCGGCGAAGGCGGGGAGCAGGGACTTACACGTGGCGACAGACGCCTCCTTCCCAGACCGGCATGGACTTGGTCTCTGAGAACAGCCGCGTGCAGGGCTGGGGCACCTTCGTGCAGGCTGCTGGCACAGAGGAGGGGGGCAGCTGCTCGCCAGGAGCTCACAGCCGCGTCCCCTCGTCCTGCAGCCACTGTGGTCCCGGCTTTGCCCCGTGGCTTCCTGGGCTGGGTCCCTGTCCCGGCTGCTTAGCAACTGCGGGTGCTGCTCTGGGTTGGGGTCCCGGGAGCCTGCAGGCTGCTTTCCCTCTGGGCTCGCCAGAGTCTTGGCCTGATAGGCCTAAGGGCTGTGTGTCTGGTGTGGGAACTTCTGTCCATCTGCTCTCATCCTGGTCCCAGAAGTCTGAGGGCGGCAGGGCCCTCTCCCCCCCCCACCACCTCCTGTCCCTGCGGAGTAACTGTCCCCAGAGCCCCCTGTTATCTGGGCAGTGGGTGGCCTGGAGGCTCACTGCCTGCCAGCCTCCCTGCCCGTGCACTTGGAGGTCTGGGTGCCGTGACCGGGCCCCTGTCCAAGCCTACCGTGACAGGCATCTCAAGGCCAGGCCCTGGTGGCCCCAACAGGCAAGGGGGAGCGGTTCCAAACTCACCAAGCTCACAGTGTCTGCCTTTGAACCCTGGGCTGCAGTCACAGCTGTGGGCACCCTCACCGGGCACGCAGGTGCCTCCGTTCTGACAGGGGTTTTCTGAGCAGTTCCCAGGGGCGTCTGCAAATGGGTCATGAGCTGTTAGCTTCGGGCCCCACAGGAGGGCCAGGAAGCATCACCGTTGCTGCCTCCTGCTGTCCCCAACAGCAATGGGCCCAAGGGATGGTCAGAGCGCCGAGGGGAGAGGGTGGCCTGTGTGCCCACCCTGAGCCCCTTAGCCCGGGGAGCGGAGGAGGCAGGGCGGAGCGGTTCCTCTGGCCTCAGTGCCGAGCCGTCGCATGGCGGAGGAGCCTGGGCCCACGGCTCCTGTCATGGCTGGGCTCTGCTCGCTTCCAGAGAGGCTTCTGCCCCACGCTGGTCTGTGCCCCGTGCCCCACGTTTCCACTGACTTTGCCCTGTGCATGGGACTCTTCTGCTTGGAATGCAGAGGCCAACCCTTGACAGCCCTCCTCATTCTCCAGTGCCTGTCCCCAAGCCCCGACCAGGCAGCCTTTATGCCGCGGCCACTGTCTGCCTCCTGATGGCACGGCGGGAGCTGCAGGCAGGCCGGTCAGTGGCGCTGCCGGGGAGGGGCAGTGCTGGCCTTGCCCCGTCAGCGTCCACTGTCCGATCCAGCCGCTCTCCCGCCGTCCCCTTGGCAGCCTCCCTGTGAGGTGCCGCCTGGGCAGACGCCACCGCCCCCCGCTCCACCCCGCCGTAGCCTCCTGGGTTCTGTCGGCTGCTCCCCTTCCTCCTCGGGTCTACTTCACTTTCCTTCGCCCCTTTCTGCCCTCCAGCTTTCCACGTTCTTTTGTGTTTCCTGGTTCGCTAAAGGGAGCTGAGGGCTTGAAGATGCCTTTTATTGTGGAAAAGGCAAAGCTTAACAGTTTAGGGCATGAAGAACCCCGCATGCCGCCACTCGGTTTCAGTTAGGAGCATCTGCCCGGCTGGCTTCACCTGTTGCCAGCTTTCCATCCGCTTTCTTTAGTTGAAGCATTAATTTCAAAGTAGTTCACAGAGACCATTCCATCTGTAAACGCGTCGGCAAGCATCCAGGACACAAAGACTGAGGGTCCCCATGGAAGCGAGCGCTGCTGTAGAGTTACAGCGGTCGTGCCGTGCCGTCGAGTCCAGGTGACGCGTTTACCCCGTGCTTTCTTCTCAGGCTGGCCGACGCTTGTGCCGTGCCTGGGACCCTGGGCCTGGGGTTGTGTGCAGCAGAGGGGCTTTGACCAGGGCCCCGCCTTCTGTGGCCTCGGTCTACTGAATCCCGAGTTCATCCTCTCACACACGCTCCAGTAAATAAACTGAAGGCTGTTTTGAACAGGCTGGGGACGAGGATTCGGCTGTGCCCTGTGGTGGGGCAGTGGGCTCCCGTACGGGGGACATATCACGGGGTCGGGAGGCTCAGGTCCTGCCCACAGGCCACCTATGTGTGGGACGGAGGAGGCTCCCGTGGGATGTGACCCGCATAGTCCAAAAGCTGTCCTGGGTGAGAAGAGGGAAACAGGAACACCAGCCAGCCCCCACATTCACTCCACGTTCCCAGAATGGCAGGTTGCCATCTTGGGACTCCTCCAGGAGGGGCCCTGACCTGGAGATCTGCTTGGTGAGCAGATGCCAAACAGGGGCGTTGGCTGTGCCCTTGGGCATCCTTTCCTTGAGAAAAAGAAGTCTGACAGCTTCCAGAGAGAAGGGGCAGGTCACTGTAGACGGACGCGAGAGCACAGCTGACCGCAGTGTCAGTGCAGACGACGTGGGCTGATGGCCAGAGAGCCGAGGGGACTGGGCCCCGAGTCCTGCGCCCAGGGAAACGGCCAAGTGTGTGTTTCAGGCCCAGAGGGCGTCGGGAGCTTGGAAAGTTCTGTGTAAAGTTCCACGTGGACCTTGGCAAGCTGAGAGCGTCAGCAACAGCCCAGGCCCTGACAGGCAGTGCCCAGATGGCCCCACGGGACAGCAAGCCTTCTACAGAGAGGCCCAGGGCAGACAGGCAGTGGGACAGAGGACGGGCCACGGTGAGCCGCTGACCGCGCCGGCCCTGGAGAGACCCGCCAGGGCCCAGCATGCGCTCACAGCCGTCCTGCCGGCAGCATCCCGAAACCCGGCCAACCCTGCACGCTGCCCACTGCTGGAAGGAGGCCAGGCTGGTGGCCCACTCAGAAGACAGCTCAGGCTCTCTTCACGTGGGTGTCTCCACATCCCAAAGCAGGAGCTGTGGGCAGGGCAGGGAGCCGCACTGCTGACAGCAGCAGGCGGCCCCAGAGCCCTTGGAGTGAGCTCCCGGGGGCCAGGCGCTGGGCGGAGAGGGCGCATGCGCCGGAGGCGTGCGAGACACCACCGCCAAGGAGAGCCTGCTGTACTCAGGCACCACGTGGGCAGAGACCCCGCCCTTCCCTGCCACCTGGCCTCTGGTGGAGCAGTGGACAGCAGCACAGAATGGGGCTCGCGGGTCCCCAGGAGGACGGTGGCAGGAGGCCGCTTGCTGCTTGGGCTCTGGCTCATAGGTGGGTGCCTGGGCTGACGGCCGTTACTTTAGCAAAAGCTAACTAACCAGACTCACTGAGGAGGGGCCGGCCTCGTCTGATCGTGAGCCTGACGGGAGCCAAAGTGTGAGTCGCTCAGTCCTGTCTGTCTCTTTGCAACCCCATGGACCATAGCCCAGCAGGCTCCTCTGTCCATGGGATTTCCCAGGGAAGAGTACTGGAGTGGGTTGCCAGTCCCTTCTCCAGAGGGTCTTCCCATCCCAGGGATCAAACCCAGGTCTCTGCATTGCAGGCAGATTCTTCACTGTCTGAGCCACCAGGGAGCCTGAGACCAGGACTGGTTCTGCGCCCTGGAGGCCACTGCAGAGCTCCTGTGCTGCCACCTGCCACCGCCTCACGCCCTTACAGCTCCGTCCTCCACGTTAGCAGGCGCCGCAGGTCCCAGTGGCGTGCGGGCAGCCTGGAGCACCCCTGGTCTCTCCTCCAGGGGACCCAGGGGGGCCATTCCATGCCCCTCTGGTGTCTAATATTTAAAAGGGCTGACACAACGGAAACCCTTGGGCAAAATGTTTTTCACTTACAAAACACCAGCCACACGAGTGTCTTCCCTCTGCATCTGAGCCACAGACCGCCTCTCACCGCCTCACCCAGGCCTCATCCGGTGAGTGCTGGGCTGTGGGGCTGGGAGCCTCCACTGGCAAGCGCCCTCTGGCACAGGTGCCTGGGTATGCCCAGGTGTCCATGGTACCCTGGGGCCCACAGGTGAGGCTGCACCCTGGGCACTTGGCACTCTGCCTTCTCAGAGTGCTGGCTGATGGGCGAGCCCAGTCTGGGCCTGTGGTGTGGCCAGGAGAAAGGGCCATGCCCCTAAGCTGTCCCCAGAGGGACACGGCCCCGATGGTTAGAGCCGGAGGAGAGGCAGAGTGGGGGTCTGGGTGTGTGGAAGGAACGCAGCCTCTTGGCGCTGCCCAGCGGGGAGGTGCCCTGTGGGCATGCGTGCCGGGGGGACGGCATGCTCGCCAAGTGCAGGTAGCGGCCACCTACTGGTGATGCTCCAGCTAGAGCCTGCCCCACGGCTGCCCTCTTGCCTCCTGCCGTCTGCCCCACACACACCTCTAGGGGAGGGGGGTGTCTCTGCAGGGAGCACCCAGCGTCCGGGCGGCTGCAGTGCCCAGGCCCGGCCCCGTCCCCCTGCATGTCGTGTTGGGCCCCCTGGCAGGTGGGGTGCTCGGCCATTTCCTCGCTGTGGGCAGCCCCCTCCTCACCTACCGTCCTCAGGCCCCTGAGGGTGGTCAGCCCTGTAGTCTGCTCCTGCTGACTTGCTCTCCATGTCCTTGTCACTGCCACGTTCGGGGAGCTGGAGGGCCAGGCTGGTCGGTGTGGGGACCGCGTCCGTGTTCTCCAGCTGCACCAGAGCTGTGGGCTCTAGGAGAAATCAGGACGCCACAGTGCTGACCATGAAGCCGCTGCCTGGTGGCCAGGCCCGTCCTGGGTCCACCTTCCTTCCGGAAAGGGGCTTCTCTCTCTCAGGGCATGGGGACGTCCGCAGGGCCTGGTGTGGCAGGGTCCGAGTGGGTCTTGCCACCGCCTTGGGTAGCATCAGCTTTTCTCCAGGCAGAGCCCAGCCCGTCCTGCCTGTCCTCAGCACGCATGCTGGGTGAAGGTTACTCGTGGCCCGAGAGAGCTGAGCGTGCTGCCTCACGCTGAGCCGCTGGCTGAGGCACCGTCTCCCCCTCAAGTCGCGTCCTGCTCCCCTCTCCCTGCACCTCCCCCTCCCTAGGGGCCACAGCGCCTCCTCCCCGTCTTCTCTGCCCGGAGCCAGGCCGTGCGCTCAGACCTTCTAGAGCCTGTGAGGCTGCTGCGCCAGTCGAAGGGCCCTGTGCTCCCGCAGCACCACTTGGTGGGGGTGTCCTCACATGGACGCGCTCCTAACAGGTTTCTTGCCACCTCTGGTGCCTGCGGGCAGCCTGTCCCTTCACGCAGGCCCTGCAGTCCTGGGCTTCTGACCCCTTTGGGTCCCTGCTGGGGACACTTTGGGCACTGGGGGTGGTCTCAAAGCCCAGGATTTAGGGGCCTCGTCCCTTGTCCAGCTGGGGACAGGAGGCCACCCGGGTCAGCCTGGCCACTCACGTGATCTCACAGTGACCCGCTTGCTGGGTGAGCCGCTGAACCTGGCCCTCACTCGTCCTCTGCCGTCCACAAGCTCTGAGAACCTGCGAGAGTCAGCACGGGTCAGCAGGGGCTCTGGGCTGGGGTCTCGGGGGCAGCAGCTGAGGCAGGCACCTGGGGGCCTGGGTCGGCGTCGCAGGGACACTGGGGTCGCTGAGCAGGCGCAGCTCGGGCAGGCGTGCGGGGGCAGGGCGGGTTCTCAGCGCCCTCTGGGGGAGGCCATCACGATGCCATCGTCCGTTGGTGCTGTCCCTCGGGGCTGCGGGTGGCAGAGGAGGGGGTGGCCATGTGGGCTGGTCTGGGGCTCCCCTGTGCCTGGCTGAAGACGGGGGTGCCCCGCCTCTGCCTACAGAGGAGCTGTGGTTGCTGCCTGGGTTTTGTCCAGGCGCTGGTTCCAGCCCTCGCCCTGGCCTAGGCTCTCCACCTGCGGGTGAGGCAAGGTCCTGGGGACCTGCCAGACTCAGCTGGGCTGAGGCCCACAGCCCGCACACCCCGAGAGAGGGGGGGCAGGTCCTCTGTGGGTGGGTGCCGCCTGCCCCTACCCCGGGCTGGTGCCCTTCTCACCTGCACTCCCTTCCTCACCAGCTCACAGAGGGCCCCACCTCCCCTGTCCGCCTGGCAGGTGGGTCTGGGGCTGAGCTGGTCTCAGTGTCTCAGGGCAAGTGTGCTTCGTGCCCCGAGGGCAGGCTGGTGGGTCGGGAGACGAGGGAGCCCAGCCTGCTGCCCACCTCCCTGCAGCACCTCACCAGACACACTGTTTTGTGAGCTGGAACAGGTAAGGGGGTTGTGCAGACCCCCGTGGGGCGGGCGGGCCCGAGAGCAGACCCGCATCCTCAATGTGGCCCTGGGCCTCTCTCCCTGGCTGCTCCTGCCTCCATCCGTCCACGTGCACTCCCTTCCTCCCTGTCCCAGCCCCCACCCCGGCTGTCTTGCCCTCTTCCCTGGGGAGCTGTCCAGCAGTTCTTCGTGGGTCAGGCCTGGCCGCCAGGCCTCTACCCAGGCCCGCCTCCACGCTGCTAGCCTCGTGGGTCTTGCCACTGCCTCATCTGGGCAACTGTTTTCAGGCGAGGCCTGTATTTACTGCTCACCGTCCGGGGCCCACTGGGGCGGGCAGCATGAGGGGAGGCACAAGACGCTTATGCCGCAGGACCGCCCCCCGCGCTCGCATGCCAGCCCTGTTCCCGGGCTGCCGGGCCGGGGGAGGCTCCTAGGCGGGCGCACTCACAGGTGATGATGTACAGGTGGGCGGGCTCGCTGTGCAGCTGGCCACCCCCGGTGCTCTGCACAGCCGTCACCGAGAGCTGGTACCGCCGCCCGGGCGCCAGGTCCCGCACCGTGTAGGACACCAGCCTCCCATTGGGGACGTAGCGGCTCTTGGTGCTCTGGCTGGTGGTCACGTTGATGACGTAGGCCTCCAGAGAGGCGCCCGGAGTGGGGGCATCCCAGACCACATGGGCAGAGGTGGCCGTGACTCGGGTGGCGGTCAGGTTGGCTGGCGGCAGAGGCCCTGGATGAGCATGGAGCAGGGGAGGGGAGTGAAGGGGGCTGGTGGGGTCTTCTGCCCAGGACACACTCTAAAGATCTGACGCAGAGCGCTGAAGCCTCGCTGGAAGCCAGACCGCGTTGTCACAGACCTCACTGTGTCCGTGAGGATGGGTGGAGGGGCGTTGGCAGCTGCTCAGGGCCGGCAACAGCAGGCACCCCGTGAGGCTCCCCCCTCCAAGCTCAGTCCATCAGGTTGCCCTCCCGCATGGCATTTTCCATCCCCCTGGGCTTGGCCACGCATATCTTCTCCTGGGATGTGGGCTAGATGGGCAGAGGGTGGGCCAGGGACCCCACACCCAGGGTCAGAGTGAGGACTTGAGCCTTGCTGTCTGCCTGTCCCACCAGGCGAGGCTCTGCCCTCCCCACCCCTGCTCACTGCCCCTCCTGTGCCTGGACAGCCCGTGTGCTGGGTGGGGGGGGGCGGGGGGGCGGTGAGGGCCGGGTGTCCTCGCCCGGGTGGACAGCCTGCCCATCCTCACTGTCTTCTCCTCCTGCCCTTGTTCAGTGACCCTGCTCTGGCAGGGGCCGGGAGCACCCACAGTGAGGGTGGCCTAGGGAGGTCATCGTGGCAGGGGCCCTGCCCAGCCCCCTGCAGTCACCTTCCCAGGCACCTCTGGGCATATGTGCATGAGCCCAGGGCAGCTTTCCGGGGCTGCGGCCACTCAGAGAGCGAGGGCAGGGCTAGGGGCGCTTCCGGAAGGGAGCTGAGCCCTCACCCCTCTACTCACGGGTCCACACATGCACCGGGGCCGAGGCCAGGCTCTCCGTGGGGTGCTCCTGCCCCCCGAGCCCGCTGAGGGCCGTCACCCAGATGGCGTATCTCCTTCCTGGCAGCAAGGCCCTGTGGGGAATGGAGGCCAGGGAGAGGAACAGGATGGCTCTGCTCTCAGACCACCACTCCACCGGTGTGACCCGGGCGGGGGGCGTCCTGGGGCCGGTGTGACATAGGCGCGTCCCGGGGCTGGTGTGACACGGGTGGGGGGTGTCCTGGGGCTGGTGGGGGTCGTCGCCTGGCTGGTGTGACCCAGGCGGGGGTCGTCCTGGGGCTGGTGGGGGTCGTCCCCTGGCCGGTGTGACCTGGGTGGGAGTCGTCCCAGGGCTGGTGGCCAGGCAGCCCCCACAGAGGCCAGACTGGGGCCTGAGAGCTGGGTGCCCCTGGGGTAGGGGGCTCCTCCCTGGTCTGTCTAGCGATGGACAGGACACAGGTCCGGGTGGCTGCAGTGTGGCCGGAAGCTGGTGCTCAGACAGCAGAGGCCAGCATAGGGCGACTGAAGGAAAAGGGCTAACAGGCCGGCCCGCCCGCCCCCGCGGGAGGGTTGCCCATGAGGCTGGCCCTGGGACGGAACTTCGGAGGGTCCCCAGTGCCCTCGGGGAGGAGAGGGTTTCCCTGCCCCTAAATGTCTGCACAGTGAGGCTCCTGCCAGCTGAGCATCCCTTCCTCGGGTTCTGGAACCTTCTCCAGGCTCAGGTGCCTGTGACTCTGTGCGGTAAAAGCCCTGGATGATACATGTCTACGTGGCTCCCCAGGAAAGTACCTGCTGGCTGGTGGCGGGGATGGGGTGTGTTGGGGATGTTGGGGGGGGGAGCTTGTCTTATGTGGGGAGGGGCTGTGGAAGCTCACACATGGTCTGTGACTTGTCCCCGCCAGCCTCTTCCTTTCATTGATGTCGCTTTGTATCCTTTCTCTGTCCTGAATCTCTGCTGAGTCTTGGGGAACCCCCTCGGAAATGTGGGGATGGCCTTGGGGACCCCAACACAGGAGTGCCCACCTGGGACCCCATTTGTTTCTCCGTCCCCCTGTTCCTGGGGAGTGGGCAGAAGGAGGCACAGCCACACTTCACAGACAAGGGATGGGGCGTGGTCTCCAGCACAGATGGCCATCTGGCTGGACAGAAGAGCACAGAAGACATGGTGGAGAGGAGACTACACGGGAAATGTGCTGGTGTGGGCGGCGTGGTGGCCTGCCTGTCCCGCTTTCCAGAGCCCCTCTCCCAGCCACAGCCCATGGCTGCTCTAGGCTGGACGCTGCAGAGCTGTCCCTGAGCCCACCTCCACAGCTGCGGTCAGAGGCTCAGGAACTTGGTGGGGACGTCACAGCTGCCGCCTTCCCTCCTCACCCCGCCCTCCAGCACTGCCCACCCTCCCTGCCTGGCTCAGAAGGTGGCTCACGGGTCCCTCGTGGGCCGCCGTCTGGGAGCGTCTCTGAGCTGCGGGCCTAGGCCGGGGGTCTGAGGCTTCCCTGTGATGCTGCTGAAATGCTTATTTCAGTCATCAGTCATTTTGAATGACTGATGTTCATTTGAATTTTATTTTGTAGTTTTGTTGGTATATAATACATAATATCCATAAGAAATTCCAGTTCAGCTCAGTTCAACTGCTCAAGTTTTGTCCGACTGCGATCCCATGGACCCCATGCAGCACGCCAGGCTGCCCTGTCCTTCACCAGTTTAAGGTTTGAACATACTTGAACAAAGTAAAAATGTCAGGCAGCCCAGGGCTGCCTGCCTTCTCCCTTTCCAAGGAGTCTGGTGACTTGGGCTGGAGGGGCTTGGCTGGCCTCCGGTGGCCTCTCTGTTCTGTCTGCAGGGGGTGCCATCCACAGAGTGAGAGTGTCCCTGCTCTCTCGGGCACGTGGCGCCCGTGGGAGGCAAGGCAGCGGTGAGGCCCGGGGCTGATCACACGGCCCTGCTCCTCTAGGGCTGGTGGGGAGAGGGTGGCAGGAGCCCGGTGGGGTGGGGGGAGAGGGCGCCCTTGCTCTTACCTGAACGTGAACCTGTCCACACTCCTGTCCACCTCAGTGGACTGCTCCTCCTGGGCCTCAGGGCGGCGGATGGACAGGCGGACGCTGCTGACGGTGGCGTGGCGGATCCTGTGCAGAGCCCACCGCACTGAAATGGCGCTGGCTGTCACGTTGGCAACCTCAAGGCCCTCGATGGGGCGGGGTCCTGGGGACAGCGGGCGAGCAGCCTGTGTGGCCCCTCCTCACCCCTGGAGGGTGGGGCCAGGGCTGGAGACGGGGCTCAGGAAGGGCCCTGGGGACCTGTACAGACTGGCCTCGAGATGCCCGTGCAGCCTGGGCTTGCTGAAGCCGCCCCTCAGTCCAGCGGGGACCGGGGGCGGGTGGACATGCCCTGGACCACTGGCTCAGGGCGGGGGCGTTGCAGAGGGGCTGCTGTAGGCACTGCCCGGTGTGGTCTTGGCCTGCCAGGGGGCAGGGTGGGACCTTCCTGGCTCCCTGGCTGGCTGCTGGCTCTGGCAGTGACTCTGCACCACCTGGGGCTCCTGGGGCCTGCCAGGGAGAAGCCAGGAGAGGCCGCACTGACGCCAGGGGATGGCACGAACCCCAGGCCGAGGGGGTGAGGGGGTGCCCCGCTCCCAGAATGCCGAGCCCTGGTCTGCAGCAAGTGGTGCCTCACCCCTACCCCGATGGCACGGGGGAGGCTGTCTTCCTTCCAGAGCCCACCTCGAGCAGCCTCAAAGTGCTTCTTGCTAAAGCCGAGCTCAGGATGGCCCTGCCCGCCCCCAGCCCCCGAGGCTCTTCTGTCACATGCTGCAGCCACCCTCCTGGCCCCGTGTGCTGTCCCTCCCCAGGACACCCCGCCCCAAGGCCTCGTCCCTCCTCACACTTGGCCGTCAGCGTCCTGGCCGTCGGCATCCGCGGGGGATGCCTGCCGCATTCCTTCCGAGGGACCCGAGAAGGGGCTCCCCTCTGTCCTCCAGGACCCTCGTCTTCCTGCTCACCTGGCCGGCAGGCCATACCTGCCTTGCTTGCCCTGCTCCCGTGACTGGCCATGCCCACCTGTGCTCACCTGCCCACCCATGCTCACTTGTCCATATGTGCCCACCTGTGTACACACCAGCCTGTTCCCACTTGTGCCCACCTGCCCCGCCCTGCTAGCCACCCTCAAGGGGCTCCCAACATGCCCAGCGGTCATGCCACTGCCCAGCTCTCATTGCATCCTCCAGCCTCCCCTCCCCATCTCTTGACTCCCAGGGCCAGCCCCCACCAACCCACATCATGGAAGTAGTCCGGGGTTCCCTCTCCCACACAGCCCCAGGAGCAGACGAACCAGCCGAGCCCAGCTGCTCCGCACAACTCCCTTCAGGGCAGCATGCCCAAACGGCCTCCCTGCTGCCTCACGGCTGGCTCTACTCCAGCCCGCAGGGAGACTCTGTCCTCACCCTACGGCAGTCCCAGCCCCTTCTCAGGGGCCCCCCTGCAGTCCCCAGCCCCCTCCCTCCCCCGTCACTGTCCCTCTCCTCCAGAGGAGGGGCCCTCTCGACTGGCTCGGGCACCCTGCTGGGGGCACGCTAGGGCAGGGCCCTCGGGGCGGGCAGCCCGAGCCACTCACGCGTGCGGGCAAGCAGCACCACGGGCCTGCTGATGTCGTTCTTGTTGTTGGCGTTGCGCTTGACCGAGAAGACGGAGACGTTGTAGGCCCTGCCGGGCGCCAGGGCCCGGACCTGGTGCGCGGAGCGGCCCCGGTCCACGAAGTCTGTGCGGCGGTAGGAGCCGTCCGAGGACACGTAGGTGACGGCATAGCCGTCCAGCAGCTGCCTGGCGGCTGGGCCTTCGGGGGGGCGCCAGGAGATGGAGACCCCACTCTCTTCCACTTGCTCCACCTTGAGGGCCGTTGGTGGGAAGAGCTCTTCAGGGTTTCGGTCAAGAACAAGGGAAGGGGGGTGTCAGCTGTCGGCCGGGCAAGTCCCGGCCCCCAGGCGGGCGTCTGGCCCTTGGGCCTGGGCACCGCTCGGCTCTCTGTGCTGCCCCGCAGGGTGGCTGCAGCCCTCCGGCGGGACGGGAGCCCCACACCGGCGCCCTCGCCGCCTCACCTTTGGCACAGTCCTTGCCGGTGTAGCCCACTTTACAGGTGCAGCTGTGGGACCCGTTGCTGGCCAGGCAGTAGCCGCGGCCTCCACAGGGGCTGGAGAAGCAGGGGTCACTCACTGTGGGGGGAGGCAGCAGTGAGTGCACGTCTGGCCGGGCGCCTTCCCCGGGCCCTCGATGCTGGCCCTGGGCTGGTCCCATGTTGGTGTGTTTGTGGGATGCAGGTGGGCAGTCCCAGGTCGCTCTTAGGGGAGCAGATATGGGGGACACTCTCTGGGGGAGGGGCAGGGCTTGTCAGGGGCCCCACAGAGAGGCCGGGCCGGCCCACCCCCAGCCAAGCCAAGGTGACCACTCCTGGGCGGCAGCTGAGAACACCGGCCCTTCCACAGCCTATGTCTGCTAGGGCTGGGGCGCAGCCCTGGGCTTCCAAGCCAGGGCCCACAGGGCCCCCCGCCCCGGTGAGGTACTCTGGCCACAAACTGTCCACACCACACACATCGCTGGGCCAGCTCCTGTGCCCTGCGGTGGGGCTTGAGCCCAGGACCTGTCCACCCTGCACATCTGAGTGGTGCCGGTCAGGCCCAGCTTAGGGGACACTTGGGCACACTCAAACAGCACAGATCAGGCCACCCGCCCTGGGGAGATGTGCAGCAGGGAGACACGGTGCCGGGGTGGCAGGCGGCGGGGTGGGGGCTGCTGCAGGCCATGGCCAGGGGAGGCCTTGTCCCCTGCCCGGTCCCCGAGGGGCCCAAACAGGCTCACGAGTGAGGGGCTCTCGCCATGAGGAGCGGGGAGCGCCAGGCCCCTGGGGCGGCCGTGAGCTTGGCCCTTCTGGGGGCGGCACGGCCTGTAGCTGGACATGGAGCGGGTGGATGGGGGTGCAGGGGGCGGGGAGTGGCGAGCCCCACCTGTCTCGCAGTGATAGCCGAAGAAGCCCTCTGGGCAGACACACAGGTAGGCCCCGCCACCGTTCTCGCAGCGGCCTCCGTGCTGGCAGGGGCTGGAGTTGCAGGCATCCACCTCTGGAGAACACCCAGAGAGTCGGCCAGGGCAGCAAGGGGGTGTCTGGGGGAGGGAGGAGAGGACAGCGGGAGGAAGGGAAGGGACGGCGGGGCGAGGTTGCTGGAGGCGGAGGCGGGCAGGGGCCTGGCCCTCCCCTCGTCCTCCCTGCTGGGGTCCCTCCGCCCCCCACACAAGCCTGTCCCCGGGCACCGTCCCCACCCCCTGCTCTGAGCAGCCCAGCGTCTGTGCTTGTTGGAAACAGGTTTTCCCAGGTGTCCAGGGTATCATGAGTGTGGGTGAGGGCTTGGCACGTGGGGACCCCGAGAGCAGCCCCTACCTGTCTCGCAGTGGACTCCAATGAAACCAGGGGGGCACTGGCAGACAAAGGCCCCCGGGAGGTCCCTGCAGGTGCCTCCGTTTCTGCAGGGCTGTGCCTGGCACTTGTCTGTCTCTGAGAAGAGGGACACGGACATAAGGCTGCATGGCCGCCGCCCCGGGGCCTCCTGTGCCCCAGACTTCAGCCTCCCCTGCCCTCACTCTGCCCACAGAGCCTGTCGGGCCCCTGCTGCCTTCACTGCCCAGGTTCTCCGGCCGCTTGGCCTGCACAGGAGTGAGGGAGCAGGCTTCATGGAGCCTCCCCCCTACTCTGGCTCAGACGCAGGGCTGGGATCTGCCCCCTGCACCCCACCTTCTATGCCCCTGGGTCCTCACCCCCACCTTCCCCCGCCCTCCACCAGCAGGGTCTGCGGGAGGCAGGGAGGAGGGTCATGGTTAGCTGTTGTCAGCTGCACTCTCAGTGCTTCCGGGGGACTAGAGGCAAGCATATCTATAAACTGCCGTCCCTGTGGACATCAGAGCCAGCAGGGGCCCGAGAGAGCAGGCAGCACCCAGCCAGACCCCAGCACAGGGAGAGGAGTGGCTGGGCAAGGGGACCGTGCTGGGGCGCTGGAGCTCAGCGGGAGCGGCTGGCCCACGGAAGGCTGGGACCGTCTTACCCCGCTCACAGTGGGTGCCTTCATGCCCTGGGCTGCAGACGCACAGGTACCCGGCGACGCGGTCCTGGCAGGAGCCCCCGTGCAGGCACGGCTGGGATCGGCACTCGTCTATTTCTGAGCGAGGAAAGCCCGGGTTGCTGCTGTTAGCAGGGACGACTTGAAGCCGGACTAAGAGGGACGCACGTGAGCTGTGACAAGAGGCTCTGGACAGAAGTCTACCACATCCCAGGTGCCGGGAGAGGCCAGCACCCAAGGGGGGCCCTGGAGGGGAAGACACGCACCTCTGGGAAGGGGCTGGGGCTGCTCCCGAGGACCGCACCGCGCTGTTGGGTAACAGGCGTGTATGAGACCAAGACGCTTGGGGGCTGGCCCTTCATTGTGAAATATTCACGGTGGAGTTTTTAAAAGCTAGGGGTTTTGCTCCCGAAGTAACAACGTTCAGCTTAAAACCGTTTACTCTTAATGCTTAACGTGTGAGTAAGTAAGTAAGTGCCACTGACGGAATGACCCCAGGGCTGGCGCCTGACCGGGGCTAAGCGTGCTGGCTCATCTGCCCGCACGCACATCCCACTTGTTGTGGCTTGAATTTCCACGGTTATCCCCTCTGTGCCTCCTTAGTTTTTAAATTTGTACCAATATGCTGGGCAGTTTTGCTCTTATGAACTTTATTTATAGGACATTGTGGTTAATGTACTCTTCTACTGAACGTTATATTAATAAGATGTTTCTATGTTGTGGGTGGTTCTCTTCGTTGCTGTGTAATATTCCTCAGGGTGATTATACCATACTTTCTCTCTCTTGTTTGGTAGGCTTTGGGGTTGGGTTTAGATTGCTTGCTGTTGAAACAAACAAAGCTTCTGTGTCTTTCACATATCCTGGTGTAGAGTTTTCCCTCGATTTACAATTATCAAGCCGTACAATTGCTAGGACACAGTTTATATGAAGGGGGTCAGCTTGACAAATGATTAAATTGCCTTCAGAGTGCTTGTACCAGTTTACACGTCCTCCAGCAATTTAGAACAAATCCTGTTTATCCATATTCTCACCAATTTATGGGCTTTTTAGACTTCAGAAGTTTTGCCAACTGAATGTATCTCATTGTACTGTTGATTAGCATTTTGCACATCACTGACAAAGGGAATGTTGTTTTCTACTGTGAAACTCCTACTCATGTGTCTTACCTATTGGGTTGATTATATACGTATATATGTGTGTATACATATACACTATACATAACATATATATGTATATACATATATGTGTAGATAACATACATACATAAGTGAAAGTCACTTAGTCATGTCTGACTCTTTGTGACACCGTGGACTCTACAGTCCATGGAATTCTCCAGGCCAGAATACTGGATTGGGTAGCCTTTCCCTTCTCAAGGGGATCTTCCCAACCCAGGGATCGAACCCAGGTCTCCCGTATTGAAGACAGATTCTTTACCATATGAGCCACAAGGGAAGCCCAACTTTCTTAAGGCCAAGGAATTTAAGTTTCTAATTTTTAACTAGTCAATTTGTCCATTTTTTCCTTTTATACTTAGTGGGTTTTGTGGAATCTTTCCCTGTCTTAAGGCCAAAAAGATAGTTAACCTACATTTCCTACACAAAACTACACAGTTAAAAAAAAAACAAACCTATTTAAGTCCTTAATACGTCTAGAACTAATTGTTGGGGATGGTGAGAAGTGGAGAAACAATGTAATATTTTCTGAGTACCTAACCATTTTATTCCAGCTGTCATGAAGATTTTCTCTGTTTTCTTATAGAAGTTTATAGTTTTAACTTTTACACTTAAGTCTGTAATTCATTTCACATATATAAAAGTTATCATTTTGATGCTATTGTACACAGCATTGTTTCATTTCATTTCCAAGTCTCCCCTGCTAGGATATGAAAATATAATTGTTTCTGTGTATTGACCCTGTATCCTGTAACCTGCTTGAATTCACTTATTAGTTCTGTTGCTTCTGTTGCAGAATTTCTTAGGATTTTCTGTGTGCACGATCGTGTCATCTTTACTTCTTGCCCAATAGACATGCTGTCTTCCTTTTCTCGCCTCTGCATGGTCTAGGACCTCCAGGACACTGGCGGAAGGCCCTGGTGAACGGACACCTTTGCCTGTCTGCTGATAACGGCAGGGAGTCTTTCACCCGTAAGCACTTTGTTAGCTGTTGATCTTTTTCATGGATGCCCTTTGATCAGGTTAAAGAAATTTTCTTCTACTCTTAGTCTGTTAAGAATTTTAAAAATAATAGTTGAATTTTGTCAAATGACTTTTTCTGCATCTATTAAGACAATCATGTGGTTTTCTCCTTTATTTTCTACTATGGTGAATTAGATTTACTGATTTTCAAATGTTAAACTGTTCTTGACATAAATCCCTCTAGGTCAGGCTGTATTAGCCTTCTGATGTAATAGCGGGTTGGATCTTAGTAATGTCTTGTTAGGATTTTGTGCTTTGCACATGAAGAATGTTGGCCTGGAACTTCATTTGTGCAGTGTCTCTGGTTTTGGTATAAAGGCGATATTGGTCTCATAAGATGAGCTGAGGAGGATTCCTTCCTCCTACATTCTCTGAAAGCCATGTGGATGGTACTGTTATTCCTTCTGAAAGGTTTGACAGAACTCAGTGAAGCGTCTGGTCCTGCCATTTCCTTTGCAGGGAGGTTTAGCCACGAGGTAAATCTCCGTAGTAGACACGAGGCTCTTCATATTCTCTATTTATTCTTCATATTCTTCATATTCTCTATTTATTCTTCATATTCTTCATATTCTCTGTTTATTCTTCATATTCTTCATATTATCTGTTTATTCTTCATATTCTCTATTTATTCTTCATATTCTTCATATTCTCTGTTTATTCCGGCATCAGTTGTATGCTTAGCGTCTGTCTTCACTTGTTCTACATTGTGAGATATATTGGCCTGAAGTTGTTCCCAATATCTCCTTGCCCTTTAAATGCTCATATAGTCTTAAGTGATATCTCTTTTCATTTTGATATTGCTAATTTTTATTTTTTCCCTTGATCAGTCTAGCTAGAGGCTTATTATTTTTATTGATCCTTTCAAGGAATCACTTTTTGGTTTCATCTGCACATGTCTTTTTTATAATTAATTATAAAAAATATGTCATTTAATCATTATTTATTGTTGATTCATAAAAATGCAATGGATTTTGTTATAATAACCTATATTCACCAAACATATTACATTTCCTATCATTTATATAGTTTTCTTTTGGTTGAAAGACAACCATATTGGCTATAAATACTAATATTTTTACTTCCTCCTTTAGCATTTTCATGACTTTACTTTCTTCTTCTTACTTTATTGCATAGGCTATTACTGACAATGTAATGTTGACTAGACTTAGTGATAATGGGCACCCTTATTTTGTTCTGAATTTTAAGGGGAATGTTTCTCCACTTAAGATAATGTCTATTCTAGGTTAGATGAGACCCATCATAAAACTGCCTCAGAAGCTAATTTCCTTCCTCCTGTTGGTAGCTAGGCTTGTCTGAGTCAGTTCAGCGGAAGAGCAGCTTTTCAATTCCAGATCCTCCTCCTGTATAATGAGGATCCGGGAACACTGGTCCACAGCTTCCTCTCCTTTTTGTTTTTGGCCTCACCATGCAGCAGGCAGAACTCCCTTGACCAGGGCCTGAACCTGTGCCCTCTGCAGTGGAAGCACGGAGCCTTAACCACGACGGCCAGGGCAGTCCCATAGCCCTCTTGACGTAACCTGTCCTCATTCCTCTGTAAATATGTGGCGTGTAACTGGTGAGGTTCAGTGTAATTCTGTGTTCAGCCTAGCTTATGCCTGGTCTAAGCACATCTCCCTGTGGGCTAAGGAACACCAGGGGGGCTCTGTGGGCTCTGCTATTTCTCTTTTATAAGTTTTCCCTCCAATAAATCCTGTATTATACCACGTGGTACTAGAAAGGTGTGTGTGTATCATATTATTTTTATCTGGATAAGGAGTGCTTTTAAAGTTCTTACTTGGTAGGAATGTGTTACTTGAATAGGCATGAATTTCACCAAACGCTTATTACACATTCACTGAAACTCTTACATGGCTCTTCTCCTTTAGTTGGCTAGTGTAGCAAATTTTTCTAATATCAACTATTTTTACAACAACCCAACTTAAGGATGCTGTGTGTGCTCAGTCGTGTCTGACTCTGCGGCCCCAGGGACTGTTGCCCACCAGGCTCCTCTGTCCATGGAATTTTCCAGGAAAGAATACAGGGGTGGGTTGCCATTTCAAGCAAGAATACTGGGGTGGGTTGCCACTTCCTACTCTAGGGGATCTTCCTGACCCATGAAGCAAACCCATGTCTCCTGGGTCTCCTGCATTGGCAGGCTGCTGCTTTACCACTGGCCTCACCTGGGAAGCCCCATTATGGTGTATATAGTCTTTATGGACCATCAGATTTCTGCATCTGTTTTCATGTTTAATGGAGCCATAACTTTACTGTCCCCCTGTCCATGTCTGGTGCTGGTTTAAGGTTGTCCTGGCCTCGTGGAGTGGGTGGCACACACTCTTTCTGCCCCCCAGGAGGGCCTGTGTAGCACTGCAGTGGGCTGCTGCTTGGCAGTTTGGTGGGATTGATCCACGGACTTGTTTGGGCCTGGTGCTTCCTTGTGAGAAAACTTTGCGTCCTCAGCTCTCTAATGAGCTAAGAGGTACGATTTTATGGGCTCTCTGGAGCCTCCTTGATGTCACAGTGAGCGTGATGGTGTTTTCTAGCTGTCCACACCCTAACCGAATGGAGCGCTTCACTATCTTTAAAATGCCGTTTTATTACCTCACTCCTGACGTCTCTATAAGAAGTCTGGTGCCGATCTGATTCTTGTTCCCTTGTGGCTTCTTGTCCCTTTTTCTAAGGATCTTTTCCTCCTGATTTTGTTATATTTTATTATAATGTGTCTGATGTCTCCTCCTGTTTGACATTCTGCAGGCCCTTTCAATCTCTGCTCATTTTTCAGCTATTCTGGGAGTTTAGCTCCATAGTTATTGCAACATTCCAACCTATTTTAATTTTTGTCACTCTTGGGCTCCTGTTACCTCCATGTCGGCACTTACTCCCCCTCGGAGCCTACGTCTCCTTTCTAGTCTACGAGCGTTTCCCTTCCCTCTGGCGCAGCTCCTTGCACTGGCCTTCCAGCTCACTAGCTTTGTCTTCATTCGCATTTACAAGTTGCGTCTGCTGCTTCTACTGTTACAGTTTTTCGAGCATCTTATTTCTGCCTCTTTTGAACATCACCTGTGGATTGTATTTTTACGGCCAGCGTCATGTTTCCTTCTGCGTATTTGTCCTGCTTTTATATTCTTCCTCATCTTCTACGTCTCTGCTCCCAGGACTGTATGTTGTCTGGGCTCTGTCAGTGTCTCTGAGGTGCCGCATTTCTCGAGCGTCCTGGTATCCTGGCTTGTGAGCTCACGTTCCTTGGCAGTGCCCACTCCTCCTCTGATGGCATGTTGAGGAGAAGCAACACTGGGCCCGGGGTGGCCTCCTAGACAGTGATCACTAGCCCTGGGGGGCTTGGAAGGACAGGCGTAAAGGAGCAGGCTCGAGGCCAGGTGACCGCACCTGTGTTCTGACGCTCCACCTGAGAGGGCCGCTCAGGCCCGACGCCTTGCAGGGCATCTGGGAGGGGGCGGTGTGCTCTGCGCCTCCCTTCTCTGGATGCTGTCCTGTCCCTAAGCTACTCTGCTGAAAGCTCTTTGTCTTCTGAGACCGTGTTACCATTACACAGATGGTCTGAACAGTTTGGAATGTTCCGTCTCGCCTAACACACCGCTGGCGGTGCTGTCTGCAGCGCTCTGTCTCCAGGGGCCTGGCTCAAGGGGGGCCTTGCCTGCAGGGCAACACCCCTTAAATGCCTGTGGCGGCTCCTGGGTGCCTTGTTCAAATGCAGGGTCTGATCCTGCAGGCCTGGGTGGGCCTGGGAGCAGGAATGGCACCTAAGCCCTGATCTGCCTCTGCAGGGCTCTGCCTTTCGGCTGCCTCTTGGCCTCAGCGGCTTCCTCTGCAGAGTGGGCTTGTGGGTGTTAGACCTCATGCTCTGGGGTGCTCTGAGGACCGGAAGCCCTTAAAGAAGGGTCCGGAGTGGAGGGGACCGGTCGTCACCACCATCAGCACCAGGTCTTGGCCTCACTTGGCACAGAGGAGACACAGCCCAGGGTCAGAGCTGTGGCTCGTGCTTTCCTGCTCAGCCCAGGGGAGCTGGGCGTGGCCCAGGGGAGCAGGGTGTGGCCCAGGGGAGCGGGGCAGGGCCCAAGGGAGCGGGGTGTGGCTCTTCCCACCCCGCAGAGGGCCCCGGTCACCGTGGCACTGGGGGGGCTCGCTCCAGACGCCCTGTGGCTGGCACACCCGGACATGGCTGGAGGTGCTTGGGCTGTATCCTCGGTTACACAAGTACAGGGCCACCGAGCCCAGTCGGGTGCCGTTGAATCGCAGGGTGGCGTGCTGCACCTCGCCGGGGGGGCCGCAGTCTACCTCTGCAAGGACACAGCAGCCCTGTACTGTGCTGCTGGCCCCTGCCTGGCCTCCCGCTGCTCTGACCCGGGCCCCTTGCTCCCCGTGCAGCCTGTCCCAGGGTGATAGAACTGGCCCCCAGAGCAGGCTGCTCAGAGGTTTCCTCTTCCCCTCCCTCCCCAGTCCCCTGCTGGGCCCCGACCTGGCCCGCTCACCCGCCTGGCACCGGCGTCCTGTGTACCCTGCTTGGCAGTGGCAGGAGAAGTCTGTGCCCAGGTCCTCGCAGGTGCCCCCATTCATGCACGGGCTCCGGAAGCAGGGCGAGGGGGCTGCAATGGCGTGGGGACCCCATCACTGTCCCCCCTGAGGCCTCTGGGCGGCAGGGGCATCCTGCCTCTCGCACCAGCTCTGCCTCCAGGCCGCGGGACTATGGGAAGCTCCCCCTTACCTATCTCACAGTGCCGCCCCGAGAAGCCCGGGGGGCAGTCACACTTGTATTTGCCGATGTAGTGGAAGCAGGTGCCGCCGTTGTGACAGGGACCCGAGGCGCACGAGTCTGGCTTCCCTGGAAGCAGAGGCATCCATCGGGCAGGGCCAGGGGGCGCGTGCACCCCTACCTCTGGTCCCTCCCCTCGTCCCTCCACACCCTCATCAGGGGCGGTAGGGGGCTTGTGGGGTGCTCCTGACAAGCAGACGCAGCGGGCAGGGCAGGGGTCCCAGGCCAGCCCCTCCCCGCCCTCCCCAGGCCGGCTCGCCCGCTGGGCCCGCACCGATCTCGCAGTGCCTGCCGGTGAAGCGGTAGGGGCAGTCGCAGTGGTACTCGCCGCCCGCCTCCTTACACGTGCCTCCGTTCCTACAGGGCCCGGAGCTGCACAGGCGCGGCCGGGCTGCCAGGGACAGACAGACAGACAGGCTGGTTAGCGGGGTCCAGCCTCCTGGCCCAGAGTGCCCGCCGGCCAGGGCTGCTGGTCAGCAGAGCCCCTGAGGCTGCTGCCCAGGGCTGAGCCCACCAGGTGCTCCCCACTCAGCCCGGGGGCCCTGTGCCCGCCGCCCCACCCCTGCGCCCGCCGCCCCCACCCCCCTGTGCCCGCTGCCACCCTGCCCTGCCTGGGCTGTGCTGGGGAAGCACTGGAGAGCTGCCCACTGCTGCCCTCCTGCTGAGTGGGGAGCCGTGGCACTCCCACTCAGATCTGCGTGTTTCTGTGCCTGCACTAGAGGCCTTCCCTGGCCCGCGGGGCCCGTCACCCTCTTGCACTGGGGGCCTTCCCTGGCCCATGGGGGCCATCACCCTCTTGCACTGGGGCCCGTCACCTTCTTGCACTGGGGGCCTTCCCTGGCCTGCAGGGGCCGTCACCCTCTTGCACTGGGGGCCTTCCCTGGCCCATGGGGGCCATCACCCTCTTGCACTGGGGCCCGTCACCTTCTTGCACTGGGGGCCTTCCCTGGCCTGTGGGGGCCCGTCACCCTCTTGCACTGGGGCCTTTCCTGGCCCACAGGGCCCGTCACCCTCTTGCACTGAGGCCCATCACCCTCGCACTGGGAGCCTTCCGTGGCCCGCGGGGCCCGTCACCCTCTTGCACTGGGGGCCTTCCCTGGCCTGTGGGGGCCCGTCACCCTCTTGCACTGGGGGCCTTTCCTGGCCCACAGGGGCCGTCACCCTCTTGCACTGGGGGCCTTTCCTGGCCCGCGGGGGCCGTCACCCTCTTGCACTGGGGCCTTTCCTGGTCCGCAGGGCCCGTCACCCTCTTGCACTGGGGCCCATCACCCTCTTGCACTGGGGGTCTTCCCTGGCCCGCGGGGTGGATGTCGCACCTTCACAGCTCAGCCAGCAGTGTAGACCCTCAGCCTGCTTGATGTTCTTGGGGGGAATGTGAGGCAGGAGGGGCCTCCCCCCAACGCCCTGTGGGTCCTCACAGGACGCTTGTCCAGGTTCCGGCCACCACCCCCGCCCCCCATGTCCCTCTGCCCCCTCTTGGGGACGCCTTGGCCAAGGGTGCAGGACCTCGTTGGCTCTGCACAGAATCAGCCTGCTCTTTGGAAAGCCCTCCCCCGCAGGGGTGTGGAGGCTGTGGGCTCTGTGGTTGGAGCCCCAGGGGCCCAGTCTCAGGGCCCTGTGGGAGCGGCAGAGGCAGGGGTTCAGGTTTCAGCCCTCTGGGCACATGAGGCAGCAGGAGGGCTGGACGGGGCCCCGGTGCCAAGCCCGGGAGGACAGACGTGGGCATAGGGGCCAGGCGGCCAGCACCCTGGGCCCTGACCAGGGGATGCCTGGGTCACTGAAAAGAGTCCTGAGTGCTGCTTCTCCTGCTGGAGGGACTGCTGGGCAGGCAAGGTGCGCACAGTGACGCCCGCAGTGTATTTGCGTAAGAGTGCTTACGTTCCTACGTGGCTAAGTGTTGTAAATGTCGACATTCTGCAACTGTATTACGTTTATAAAGTCGACTCAGTGGACGTGAATCTGACAAACTCCAGGAGACGGTGAAGGACGGACGCCTGGCGTGCTGCCGTCCACGGGGCCACAGACAGTCGGACAGAACTAGCGAGTGGACAACACTGAATTTTTTTATAAATCGGTGATTCTAAAATCCACTGGAAAACAGTGAGCAGGAGGGGAGTGCACTGTGTGGAGAGCGCTGTGGCGGGCGGGAGGCGCCCCGCCCCGCAAGCCGCGGAGCCCACCTTTCTCGCAGTGGCGGCCGTGGAAGCCCCGCGGGCACTCGCACGTGTAGGAGTCTCCGTGCACGTCACAGGAGCCTCCGTTGAAGCAGGGGTCGGAGTCACACGGCGACGGCAGCGCTGTGGGGCAGAGGACGGTCATCCTGACGTCCTGGCCACAACCGATGCCAGGCTTGAGTCCTCATGCTGGCTCGGAGGCCCTCTAGAATCTCTTGTATCACATTTTTGAATTTTCCAGATTTTGCCTTCTCTGTTCTGTGAGCTGGGACTGAGCTGGGGTCCACAGGAGTCCTGGTATCAGGGCCACCTGGTAGCCTGTCACCACCGTCACCGGTGACAACTGTCCACCCGGCTCACGTGGTGTCTGTACTGACATGTACGCCGGCGGACACGCTTCTCCGCGGGCGCTTGTCAGGCGTTCACGTCCCAGCAGCTGAGCTGGAAGGCGCCGAGTGGCGCTCCACGTGGCTGCAGTGGGTGGAGCAGGGCGCGTGGCCAGGCTGCCCACCCCCAGGTCCCCTCGCCCGCCTCCTGCTGCTGCACCAGGACCTCCTAGCGCCCCCCCCCCCCCCCCGCCAGCTCCCAGGCCCCACTCACGGTGGCTGGCATTGTGCTCGGTGTGGCAGGCGCACAGGTAGCTCCCGCCGTACTCCATGCAGTAGCCGCCGTCGGGGCACTGCGCGTTCATGTTGCAGGGCGTGGCCGTGACCTCTGCACACGAGTGGGAGGCCCAGGGACCGCGTGACCCCTGGGGTGACCAGGCTGGGGTGCCCCCCACACCCGGGGCTCGCCGTGCTTTCAGGGATTCTCAGGGCAGGGCAGGGCGGCAGCCCCGTCCCAACCCTGGGCACTTACCAAATTCACAGAGGAGCCCGAAGAAGCCCGGTGGGCACTGGCAGAGGGTGCTGTTGGCCCCCAGGCACCTGCCACCATTGCGGCACTCACAGCCACTACGGGTTCCTGCCACGGATGGAGGGGAGAAAGGCCTCAGTATGGGGCCGCCCTCCTGACCACTGTCCCATAAAACCGGCTGTGCAGCCCCTCTCCCCACTCCCAGATCCTCTCCATGGGTATCCACACGCACACCCCATGGGGCCCCCACCCCGGCGGCCCAGCCCACACGCACTTTCCCTGCAGTCGAGGCCCATGAAGCCCTCAGGGCATTCGCACACGTAGCCCTGATCTGCATCCACACAGGTGCCTCCGTTCTGGCAAGGGCCCGAGAGGCAGGCGTCGGGCACTGGGTGGTGTCCTGCAAGAAAAGCAGTGCTCACCCAAGGCCTGGCAGAGGGCCTGGGCAGGGAGTGGGTTAACAGGGCCTTGGGCCAGAAAGGAGGCGTGTTAACCTCTGTTGTTTGTGCCAAGTGCCTGGAGACTGGCCCCCAGCAGCCCTCAGCCCTGAACCCCTTCTATGGAGCAGAAGCAGCATCTGGAGTGTAGAGGGGCCGATGGTGCACCAAGGGCCTGGCTGAGGCCAGAGGCTCCAAGCGGTGCTCACCAAGCACCTGTGTTACTGAAATGTTCGGGGTTTTCCAGGCATCTGTCTCCTGTTGATTTCTAGTTTAATTTTGCTGTAATCAGAGAACACAGTCCTTTTCAGTTTATTGAGCCTCATTTTATGGCCAATGGGGTCGTCTGTCATGGTGGAGGCTCTGCAGGCCCTGGAAGGAACGTGGGTCTCCGTGAGTATCAGTCAGGCTGGGTCAGCCAGCAATGCCTCCACGTCCCTGCGTCCTGGCTGGTCTCCATACTCGTGTCCTCTGCGCTGCCGAGAGGCCGTCTGAAAAGCATCTCTGTTTAGCCTTAATTTCGGAAAGACAGTGTTTCCGGCGTACAGCACTAACGTTACAGCCTACTTCTTCCAGGCTTTACGGGTGCCGCCCCGCTGCCGTCCAGCCTGCACTGACTCAGAGGACGAGGCTGCTGTCGAGCTTGTGTCTGTGTCTTTTCTCTGTGGCTGCTTTTAGGATGTTCTCTCTGTCGTTGTTGTGGTTCAGTCGCTCAGTCGGGTCTGGCTCTTTGTGACTCCACAGACCGCAGCACACCAGGCTTCCTTTGCCGTCTCCCGGAGCTGCTCAGACTCATGTTCACTGAGTCAGTGACGCCATCCAACCATCCCCTCCTCTGTTGTCCCCTTCTCCTGCCTTCAGTTTTTCCCAGCATCAGGGTCTTTTCTGATGAGTGAGCTCTTTGCATCAGGTGCCCAAAGTAGTGGAGCTTCAGCTTCAGCATCAGTCCTTCCAGTGAATATTCATGGTTGATTTCCCCTAGGATTGACTGGTTTGATCTCCTTTCAGTCCAAGGGACTCTCAAGAGTCTTCTCCAATATCACAGTTTGAAAGCATCAGTTCTTTGGTACTCAGCTTTCTTTATGGTCTAACTCTCACATTCATACATGACTACTGGAAAAACCATAGCTTTGACTATGTGGACCTTTGTCAATAAAGTAATGTCTCTGCTTTTTAATATGCTGTCTAAGTTTGTCATAGCTTTTCTTCCAAAGAGCAAGCATCTTTTAATTTTATGGCTGCAGTCACCATCTGGAATGATTTTGGAGCCCAAGAAAATAGTCTGTCACTGTTTCCATTGTTTCTCCATCTATTTGCCATGAAGTGATGGGACCATGATCTTAGTTTTTGAATGTTGTTTTAAGCCAGCTTTTTCACTCTCGTCTTTCACCTTCATCAAGAAGATTTTTAGTTTCTCTTTGCTTTCTGCCATAAGGATGGTATCATCTGTACATCTGAGATTACTGATATTTCTACATCCAGTCTGGCATTTCACATGATGTACTCTGCATATAAGTTAAATAAACAGGGTGACAATATACAGGCTTGATGCACTTCTTTCCCAATTTTAAACCAGTCTGTTATTCCATGTTTGGTTCTAACTTTTGCTTCTTGACCTGCATACAGGTTTCTCAGGAGGCAGGGAAGGTAGTCTAGTAGTCCCATCTTTTTAAGAATTTTCCAGTTTGTTGTGATCCACACAGTCAAAGGCTTTAGTGTAGTCAATGAAGCAGAAGTAGATGTTTTCATGGAATTCTCTTGCTTTTTCTGTGATCTAGCAGATGTTGGCAGTTTGATCTCTGGTTCCTCTGCCTTTTCTAAATCCAGCTTATGCATCTGGAACTCCTCGGTTCATGTAGTGGTTTTCAGCAATTTGATTTATGTTGGGCTTTGTATGGTTTTCTTCATGTTTTTCTTGACTTTTGGGTTTTCATTTTCATCAGACTTAGAAACTGTTTGGCTGTTGCTTTTTCACACTCTTTCCCTGCACCCCTTCAGCCCATCCCTCCTGCAGGGACTGCAGGGTCACACCTGCTGGGCGCGTGGCGTCCCCGCACAGGGCCCCCCTCGCTGCTGCCCTTCCGTGTCACCCTCTCTGGGCTGCTTGTCGAATTGTTTCCATTTCTCTTCAAGGCCATTGACCTTTCCTTCTGCCGCATCTAACCTGCTGTGAACACTGTCCAGTGTTTTTTTTTTAATCCAGATATTATGTTTTTCATCTCTAGAAACTTCTTTAATATATTCTGCTGCTGCTGCTAAGTTGCTTCAGTCGTGTCCGACTCTGTACGACCCCACAGACGGCAGCCCACCAGGCCCCGCCGTCCCTGGGATTCTCCAGGCAAGAATACTGGAGTGGGTTGCCATTTCCTCCTCCAATGCATGAAAGTGAAAAGTGAAAGTGAAGTCGCTCAGTCGTGTCCGACTCCTAGCGACCCCATGGACTGCAGCCTACCAGGCTCCTCTGTCCATGGGATTTTCCAGGCAAGAGTACTGGAGTGGGGTGCCATTGCCTTCTCCCTTAATATATTCTACTTCTCATTATGTCTTTTCCCTCAACAGTCTTGAACATATGGCACATGCATGTTCATGATGGATTATCAAACATTTGTGTTTGCTGATTCTCTGGCCATCTCTAGCCACTATTTCTTTATATCTATTTTACTTCTGGTGGTAAGTCATATACTCTTAACCTTTTGTATGTCTGGTAACTTTTGGGTGGGTATTCTGGGGTCCTGGATTCTGTTACATTCATCTAAAGAGTTGAGGATTTTATTCTGACATATGGTTAAATTCAGTTCAGTTCAGTCACTCAGTTGTGTCTGAATCTTTATGAACCAATGGCCTGCAGCATGCTGGGCCTCCCTGTCCATCACCAACTCCCGGAGCTTAATCAGACTCATGTCCATGGAGTTGGTGATGTCATCCAGCCATCTCATCCTCTGTTGTCCCCTTCTCCTCTTGCCTTCAATCTTTCCCAGCATCAGGGTCTTTTCCAACGAGTCGGTTCTCACATCAGGTGGCCAAAGCATTGGAGTTTCAGCTTCAGCATCAGTCCTACAGGGACTATTCAGGACTGATTTTCCTTTAGGATGGACTAGTTAGATTTCCTTGCAGTCCAAGGGCTCTCAAGAGTCTTCCCATCCACAGTTCAAAAGCATCAATTTTTCAGCGCTCAGCCTTCTTTATAGTCCAATTCTCACATCTATACATGACTACTGGAAAAACCATAGCTTTGACTAGACAGAGCTGTTTGGCCTTTCAAGCTTTCTTTTCAGTTTTCTTGGGGCAGATCAGACCTGCCATTAGCTTAGCATGTATTCATCCCCACTGGGGACTGTACTCAGTACTGGCCCTGGGTATGAAGAGCTTGCTCCACTCTGGCTGGTAGGAGGGGGCTTGAGTTTCAGCAACTGAGTCCACTCCCAGTGGTCCTTCCCCAGCCCAGCAGCTCTCACCCCACCCAGATTCAGGGGCCGCAGGGCAGCCGTCCAGGGCTCGCCTCCTGCCTTCTCCTCTTCCCTCCCTCCCCTCCCAGCAGCTCTCACCCCGCCCAGATTCAGGGGGCCGCAGGGCAGCCGTCCAGGGCTCGCTCCTGCCTTCTCCTCTTCCCTCCCTCCCCTCCCAGCAGCTCTGTCCTTGTTGCTGGCACCAGCACAGCCTCCAGGCACTGAACTGGGATGTCTGCTCCTTGACTCAGGAGACTCAGAGGAACTGCTGGAGTCAGGAGCCCCCTCCCCACCCACAGGGCAGGCCTGGCAACGGCTCTGATGCAGCCTTGGGGCAGCTGTGGGTTCCACCCTGCTTCCTTCTCCTCTCTCAGGAATGAAGTTCATGGCTTTCAGTTGTCCAGTGGCTGAGAACAGTGTTTCCTGTGTCTGGTCTGGTTTTCTTGTTGAGAGTGACAGGGAGAGTCCCAGAGTGGCTCATCCTCGTTGGCTGGAAGCAGAAGGCTTGACAGTCTTTTATAATCTCTGGTCTTTGGCCAGCTTCCTCTGCGCCTTGCAGTGTGGCTCCTGAGCTTGCACTGGGGTGGATGTAGCAGTGCCTGTCCCTCACAGTTTGCTTTTGTTAGCATTATTCTTTGTACAAAACGTGATTTCTTTGTAAAATCTTCTGAAATCACTTTATCTGTTTTCTGACATGAGTTTAGTTAAGTACGCTGATGCTCGGATGCCAGTCGAGGCAGTCCTGTGACATCACGATGATTTCAGGCAGCAGGTGGGGCTGCCACCAGCCCACCCTCTGCGCTGTGAAGCCTCGCCATCCCTCGGGGACACAGCCTGCCCTGCGTGTGGCCTGCTGGCCAAAGACCAGTGGAGGGCGCAGCGCCCACCTGCATCTTACTTGCAGGCAAAACCTCACTTCCTTCTCAAGTTTTTAGACTCAAAGTAAATCTGATGAGTTTGTCTTGAGCACCCCCAACCCCTGGGGAGATGCGTGCACAGCTGTTGTTGGCTCGGGGGTGGAGGCCCTGGGAGGTCAGGAGATGTCAGATGCTAAAGTCATAATTTATTCTGTGGGTAATAAAATCTGTTGGTCTTTTAATTGAGTCCTGTTGTTGTTCAGTTGCTTAGTCATGTCTGAGTCCTTGTGACCACATGGACTACAGCACGCCAGGCTTCCCTGCCCTTCACTATCTCCCAGAGTTTGCTCAGACTCAAGTTCTTTGAATCGGTGATGCCGTCCAACCATCTCATCGTATGTCATCCCCTTCTCCTTCTGCCTTCAATCTTTCTCAGCATCAGGGTCTTTTCCAATGAGTCGGCTCTTCACATCCAGTAGCCAAAGTATTGGAGTTTCAGCTTCAGCATCAGTCCTTCCAATGAATATTCAGGACTGGTTTCCTTTAGGATTGACTAGTTTGATCTCCATGCAGTCCCAGGGACGATCAGAACTGACTTTAGAATTGACTGGTTGGATCTTCTTGCTGTCCAAGAGACTCAAGAATCTTCTCCAACACCACAGTTCAAAAGCATCAATTCTTCGGCACTCAGCTTTCTTTATAGTCCAGCTCTCACATCCACACACGACCACTGGGAAAACCACAGCTTTTACTCTACAGACTGGTTGGTAAAGTCAAGTCTCTGCTTTTAATGTGCTGTCTAGGTTTGTCATAGTTTTTCTTCCAAGGAGCAACCAGCATTTAAAACAACATGCAATAGAACAGAAGTGAGCAGACTTCATCACATGTGGTGGAGATCAGCCCAAGGTTTGTTTCCTTGCACCGGAGGGCTCTGGGGCAGGAAGAAGGGGCAATAAACAGCCTAGAATCTGCTGAGGGGGCGGGGCCTGGGGAGTGTGGCCCTCCGCCTCAGAGAGGGGAGCAGACTTCCCGGGCCTCATCCAGCACGTGCACAGCAGAGCCCAGAGCAGAGCCCACCCAGAGGACGAGGGGGCAGCTGACCCCGTCACCCACGGGGAGCCGCGACACGGCCATTACCTGTCTCACAGCGAGGTCCCTCGAAGGGTTCTGCACACAGGCAGGTGAAATTCCCCACCAGGTCGACACACGAGCCTCCATTCAGGCAGGGGTCAGAGCTGCACTCGTCTACATCTGCGGGTGGCAGAGGTGGGAGCTCGGCTGCACGCCAGCTTCTGACCACCCAGCACCCTGCCCCACTGGCACCCCACGCACCGCACCCCCCGCCGGCCAAGGGCACGCTCACCTGTCTCGCAGGCCGCCCCTGTGTAGCCGGCCGGGCACACGCACACCGCGGTGCCGCCCTCCGCCCGGCACCAGCCGCCGTTCTGACACTCTCTGTCATCGCACGGAGACTCTGCTGTGAGCGTAGTGTGCATGGCCACGGGGCTCCTGGCTGTGCGGCCTGGTCTCCCCCTGAGCCCCACCCCACACTGCGGGCTGCACGTGGGTGGCCCTGGCCATCTCCAGGGGGCAGTGGGCCCTGGAGTCCAGGGCCATCCCCGGCCATTGGCACTGAATGCTCGTTTGAACTGGGTTTATCCCAGCAGATGGCAGGGGCACGGGCATGAAGGGGCCCAACTCCCAGCCTCCTGGGGCGTCCCTGTCTCTGGGACCCTGACCCCACCAGAGCAGGGCTGGGCGCGGGTAGGAGTGGGGAGACTCGAGGCAGCCAGCGCCCACATCCCTGCTGGACGCTGCCCGGTGCCCCTGCTGGCATGGACTCTGGATGCCGAGGCGGGTCTGGAGACCAGGGAGCTGTTGGGGGCCGGGGCCGCTGCTGCGGGTGTTGCTGTGCTGGCCGTGGAGAGGCCAAGGCTCAGGGCTGCCGGCGCTGCCCCAAGGCCCCCAGGGCCCTGCTGGCCTGGATACGTGTCTACACACCAGAGCCAGAGACTTGGAAACATGCTCTGTGGCCCTAAGTCTCCATTAGAAATGTTTTTCTAGCTGAGACACTGGTGAGGCTGTTACCCGCACCCGTTTGACTTAACAGTGTTGTTTCCAAATAACAGTTCACATCCCTGAAGGTCTGGGGGGAGTGTCTCTGGCTGAGCCGATGGGGGTCAGGGGCCGCCATGCGCTGATCTTAAGGGCTCCATCTCTTGGGCTCCCCTAGCAGCGTCCCGTGGTGAAGCTGGGGGTGTGCACCATTGCTCAGCAAACCGCAGTGTGGGCTGCAGCTTGGGAGCAACAGGAGGCTCTTGAGAAAGACCTCAACCCACGGCTGGGCTGTGAGAGCCCCAGGGTGGGGAGGAGCAGACTCCACTCCTGCCAGGAGCCCCTGGGGTTGAGGGTTTGGGGGCACAGGTCCTAGAGTAAGAGGGTCTGGAAGCAGGCCCTGCCCTGTTCCCAGGCCTCACAGGGCTGAGTGCTGTGCTCAGTGCTCCTGCCGCGCCCCGGGGCCCCTCCTCTGGACTCTGGGCTCCTGCAACCCCCTCCCCCCAACCTCTCTGGCCACCCGCCTCTGAGGCAAGGCCCCTGCAGCATGCTGACCTGATGCCCCTGTCCCCCAGGTCTGGCAGGACGGTTCCGGGCGCCCTGTGGCCCCTGGCGCGTGGGGCCGGGTGGGTTCCTCTTACCTGTCTCACAGGTGGGTCCCCTGAAGCCGGCGGGGCACTGGCAGCTGAAGCTGTTGACACCGTGTGTGCAAGTCCCACCGTTCTGACATGGGTGGGAAGCGCACTCGTTCACATCTGGAAAACAGGGCGGCTGGAGCCTCAGTGGAGGGACGCCTGGGAGGACGGGGCCCGCCAGGGCTGGGCGGTGCTCACAGCTGTGGAGCTGCTGTGTTTGGCTCCCCCGTGTGTCCATGCACGCTGCCCAGGACAGGGGACAGAGACCCTGGGCCGCAGGTTGTGGTCCCTCTGGGGTGGGGAGGTGGGGTGGGGGTGGGGGAGGGTTTCTCCTGGGGCTGGTCCCTCCAAGGGGCGGGGTATGGGCGGGTCCTCCAGAAGCTCACCCAGATGGCACGTCCTCCCCGTGAAGCCTGAGAGGCAGGAGCAGGTATAGGAGGGGTTGCCCGTGACGCAGTCGTCGATGCACTTGCCGCCATTGAGGCAGGGACGCAGGGTCTGGCACACTGAGGCTGCGGACACACGGAGGGCAGAGCGTCAGCCCCGCCCGGGGCCCCTCCTGGGGGAGGTGCTGCGCCTTCGGCAGCTGCCTAGAGAGCAGCCACGGTTTCCCTGGCCTGGGGGGACAGGCAGCCGGCAGAGCTCAGCTTGGGGGGCCCCACGCTCTGCAGGAGCAAGACACGGAAACCCACCATTACTAAGCACACTCGGGGACTTCCCTGGCAGTCCAGTTGCTAGCACTCTGTGCTTTCACTGCTGGGGCGCAGGTTCAGTCCCTGGTCAGAGAACTAAGATTCTGCAAGCTGCATAGCTTGGGCAAAAAAAGAACCCCACGCACACATGGGCAGGTACAGGAGCGTCCCAGGGTTTCCGCTCTCCCAATACTAGGAGGGCCCCAGGGAGAGCTGGCTGGAGTTCAGAGAGGGGGAGACGTTCCTGGAAGAACACTCTGGTCCCGAGAGCCGCAGAGGGTGTGGGTGTCTCCGAGGCCCGCCCCTCCCCGCTGGCCATTCTTCAGCCACCCGGGCACTCAGGCGATGGGGGGCTCGGCTGCCCTGTGGCAGTTGCTGGCTGGCTGCCTGAGCCGATTCTGGGCCGGCCCTTCAGCCGGGTGTGGATGCCCCGCCTCTCAGGGGTGGATGCCCCGCCTCTCAGGGGTGGACCACCCTCCCTTCCTGGCGACCCCAACTGATGGGTACAGGCTTCATCTTCTGGGCCTGAGGTGTGCTGGGGACCCCAGGAGACTGGTCCCCTGAACCCCACCCTCACAGCACTGTGCTCCTGGGGCCTCTGCGCCTGTGAGTTTTGGGGGCCCAGCAATGCCCCCCATCTGCTGCCCACAGAGGCCTGGGACGGGGGAGAAGCATCTCCACATGGGAACAGGGTCCCCGGAGGATTGAATGGACCCTCTTCGGAGGACCCCACTCCTCAGGGTCAGAGCCTGCAGCCTCTGCAGGGCAGCACGTACCTGCTCACCCACCTGCACCCACACTTTGCTCCTCAACCACCACCCAAGCCCCGGCCTCTGGCAGGTGCCAGACCTTCTGCTGCTCGCCCACAGGATGGGGACTGAGTGGCTTCTCCACGCCCTGAACCCCCACCGTCCTGAGCCAGGTGGAAGGGGCGGGGGCCGTGCTGTTCTCCTGGGGCTGCAGGAGGGCTTTTCACCCCCAGGGCAAGGGGCGAAACCAGCGGCCCCCATGCTGACTCTTACTTGGTGCCCTGCCGAGCCGGTGGACTCGGGCTCTCTCACCAGGGCTGTGTCCAGTCCTCCGTGCAGTGAGCGCCTGCCCCCGCCCCGCCCCCGGGTGCGCGCGCCTGCCCCCCTTCCAGCCCCACCCCGGGTGCGCGCCTGTCCCCCTGGCGGGTCTGGGGGCTGCTCTGTGCTGGGTTCGTCCTTGGAACAGCGTTCAGGAGACAGCCCCTCTCTGTGCCCTTGGTCCCCATGGGAATGGGAGGTGGTCTTTGCGGGGGCGGGGCGGGGGTCCGAGCACCTGGCTCACCGGCCCCAGGCTTGGCGGGGGCAGTGATCAGCAGCCCTCCATGGATGCTGGAGGGGCTGAACCAGTCGTCTGAGCCCCGCCCCGCCCCGCCCTTGCCGTTTATAAGTAGGTGTGCAGGAGGGTCTGCAACTCAGGGTCCCACGGTTGAGGGGGGGCGGTGTGTGGCGGGAACACACACTTCTGTGGTCAGTCCCGCTGTTTCCACTGGCCACGTGCTCGACCCTGGGGTGAACCCTGCTCCCGTCAGCTCTGAGTTCCGTCAGGGGACCCTCCCACCCCGCCCAGCACCAAGTCCCACCAAGAAGCAAGGCTGGGAAATGGGTGGGAAAAGGATTGCTCCCAGGGTTCCCGAGGACACAGGCGTCCACGCAGGGGCGCTCAGGACGCCCTGGGTGGACTTTACCGCCACGCCTCCCGTTTACACCGCCAACCGAGGTCTCCAGCAAACCTCCCCCACCCCACGGCAGAGGCAGGAAGTCTCTCGGGGGTGACTGAGGCTCAGGGGTGAGCCCAGGCGCGGGGAACCTAGATGGCCAGAGTCACGCGTTCGCAGGGCAGCACCCGGGGCGCCCTTCCTCTCCTTACCAGCCACCCCTGCCCAGGCCTCGCCCCGCCCCGCCCGCCACCCCAACGCTCGCTCCATCCTCTTACTTGTATGGCCGCAGCCCCCCACGCGCACCTGGGCATCATCGATTCTGAACGCCCAGCGCCCGGGCACGCCCACGTTGGTGGTGGTCTCCACCTCCGCCATGTCCGCTGTGCGCGAGCCGGGGATGCTGAAGTAGCGCTGCCCGTCTCCCGCGTTGAAGCCGGCCTGGGGGCGGTTTGGAGAAGGAGGGCGGGGGCGGGCTGGGTCTGCAGGTCTCCCCAAAGCTCCCAAGGCCCGCCTCCCGCGTGGTGGCCTCGAGCTGGGAGAGTTAAAGGGTCAGGCGTGTCCGTGCCACCCTGCCCCTCAGCCGGGCCCACCCTAACCTGTGGTTCCTCCCGTGCTGACCTTGTGGAGTCCTGGCAGCCGGCTCTCCGCCCCCCCCCCCCCCCCCCCCCCCCCCCCCCCCCCCCGCCCCTTCCTGCTCTCTCCTGGGCTTCTGGGCCTCCCCTGGGGCCAGGGGCCGGTGTGATCTTAGAAGAAAGTAGAGAGCCGGGAGGAGAGGGCGCTCTCAGACCCTGGGCGGGTTGCACTTGACCGCCCTCCACGCCTAGGATTTTCTGCTGGCCACTGACCCTCAGACCAGGGCCGTTGGCCAGGCCACCCTGGAGCCGCGGGGCACACAGAGCTCTGTCCTGGCGGCAGCTAGCGCTGTCAGGCTGGCTGTGTGGCCAGGACAAGTGCCTCCGGCCGGGAATGTTTCCGGTTCTGGCCATGAGAGGCCCTGGCCTGGGTGTGTGTGTGGGGAGGGGCAGCTGCCTGCCTCTCCAGCTCGTGATAGCCCTGGCAGTGGGGAGCAGGGCCCCTACCTGGGCCGCTATGCCCCCCAGGCCGCTGGCATTGCCCCCGCTGCTGGCGTGTGTGCCCGTGGTCCACGTAATGGACTCGTAGTTGAAGATGGTGAAGGAGAGCGTGCCGTCCGTGATGAGCACCGTCTGGAACGTGTTGACCTGCAAAGAGGGGCTTGAGTGGGGCCTGGGCCCCCGGCCCGCCCAAGACCTCGCCCCCATGGGCCTGACGCCTGCCGAGGGCCTGAAGCCCACTGAGGGGTGTGGGGCCCACAGACGGTGAGAGCAGGCCCTGTGCCTGCTGGCCGGGGGGCACCGAGGGGTTGTGCCTGCTTGACCAAACCCACAAGCCACCGCGTGTGGAATGAGCAAACATGTAAAAAGAAAAAGGGGAAACAAGGAAAAGCAGTTTTCATCATTAAGTTTCTTGATTTTCATGGAATCCTCCTCCATGAAAATATACATGAGGGGTTCTATTTCAGATTGGGCAAAGGGTGAAGCTGTTTAAGAAAAGATCGCGGGACAAATAAGAAACATTAAATCAGAGCTTTACATCACTTAGCTTAGGAAAATAAACCCCAAATCAAGTAAGGTTTTAAATGAAACCATTGGCGCCCTGGGAGAAAATATAGGCAAATACGCAGAGCATCTCGGGAAAGGATTTCTAAGCCTGACGTTTGTTAACTGCAAGAACCAAAAAGGAGATTTATACATTTGACTCCAAAAAAGTGTCATAAGGTCGAACCAAATGATGAACAGTGAAATGAAAAGTGTTTTTACAATACGCGTGGCAGAGGCACTGGCGGCGTCTTTAATGCAGCTAGAACTTCCTTGAATCAATGAGAAAAAGAACAGAAACATTACAGAAAAACCAGCTAAGGGTAGGCACAGAACATCACAACAGAATGCAAGTAGCCGATGACTCAGCATTGCTAGAATCAACGTGTGTGAAGCTAGAAAACCCTGTGTGGGCGGCAGGCAGGGGCTAGCACTGCGTGTGGCCGGGTGCAGGGCTGCGGCGTTTCACCAGCCTGTGGCTTTCGCGAGCGTGACGGCACATTTTTAGCAGAGATTAGATTTCTGCGGGCAGCCATTTCCCTTCTAGTGCTGGGTGCAGGATCTGACTTCATGACCCACTGGGGGCTGTGCAGCACCCTTGGGGGACACCAGAGGGCAGGTGCTGCCACGCTGGGGGGCATGCACGCGGGGAGCCCCACGGTGAAAGGTGACATGGAGACCGAGCGCTCGCCTTCAGGAAGGCAGACTTAGTGCTAGGCCTTGGAAGTCAGGGAGGAGACGGGCCGGCTCCTGGCTGGTGTGGGGGGAGGTCTGGGGGGCAGGACCCCGGCTGGTGAGACCGGTGGGGGGCCCTGTAGGCTGGCAGGTCCAGGCATCTGAGGACGAGGCCATGCCTGAAGCCGGACTATCACTTTCTGTGGACCCACCTACTCCTGCAGCTGCCCCTGGGGAGGAGGGCTTCCTGCCTCCCAGCTCCCAGACCAACTTCCACCCCAAGCCCAGAGTCTCAGGTCCCTGTCTCACAAGACAATCGTTTTGGAACAGACTGGGTTTGCAAAGAGGAGAACGTCCGCTCAGGAGGGACCCTGGGCACCTCCTTCGTCCCAGACGGAGAGGTAATAGGTAAAATGACTCTGCGGAGGTGAAACTATAATCAAACACGTAGAAGAACAAAGAATGCAGAGTGCCCGCAGGAAGCGCTCACAGAGCAGCAGACCCTAGGTGGCTCCGTGTGCTCTCTATCCTGTGGGTCTGTACACAAGAGCACCCACTGAATGGCTCTGCCCGCTGCCGGGGTTGTGGGTGCTTTTCCTTTACTTTTTGTTAAAAAGACATTTTTCTTACAAACTAGTGCAGTGGCACCCCACTCCAGTACTCTTGCCTGGAAAATCCCATGGGTGGAGGAGCCTGGTGGGCTGCAGTCCATGGGGTCGCTAAGAGTCGGACACGACTGAGCAACTTCCCTTTCCCTTTTCACTTTCATGCATTGGAGAAGGAAATGGCAACCCACTCCAGTGTTCTTGCCTGGAGAATCCCAGGGATGGGGGAGCCTGGTGGGCTGGCATCTATGGGGTTGCACAGAGTTGAACACGACTGAAGTGACTTAGCAGCAGCAGTGATAAGAAGAAACAAAGGAAGTATAGAAATGTTAATGGGCCGTTTGTAAACAGAATTTCACTCATGTGAAATTTCTTTTGTAGTAATGTTTACAGAAAGAGCGCACATTTCCTGATTCGCCATCATGCTCCTGTTAAAACCCCCAACAGACCATCTGCAACCCGGGTATGTGAGCTGCCGTGTCAGGGCACTTGGCCTTTTCTTGGACACAGGTGGTTTCCAGGAGGCTGGGAAGGTCCCGTCTCCGCCGTCCTCCAGCTTGGCCCTGTGACCTGGGCAAGTGGCTTCTGTCCCTGAGCCCCACTGTCCCCTCTGGGCATGGCACGGGGAAGACGCCCAGCCCAGCAAGGCAAGGGCCTGGAGGGAGACCCTGGGCCCCAGAGGGATGTCCTCCCCACCCAGGACGGAACACTCACGGGGGAAGACGCACTGCCTCCGAAGAAGGTCACGCGGTACCAAGTGGCTACGAACACCCAGGTGGCTGAGAAGCCCGGGAGCTCGGGGAAGTAGCGCCTGACGTCCGCCGTGGCTCTCCGCAGCGTGGCTGCGTCCGTGGCTTCCCGGAAGTACACGTCCCCTGCACGCCGGTTGTCCACGTCCGCCCAGAAGGCCGCTACCACGCAGCGGTCCTTGGCAATGGGAAAGGCCACAGGGGTGAACTGAGAAACCTCCTTCAGGAAGGAGATGATCCCGTTGTTGTTCACCTGTTGGGGCAGAAAGCGAGAGGGGCCAAGCCTCAGCCACCAGGCAGCCCCTGAGGCTGAGCCAGCCTTGGGCAGGCATTCCTAGGATGGCGACAGTTCCTGGTTCCTGACCTGGGGCCCCCAGGCCTGCTCCATCCCCTCCTGGGGTGCAGGCTCTGACCTGTTTGCTGCGGATGCTGCCCGGCCTTGGGCTGTCAGTGTGGGGTGGGGAGCCTCCAGCGTGTGCCCTGGGCGTGGGAGGGTGGGGGGCTCAGACCTGCCCAGTGGCCCTAGCTCCTTGGTCCCACTCCTGACAGGGGCTTCAGAAGGGCAGGGCAGACTCTGAGCAGGTCTGCAGGGGCGAGAAGGAGGCCAGGGGGTGGGAGGGCCTCAATGGCCAGATGGGGACGCCTGTGCTCAGGACCCCTCACAGTGGACACAGGAGGTGGAGCGGCATCTTTGTGGTCAGACACAAGAGGGTCCAGTGCTAACCCCACGTTCTCCAGCTGTGCAGCCAGCAGGCAGGTTAGCCTTGCCTCTCTCTGCTCTGGCTTTTCACCTGTAGGATGGTGTGAATACTGAACTGGCCTGGGCTGGGCAAGATGAGTGAATTAATGACCACAGAGTATGCTGTCAACCCGCATGACCTGTCCTGGGAAACTTAGGTCAGAACTGTGCTTTTAGGAACAACCCTTGGGGTGAGGGCAGGCCCTGTGATCCACATCAACCAAAAATGCTAATAAATACACCTCGGAAAGGCAGCAAAGAGTGAACACGGGAACGCGTTTCGATTCCAAGTTTCGGACAAGGGGAGACTGGAGGTGAGCCTGGTATTTGAAGTGAGTGCATCTGCAGGTGTAGAAGCAGCAGATGCAAGCCACACCTGAAGTTCTGTAGCGTCGTGGAGGGAAAGAGAGACACGCCAAACCTCAGAGCCAGCTCGAGGCGAGGGGTCTGGTAACCCCACATGAGGCTGGGACGTCTAAGGCCCCCGTCGTGATCAGGGTGAGCCCAAAGTGGATGGTCCCCATGCAGGCACTCACCCCACCTTCCCTTCACCTGGGCCATCCAGGCACTGCAAGCCCGGGGCTTAGATTAAGATGGCTTCTGACAGGGAACCAGGTTCTTGGCAGGAGTAAAGAAAAACTCTGCCTGGAGGAAGATGGCATCATCTGAGGCCTTGAGTTACTCCTGTAAATATTTGCCCAAATACAAACTCCAGGACACAGTCGAAGATGATCAGGCATGCAAGGAAATGAGACACTGCTAACAAGAATAAGCAGAAGGAAGAGAAACAGCAGACACTGGGATTACCAGACACGGACTCTAAAAGAGCAAACTTTACTATATTCAGAGAAATAAAATGTGAGTTTTAAAGTTTCATCAAGAGACTAGCCAAAATAATCTTGAAAAAGAATACCAACATTGCAGGATTTACACTTTATGATTTCAAGACTGACTGCAAAGCTACAGTAATCAAAACACTGTGGCACCAGCACAAAGACAGGCAGACAGATGGGGGGCACAGAGAGCCCAGAAGGCAGACAGATCAGGGGGGCACAGAGAGCCCAGAAGGCAGACAGATCAGGGGGGCACAGAGAGCCCAGAAGGCAGACAGATCAGGGGGGCACAGAGAGCCCAGGAGGCAGACAGATCAGGGGAGCACAGAGAGCTCAGAACGCAGGCAGATCAGGGGCAGCACAGAGAGCCCAGAAGGCAGACAGATCAGGGGGCAGCACAGAGAGCCCAGAAAGAAGCCTCACATACACAGCCAGGTGATTTTCAAGGGTGCTAAGACCATCTGATGGAGAAAAGACAGTCTTTTCAACAAACGGTACTGGGAAAACTGGATATAGTTCTGCAAAAGAATGAAACTAGATCCCTCCCTAACACCATTACAAAATTAACTGAAATGCATCAAGGGTCTATATATAAGAGCTAAAAATAGAAAACTCATTAAGAAAATGTAGGGCAAAAGCTTCATGACATTGGCTTTGGCAATGACCCCAAAGGCACAGGCAACAAAAGAAAAAGTAGACAAACTGGAATTCATCAAAATTAAAAGCATTTTGTGCATCAAAAGATACTATCAGCAGAGTAAAAAGCCCCCCACAAAACAGAAAAATACTTTCAAATAATATATTTAATAAAGAAGGACTACAGTAATGAAGGTAAAATTAAAACTTACTCTTAATTGATCTAACAGACAACAGTTTGTCTAAAACAATAACACCAGTAATGTATTCAATCACGTAGTTTGTGAAAGGTATGGCAGCAATGACACGGGGAGGGAGGGGTGAGTGGTGTTGTTTTGTTGTTGCAAAGGCACTCACACTCCCTGAGAAGTACTCTCCTGTTATTTGAACATACACTGGGACTAGTTGTCTTAAAGTAATTAAACCAAGAAGCCATTAGATTGAGGTGGCTCTAATGTCTTGGCAGCCTATGTAGGCAAACCAAAACCTAAGTATGGCTCAAAATCTGCAAATAACACAATGTGGTACATCACATTAATAAATTGAGGCATAAAAATCATATGATCATTTTAGTAGATGCAGAAAATGCTTTTGACAAAATTCAAGACAAAGAATGCCCCCATATTATTCAATACAGTATTTGGAAGTCTTAGCCATAGCAATCAGACAAGAAAAAGAAATAAAAGGAATTCAAATTGGAAAGGAAGAAGTAAAACTGTCACAGTTTCCAGATGACATGATACTATATATTAGAAAATCCTAAAGATGCCACCAAAAACAATTAGAACTAATAAATTGACTCAATAAAGATGAATGTTACAAAATTAATATACAGAAATCTGTTGTGTTTCTATGCACTGACAATGAGCTATCAGAAAGAGAAGTTAAAACAACCCCCTTCACAGTTGCATCAAAAAGAGTAAAATAGGCAGGAATAAATCTAATCAAGGAAGTAAAAGATCTGTACTCTGAAAACTATAGGACATTAATGAAAGAAACTAAATACAACACGAACAAATGGAAAGGCATACTGTGCTTATGGATCGGAAGGATTAATATTGTTAAAATAACTATATGACCCAAGGGAATCTACAGATTCAGTGCAATTCCTATCAAAACAGCAACGGCAAATTTCACAGAACCAGATCACATAATTCTAACATTTGTATGGAAACACAAAGGACTGTGAATCACCAAAACAATCTTGGAAAGAACAAAGCTCTAGGTTTCAAACACCCTGATTTCAAGCTACACTACAAAGCTACAGTAATCAAAGCAGGATGGCCCTGGCACAAAAGTAGACACTTGGATCACTGGAATAGAATGGAGAGTCCATAAATAAATCCACACACACACGGTCAATTAATCTACAACAGAGCAGGCAAAATATAGAGAGAAGACAGCTTCTTCAATAAATGATGCCGGAAAACTAGACAGCTACATGCAAATGACTCAACTGGACCACTTTCTCACACCGTATATAAAAATAAACTCAAAATGAATGAAAAATGTAAATGTAGGACCTGAAGCCATAAAACTCCTAGAAGAAAATGCAGGCAGTATACTCTCTGACATCAGTCTTAGCAATTCTTTTCTGACTCTGTCTTCCCAGGTAAGGGGAAAAAAGCAAAAATAAACAAATGGGACTCAAACTAAAAAGCTTTTGCACAGCAAAGGAAAGTATAGGCAGGATGAAAAGGCAGCCTACTGAATGGGAGAAGATACTTGCAAGTCGTACATCCAACAAGGGGGTAATACCCTATATATACAAAGACCTCAAACTCAGTGTTGACAACAATCAAACAAAAAAGAAAACCAGATTTAAAACATGGGCAGGGGACTTGAATAGATATTTTTTTAAAGAAGATATACAGATGAGCAGTAGACACATGAAAAGATGCTCAAATTCACTGATAATCAAATAAATTAAAGCCAAAATGAGTTATTACATCACACCTGTCAGAATGGCTATTGTCAAAAACACATAAAATTTATAGTTTGGTGAGGATGTGGAGAAAAGTAACCCATGTGTACTGTTGCTGGGAATTTACATTGATGCCGCTACTATGGAGAACAGTGTGGAGGTTACTCATAAAATTAAAAATAGAATTACCACATAATCCAGCAATTATACTTTTGGGTATTTTCCCAAAGAAAACAAAAGTACTAATTTGAAGGTAAGTGCAGCCTATGTTCACAACAGCAGGATTTACAACAGGCAAGATATGGAGGCAAAGTAAGCACTAACAGATGAATGGATGAAGGAGAAGTAGATATATACGTAACTGAATATCACTGAGCCATAAGAAAGCACGGAGCTTTGCCACTTGTTACAACACGGCTGGACTTAGTGGGTATTGAGTCAGATCTAGAAGACAGTATTGTGTGATTTCACTTGTACGTGGAACTTAAAGAAACAAATGAGCAAACATAAACAAGCAGACTCGTGGGGACAAGTAGGTGGTTGCAGGGGGGAGGCGTGGTGGGCCAGCGAGTGACTCAGGTGAGGGGCTGAGAGGAGGTGCAGATTTCCGCTGCAAAATACCGTGTCACGGAGGTGCGATGTGCAGCGTGGGGGACGCAGTCAGCAGCAGTGTGATAGCTTGGTGAGGTGACAGGCGATAACTAGACTCGCAGTGGCGATCGTTCTGTAATGCACAGAAATAGTGGATCGCCGTGTTGCCTGTGGAAGTAACACTGTTGTACACCAACCATTCAATTAGAAACACACACACACAAAGCCAGAAAGAGTGGAAGGCAGAGTAGGAACAAAGAACCAAGGCGACAAGTAGAAAATAGTAACAGACGTGGTAGATGTTACGCTAACCGTATCTGTGATCACTTTGAACATCAGTAGTCTAAAACCACCAGTGAGAAGACAGATTGCAGGAGTTGACCAAGAAACAAGACCTGACCGTAAGCTGCCTACCAGACACTCACTCTAAGTATGAAGACCCACAGAGATGAAAGCTAAATGGACGGGAAAGTCATGCCCTGCTGACAGCAGTCAATAGAAAGCAAGAGTTATGTTTATCCCAACACATCTCACTTCAAAGCAAGCACAGTCATGAAGGATAAAGAGTGGCATTCCATGATGACAAAAGGCTCAGTTCTCCAAGAAGTTATAACAGTCCTTAATGTGTGTACACCCAACAGCATTGAACTACACAAGGCAACAGCTATCCGAGTTGCAAGGAGAAATGGACAAGTCCACCATTATAGCTGGACGTTCCAACACTCCTCTACCAGAAATGGATGGACCTGGCAGGCAGAGGATCAGAAATGACATAGGCAAACTCAACAACACTATCAAAGTTAGATATAATCAACATACCACTTCCCCAAACAACAGCAGAATACACATTCTCCTCAAGCTCACAAGGAGCGCTCACCAACGTTCACAGACCACATCCGTGGCCATAGAATGCACCTTAAAAAACTGAAAAGCATAGGAATTCTACATATCTGCTCTCAGACTGCACTGGAATTAAACTAGAAGTCAATAGCAAAAATAACTGGAAAAGCCCCAATTACATGGCGGTTACACAGCACCCTTCTAAACAACACATGGGCATTAAGAATGTCAGGAGAAGTTAAGAAACATTTGAGCTAAATGAAAATAAAAATTAATTTATCAAAAATTGTGAGATGTGGTGAAAACAGTACCAAGAGGGAAATGTACAGCACTAAACGTGTATTAGAAAACAAGAGAAGTCTAAGATCAATAATCTAAGTTTCTACCTTAGGAAGCTAGAAAAGGAACAGCAGATTTAATCCAAAAAATCAGAATAAAAGAAATAATAAGAATTACAGGGAAAATCAATGAAATTGAAAAGGGGTGATCAATTTAAAAAATCAACAAAGACAAAAGCTGGCTCTTTGAAGAGATGAATAAAATTGATAAGCCTCTAGCCAGGCTATCTATGAAAAAATACAAGACATAAATTACAGATATGAGAAATGAGAGGATATTAGTAAAGATGCCGTGGAGATTGAAATGATAATAAAGAGATAGGGGCTTCCCAGGTGACACAGTGGTGGAAAAAATAACAAAAAACGCATCCACCTCCCAGTGCAGGAGATGCAAGAGATGTGGGTTTGATTCCTGGGTGGAGGAGTTTCCATGGAGGAGGTAATGGCAATCCATGCCAGTGTTCTTACCTGGGAAATCCCATGAACAGAGGAACCTGGCAGGCTACAGTCCATGGGGTCGCAAAGAGTTGGACATGACTGAGCACACACACACGCACAATATGAAAAAAATCTATGACCATAAATTTGATTTAGAAAAGGCTGAGAAACCAGAGATCAAATTGCCAACATCTGTTGGATCATAGAGAAAGCAAGGGAAATCCAGAAAAACATCTGCTTCTGCTTCATTGACTACACTAAACCCATTAACTATGTGGATCACAACAAACTGTGGAAAATTCTTAAAAAGATGGGACTACCAGTCCATCTTACCTGTCTCCTGAGAAACCTGTATGCAGGTCAAAAAGCATCAGTTAGAACCAAATATGGAACAATGGACTGGGTTCAAAATTGGGAAAGGAGTATGACAAGGCTGTATATTGTCACCTTGCTTATTTAACTTATATGCAGAGTACATCATGCGAAATGCCAGGCTGGATGAAGCACAAGCTGGAATCAAGATTGCTAGGAGAAATATCAACAACTTCAGATATACAGATGACACCACCCTAATGGCAGAACATAAAGAGGAATTAAAGAGCCTCTTGATGGGGGTGAAAAAGGAGAGTGAAAAAGCTGACTTGAAATTCAACATTCAAAAAAGATCATGGCATTTGGTCCTGTAACTTCATAGCAAATGGAAGAGAAGTGGAAGCAGTGACAGATTTTGTCTTCTTGGGCTCCAAAATCACTGCAGGCGGTGACTGCAGCCATTAAATTAAGAGATGCTTGCTCCTTGGAAGAAAAGTTGTGAGAAACCTAGATAGCATTTTAAAAAGCAGAGACATCATTTGGTCAACAGAGGTCCATCTGGTCAAAGTTATGGTTTTTCCAGTAGTCATGTACAGATGTGAATGTTGGACCATAAAGCTGAGTGCTGAAGAACTGATGCTTCTGAATTGTTTAGTTGTTAAGTCATGCCCAACTCTTTGTGACCCCATGAAGAAGACTCTTGAGAGTCCCTTGGACATCCAGAAGATCAAACCAGTCAATCCTAAAGGAAATCAACCCTGAATATTCATTGGAAGGACAATTGCTGAAGCTGAAGCTTGAATACTTTGGCCACCTGATGTGAAGAGCCAACTTATTGGAAAAGACTCTGATGCTGGGAAGGATTGAGGGCAAGGGGAGAAAAGGATGACAGAGGATGAGATGGTTGGATGGCATCATCGACACAATGAGCATGCTCCAGGAGTTGGTGAAGGACAGGGAAGCCTGGCATGCTGCAGTCCATGAGGTCGCAAAGAGTCGGGCATGACTTAACAACTAAACCACAACAACAAATTTGATACCAAGTTTGGTAAGGTAAAATGGACTGATTTCTTGAGAGGCATCATCTGCCAACGCTCACACAAGAAGAAATAGACAATCTGGATGGGCCCATGTTTATTAGAGATACTGAATCAATGAGGACAGCCTTCTCCAATGGAAAACACCAAGCCCAGAGGAGTGCACTGATGAATTCTCCCAGACATTTAAGAAAAAGTGATACAGACTTTCTACCATCTCTCTTAGAGGACAGAAGCTGAGGTATTACTTCCCAAGTCATTCTATGAGGCCAGCATCATCCTAAGATCAAAACTAGACAGAGACATTTCAAGAAAAGAAGACTAGAGACCAATATCTCTTATGGATATAGATATAAAAATCCTCTACAAAATATTAGCAAATCAAATCCAACACTGTATAGAAAGAATTATGTACCACAACCGTACCTGGGATTTATCTCAGACATGCAAAGTTGGTTTGATGTTCAAAAATCAATTGATTTGATTGATCACATTATGAGGCTCAGCTGGTAAAGAATCCGCCTGCAATGCGAAAGACCTGGACTCGATCCCTGGGTTGGGAAGATCCCCTGGAGAAGGAAAACGCTACCCACTCCAGTATTCTGGCCTGGAGAATTCCATGGCCCATACAGTCCATGGGGTCACAAAGAGTCAGACACGACTGAATGACTTTCACTAACTAAGAGGCTCAAAAAGAAAAATCACATGATCATATTAATAGATGCATAAAAAGCATTTGTCAAAATCCAGCACTCATTCATGATAAGGCTTTGAGTAATCTAGGAAGATGGGGGACCTGCTCAACTTGATAAAGATAAATGATGTCTATAAAAAAACCCTGCAGCTAACATCATACTTACTGGTGAGAAACTAGACCTTCTCCCGCTAAGATAAGGTACAAGGTAGGGATTTCCCCTCATCAGTCCTTTCCGGCATCGTACTGGAAGCTCTACTAATGCAGTAAATAAAAGAAATAAAAAGTCCAGCTCTGTGAAGGCTAGTATCAAGAGAGTGGGAAGAAAAGACTGACTTGGAGAGAATATTTGCAAACACGATAAAGATTTATTCAAAATATAGAAGAACTCTCAAAACTAAACAATGAGAAAACAGACAACCTGGTCAAAAACCAGCCAAAAGCCTCGCAGACCCCTCAGCCAAACTAGATGTGCAGACGGTGAATGCGCATGCAGGAAAGATGCTCCACCTCGCAGGCTATCAGAGGATGCTCCACCTTGCAGGCTACCAGGGAGACGCGAGTCAGAACACAGCGAGACAGCACTGCACACCTGTCAGCACGGCCGGGACCCAGAACACCGCCAGCGCCAGGGCCGGGAGGATGTGGGGCAGAGTTTCTCTTTCATTGCTCACGGGGCAGCCACTTTGGAAGACAGTTGGGCGGTTTCTTGGAAAACTAAACATACTCTTACCACGTGGCCCACCAGTTGTGACTCTTAGAATTTAGCCCAAAGAGTTGAAAAGTTTTGTCCGCACAGACACTGCACACTGATGTTTACAGCAGCTGCATGCAGAACTGCCCAAACCTGGAAGCAGCAAGATAACCTTCAGTAGATGAACGAGTAATTAAACTGTGGTCCATCCAGGCAACAGAATATTACTCAGCACTAAAAAAAATGAGCTGTGAAATCATGAAAAAATATAGATGAAACCTACATGCATGTTAAGTAAAAAAGTCAGGCTGAAAAGGCGACATGCTATGTGATTCAAACTATATGACATTCTACCAAAGGTAGCACTATGGAGGCAGTAAAAAGAGGGCGGTCGCCAGGGGCTGGTGGAGGGATGGTGCCCCCGACTCGAGGGACAGCATCACGAGACATTGGTCCAAACCCATAGGACGCACAGCACCAAGAGTGACCTGAATGCAAACTGCAGACGTCCGCGTAGGTTCATCAGTTACAATAAAGGTACCCTCTGGTGGAGGACACTGATAAAAGGGAGGTGGTCGACGAAGGGGGCAAGGGGCATATGGGAAGTCTCTGTACCATACTCTTAATTTTTCTCTGAACTTAAAACTGCTGTAAAAAATGGTTTTTAGAAAAAGACAACCCAATAAAAGAGGGCAAAGGGCTTGAATAGCCATTTCTCCAAAGAAGATATACAAATGGCCAATAACCACATGAAAAGATGCTCAGCATCATTAATTGTCAGGGAGGTGAAACTCAAAACCACAGTGAGAAGGACTTCGCTGGTGGTCCAGTGGCTAAGACTCTGTGCTCCCAATGCAGCAGGCCCAGGTTCAATCCCTGGTCAGGGAACTAAACCCCACCTGCCACAACTAAAGATTCTTCAGGCTGAAACTAAGATCCTGGTACAACCAAATAAATAAAACTAAAGAAATAAGATATTAAAGAAAACCCAGTTGAGATACTACTTCATAGCCCCTAGGGTGGTGATCATGGGAAAAAAATAGATCATAATAAATGTTTGTGAAGATATGAAGACACGAGAACCCTCACATACCCTTGGTGGAATGTAAAATCGTGCAGCCACTGTGGAAAATAGTATAGTTAAACATAGAATAACTCCATGCCCTAGCAATTTCACACCTGGGACTACATCTGTGTACATGCAAGAGAACTGAAAACATATCCACACACAAGTGTGTACACAGATGTCCATAACAGCACCATTAACAATAACCAAAGGAGCAAGCAGTCCAGGTTTGCATCAATGAAGGAGCGGATAAATTAAAAATAAGTGGAACATTTTTGGCAAATAAAAGAAATGAAGTACTGACACTGCCCACAACATGAGTGGACCTTGAAAACATTAAGTGAAAGAAGCAGTCACAAAAGACGGGATGATTCGGCTTATACAGAACATGCAGAATAGGCAAATCCATCGACGCAAAGTAGATTAGTGATTGCCCAGGTTGGGGGCGCGCTAAGAAGCTGGAGGGTGGTAACTCGGGGTGCAAGTTTCTTTTGGGGTGCAGACAATATTCCAAGAGCGATTGTGGTGACAGACATACAGTTCTGAAAATACATGAAAAGCCACTGAAGTGTAAGAGGGTGAATTGCAGGCTTGCTGTTCAGTCGCTAAGTCCTCTCTGACTCTTTGCGACCCCATGGACTGCAGCACGCCAGGCTCTGCTGTCCTTCACCATCTCCCAGAACTTGGTCAGATTCATGTCCATTGAGTTGGTGATGCCATCCTACCATCTCATCCTCTGCCACCCGCTTCTCCTTTTGCCTTCAATCTTTCCCAGCATCAGAGTCTTTTCTGATGAGTTGACTCTTCACATCAGGTGGCCAAAGTATTCGCGCTTCAGTTTCAGCATCAGTCCTTCCCGTGAATATTCAGGATTGATTTCCTTTAGGATTGACTGGTTTGATCTCCTTGCAGTTCAAGGGACTATCAAGAGTCCATGGTCTGCAACACCACGGTTCGAAAGCATTAATCTTCGGTGCTTAGCCTTCCTTATGGCCCAGCTCTCACATTCATACATGAGTAATGGAAAAACCATAGCTTTGACCGTATGGACCTTTATCGACACAACAGATGTCTCTGCTTTTTAATACTCTGTCTAGGTTTGTCATAGCTTTCCTTCCAAGGAACAAGCGTAGATTTTAATTTCATGGCTGCTCTCACCATCTGCAGTGGTTTTGGAGCCCAAGAAAATTAAGTCTCTCACTGTTTCCACTTCTCCCCCTTCTATTTGCCATGCAGTGATGGGACCGGATGCCATGATCTTAGTTTTCTGAATGTTGAGTTTCATGTCAGTTTTTTCACTTTCCTCTTTCACTATCATCAAGAGGCTCTGTGGTTCCTCTTTGCTTTCTGCCATTAAGGTGGTGTCTTCTGCATATCTGAGGTTATTGATGTTTGTCCCGGCAATCTTGATTCCAGCTTGAGCTTTATCCATCCCAGCGTTTCTCATGATGTACTCTTCATATAAGTTAAATAAGCAGGGTGACAATATACAGCCTTGATGTACTCCTTCCCAGTTTGGAACCAGTCCGTTGTTCCATGTCCAGTTCTAACTGTTGCTTCTTGACCTGCACACAGGTTTCTCAAGAGACAGGGAAGGTGGTCTGGTATTCCCGTCTCTTTAAGAACTTTCCACAGTTTGTTGTGATCCACACAGCCAAAGGCTTTACTGTCATTAATGAAAGAAAAAGTAGATGTTTTCCTGGGACTCGATTGCTTTCTCCACCATCCAGTGAATGTTGACAGTGTGTCCTCTTGTTCCTCTGCCTTTTTGAAACCACGCTTGTAATCTGGAAGTTCTCAGTTCACATACTGCTTAAGCCTAGCTTGAAGAAATTTGAGCATAACCTTGCTAACGTGTAATGAGTGTGGTTATATGGCAGTTTGAACATTCTTTGGCATTGCCCTTCTTCGGGATTGGAATAAAAAAGAATACTGGAGTCGGTTGCCATTTCATTCTCCAGTGGACCACGAGTTTTCAGAACTCTTCACCGTGACCTGTCTGTCTTGCGTGGCTCTGCACAGCATGGCCATAATTTCACTGAGTTACATGAGTCCCTTCACAGGGCTTCCCAGCTGGCTCAGTGGTAAAGAATCCACCTGCTAATGCAGGAGACACAAAACATGGGGTGGATCCCTGGGTGGGGAAGATCCCCGGAGGAGGGAATGGCAACCTGCGCCAGGATTCTTGCCTGGAGGATCCCATGGACGGAGGAGCCTGGCGGGCTTCAGTCCCTGGGGTCACAAAGAGTCGGACAGCACTGAGCGACTGAGCACACCGCTCAAGTCCCTTTGCCACAAGACTGTGATCCATGAAGAGGGAATTGTAGGATATGTGAATTCTATCTCAGTGGTGAAGATGAAAGAGAAAGAAAAAGAGACGTGAGAAGGAGAAGGGGCAGGCGGGGGGCGGCCTCGCAGGGAGTGGGGAGGAGGGGCCGCGCTCTGCCAGCCGCGCTCCGGAGGGAGCAGAAGATGCCCGAGTCCGTTTACTGGGGCTTAGACGGGTTTGCAGCGGGGACAGGACCCCGTAGGTGGATCTAGGCCACGTGGCCTCCGTGTGTGAACGTGGGGCCGCCCCTGCACGTCTGTCGGGGAAGTGTCTGGGGTCTCCTCTGAGGTGCCCCGCACGTGCAGAGGGGCGGGCGGGCAGCACAGACCCCTCCCATCCCGACCCCAGCGCCTGCAGCAGCAGGACTTGGAATCGGGAGCCCAGCGCAGACCCACGTCCTTGCCCAGCGCGCCCCCTGCCCGAGTCAGCTCCCGCTGCATCCTGTGTAAAACGGGGCGCTGCCGCTCCCCGTGAGAGCTCGCAGGAGCGGAGAGTGACCCGTGGGGTCTGTGACTCTGTCCCCCCCCCCCCCTCACTGGGGCCGACTTGGACTCGACTACTGACAAGGGAAGGGCCAGCAGAGTGGGTGGCCAAATCAGGAAGGTGGACGGGCCAGGGGCCGGCTCGGTTCCACCGAGAACAGCGGCAGCTGCCCTGGGGGGCTCAGCCCCACCCCAGCACCTGGAGCATAGCCCTGGCTTGGCGGGACCTCGAGTTTCAGGGGGTTCCCCGAAAGCCTGCCTGATTCACACACGGTGCAGCTAAGCCGGACCGGATGGTGTCCACTAGAGGGCAGCAGCCGTCCAGCCTCAGCCCCTTCTAGGGAAGGGCGATGGGCAGACCCATCCCGCTCCAGCCCCGACCACGGGGCAGGGGGCTCTGAGGGTCCAGACACAGCAGGGTTTGTCCTGACCCGCGTTTGTGGTAGAGGGGCGGGGGCTGCTAAGGGTCTGCAGGAGGGTCTGCTAACTGCTGTGTGCAGGGCCGGACGATAAATACTCTCATCGGAACCGCAGTCTCCGCACAGGCTGCACTGTTCCTTTCCTTTGTTTTTACAGCCCTTTAAAAAGGCAAGCACACTCTGAGCACTGGGGTCACACAGACGGGCCTAGGCCGGGTTCCGTGGCCATGCTTTAGGGGACCCAGCTGTGTTTCCACTTGTTCACATGCCGACCGCCTGCTCAGAGCCCTGGTGGCCACCACGCGCCCAGGGTCACCCCCTAACCTTGCAGAAAGGTCTGCAGCCTGTGTCCTGGGGCTGCTGCCCCTGGACCAAGGGGGCCCCTCAATGGGCTGTTGCTGTGGCAATGGACCACGGCTGCTGGTCTCCCGCCGGGGCCTCAGGTGGGCGCCCAGGGGTGTCTGTTCTCTGATGGGACTGGTGGGGATGCCCCGAGGTCCTCCTGGGGCCAGAGACACGGCCACCACCACGGACTCAGCGAAAGGAAGGGCTCTGTGCCAGGCAGCACAGCCACCGCCGCTTTCCAGGCCTGTGGGCACAGACGCTGGCCCGTTGCGGCCGGGCTGGGCGCTCACTACTGTCCATAGGCTTCCACGATGTTGCTGCCCTTCAGCCTCACCTGCCCACTCTGGCCACGGCACTGCCATCATCCGCCCCCTGGAACTCTGTGTCTGGCAGTGATGGGGGGCTTCTCACAGGCACCCCCGCCTCTGCAGAGGTTGGAGTCAGCAGTCCGATGGGCACCCCGCCTTCCCACCCTCTGAGGGCACCTGGTGTCATGAGCCCGAGGCCAGCCGCCTCAAGATCACCCCAAGGTCTTCTGCCCCATCCACCCCTCCGGCCCTGTTTGCTCAGAGAACGCGACCCCAGGAAGGGTCTGGCTCCCTTTGGTGGCCCTCTGGGCAGGGGCCGGGGCGAAGGGGGCATCCCTCTCCCTGACCGCAGGGCCACCCAGCCTGGCTGCTGACCCCCGCCGGCCTGCTTGGGTCGCACACTGCCCTGCTGCGCCTGCTGCCCCGGTGCGGGCCCCACCCCACGGGAAACACACGCCGGTGCGCCTGTGTCTCCCGGACAGCAATGCACACTTGGCCTCAGGGTCCGCTGTGTGTGGTGACTGAGGCCACCAGTGCTGGGCGACATGGCCTTGGTCCTTAGCCACACCAGTGGGCCAGGAGGTCTGAATCGAGTTTAACAGACCCTGGACGAGAGCCCGAGTCCCCCAGGTCTGCAGGCAGGGATGGTGATGTGGGGATGGGCCAGGGGTCTGCCTGTCCCGGGGGGCTCCTCAGTGTAGGCCGGGAGCTGCCTCTGTGATCCCTGGGAGGGTGGCTGAGGTCAGCGGGCGGTCTGCACGCAGTTGTGGGTCCTGATGCACGGAGGCCTGGCCATGGAGCACTCTGGCCCCTGTGGGATCCAGGCTCAGCCGCCTGCACCTGTCCCGGGAGCACTCCGGCCCCCATGGGATCCAGCTCAGCCGCCTGCACCTGTCCCGGGAGCACTCCGGCCCCCATGGGATCCAGCTCAGCCATCTGCACCTGTCCCGGGAGCACTCCGGCCCCCGCGGGATCCAGGCTCAGCCGCCTGCACCTGTCCCGGGAGCACTCCGGCCCCCGCGGGATCCAGGCTCAGCCGCCTGCACCTGTCCCGGGAGCACTCCGGCCCCCGCGGGATCCAGGCTCAGCCGCCTGCACCTGTCCCGGGAGCACTCCGGCCCCCGCGGGATCCAGGCTCAGCCGCCTGCACCTGTCCCGGGAGCACTCTGGCCCCTGTGGGATCCAGGCTCAGCCATCTGCACCTGTCCCGGGAGCACTCCGGCCCCCATGGGATCCAGCTCAGCCGCCTGCACCTGTCCCGCTGCTCGAGTCCTGAGGGCAGCAGATCACCTGGGTTTGGCCCTGGCCTCTGCCGGCCCGAAGAATCAGAGAGGCGGGTAGATGGGCAGACTTGGGTGGAACCAGAGGGGGGCTCTGCTGGCCCTAAGACTCAGAGGCGGGCAGACGGGCAGACTCGGGTGGAGCCAGTGGGGAGGTGGGCCGGGAGGGAGGCGGTCTGCATGCCTTGCTTGTCTGCTCCCCGCCTGGGCTGGGTCTTGAGTTTGTCTTTGTAGAGATTGGCCTTGGACAAAGTGTGGTCTCCCCTGGGGACAAAGGCAGGCTTGCCACAAGAGAGGTGGCATCCCCGGGCCCAGGGTTTCCTGGCTGTGATGCAAACCCACAGTCTGGGTTCCATCTGCCTGGGCCCCCTGTGTGGCCTCATGGGACTCAGAGAGCCAGGGACACCAATGCAAACCACATGGTGTGTGCTCGCTTCGCCAGGGCTCCTAACAGCCGACGGGGAGCCCTGGGCCTGCGCAGCCTCCAAGGAGCAGTGACAGGCTAATGCTGGCACGTCAGGAAGGTACCGTCAAAGCCCGGAGCTCAACAGTTTTATGTTAATAACCTTGAAATTGTATATAAAATGGATATTCCCCCGAGAAAAACAGCTTACCACATGTGAGTGGAAACAGACAACCTATTTTTTAATATACAATCATAAAGAAATAGAATTAGTGTTCAAAATTTTCCCCCAAGAAAGCTCTAGGTCCAGGTGGCAGCTCCAGTGAGTTCTACCAAACATCCAGGAGATAAGCCCAGAGGCACATGGACTCTTCCAGACAGAACAGCTCATTCTACAAGGCTTGCATGACCTTGATGGTAAAAGTTAACAAGGCCAGTCAATAATGGGCCAATCGCACATATAAAATCTGCTGAAATATTAATGCATTATTAGCAAAGTGAATCCAGCAATATATAAGTTGGATAGATAATCATTACGAATTTGGATTTTTGTTAGGAATACAAGTGTGCCTTTACATTAGAAAATATTAATTTAAATGACCGATTTAACAGGTTAAATGTGAAAATCATATAATCATCAATCATCTCTGTAGGCATAGAGATGGTATCTAGTAGTAGCCAACATCCACATGTGAAAAATTCCCCAAATATGAGAATAGGAATATGACTATCCCTGGGAATCTCCAGGCAAGAATACTGGAGTTGGTAGTCATGCCTTCCTCCAGAGCATCTTCCCGACCCAGGGATCGAACCCACATCTCTTATGTCTCCTGCATTGGCAGGCAGCTTCTTGACCACTACGCGACCAGGGAAGCCCGTGAAGGGACATCCTAACCTGATAAAAGGGCATCTTGAGAGCAAACAGGAAGAAGCAACATGTTTAGTCGTGAAACTTGGACCACTTCCTTTTTCGGACCCTGCTAACACTACATCTGCTGGACACAGGTATCCAGCCAGCACAGCAAGGCAAAAAATGAGCCCAAGTGTAAAATGATTAGGGATGAAGAAACACCACAGTCACCAGCTGCAAATGCCATGAACACAGATGTGGAAAACCCAAAAGAATCAGGATAAGGTAGTAAAATTAATAAGAGGTTTGGTCTGGTTTCAACTATAATATTAGAAAAGGTAAGAGCTCAACTGAGATTCTGCATTAACAGAAGTAAGTAGAAAAGAAACTAAGTAAAGACACCATCTATATAGTACAGAAAATATCAAGTCCTCAAGGATAAGTCTAACCAAAAAACATGCAGGTCTTCCCTGCCATCAATTATAAAACTGTCCTGAAAATATCGGAGACGATCTAAATAGACACAGAAAAGTGCCCGAGCGTGTGCACCCTCAGGCAAGGGAGGCGGCCGAAGGGGCTACTTTCCTTCAAGTGGAGTCATGTGCCTGCTTCACGTGTGCGTGTGCAGGGGCACAGGTGTGAGCGACCAAGCCACACAGCCATGAGGCTGTTGGCGGGTGGGAGGATGACTGGAAATGTATTCATGCTTTGGGGGGAATTTTAAAAATCAGGCACAGAAACCTCTGACCATAAAAATAAAGATGGGTTCATTTACCACGTTAAACTCAAGCGTGTCTATTCACCCAAGATGCCACTATAGAGAGTGAAATAGGTGCAGAAAAAAAGGGAAAATCTATTTGCAACACTTGTGACCCAGTGAAGACACAGAACTCCCATAAGTAACATGAACAAAGCAAACTCAGTGGAAAAGAGAAAAGACTGTGTGCATTTACGAATGAGGACATCCAGCACTCAGCCTCAGGAATGAAAAAGAACATCAGGACCGCTTTTTCACCCGCCCACACCACTGGGTCAGGGTTGGAGTGGCAGGTGCGCCCCTCTCCCTGCAGGCCCACCCTTACACCAGCGCCCACGTGCACCCAGACACGTGTTCACGGACTTTCACAAACAGCACCAGTAAGAATGGTCTAAAAGTAGGAAAAACCCCAAAAGTCCACTGCAGTGAAACTGATGAACAACTTGAAGATGATCTAGGTATTAATAATTAAAATATATTTTTAAAATATTAAATAATATATTTTAATTATCAGTTCAGTCGCTCAGTCGTGTCTGACTCTCTGCGACCCCATGGACTGCAGCACACCAGGCCTCCCTGTCCATCACCAACTCTCAGAACTTGCTCAAACTCATGTCCATCAAGTCACTGATGCCATCCAACCATCTCATCCTCTGTCGTCCCCTTCTCCTGCCTTCAATCTTTCCCAGCATCAGTGTCTTTTCCAGTGAGTCAGTTCTTCGCATCAGGTGGCCAAAGTATTTGAACTTCAGCTTCAGCATCAGTCCTTCCAATGAATATTCAGGACTGGTTTCCTTTAGGATTGACTGGTTTGATCTCCATGCAGTCCAAGGGACTCTCAAGAGTCTTCTCCAACACCACAGTTCAAAAGCATCAATTCTTTGGTGCTCAGCCTTCTTTATAGTCCAACTCTCACATCCATACATGACCACTGGAAAAACCATAGCCTTGACTAGACGGACCTTTGTTGACAGAGTAATGTTTCCGCTTTTGAATATGCTATCTAGGTTGGTCATAACTTTCTTTCCAACGAGTAAGTGCCTTTTAATTTCATGGCTACAGTCACCATCTGCAGTGGTTTTGGAGCTCAAGAAAATAAACTCTCTCACTGTTTCCATTGTTTCCCCATCTATTTGCCATGAAGTGATGGGACCAGATGCCATGATCTTAGTTTTCTAAATACTGAGTTTTAAGCCAGCTTTTTCACTCTTCACTTCCACTTTCATCAAGAGACTCTTCAGTTCCTCTTCACTTTCTGCTGTAAGGGTGGTGTCATCTGTATATCTGAGGTTATTGATATTTCTCCCTGCAATCTTGATTCCAGCTTGTGCTTCATCCAGTCTGGCATTTCTCATGATGTACTCTGCATAGAAGTTAAATAAGCAGGGTGACAATATACAGCCTTGATGTACTCCTTTCCAGATTTGGAACCAGTCTGTTGTTCCATGTCTGGTTCTAACTGTTGCTTCTTGACCTGCATACAGATTTCTTAGAAGGCAGGTCAGGTGGCCTGGTATTCCCATCTCTTGAAGGATTTCCCACAGTTTGTTGTGCTCCACACAGTCAAAGGCTTTAGGGTAGTCAATGAACCAGAAGTAGATGTTTTTCTAGAACTGCCTTGCTTTTTCCATGATCCAACGGATTTTGGCAATTTGATCTCTGGTTCCTTTTCCTTTTCTAAATCCAGCTTGAACATCTGGAAGTTCTTGGTTCACATACTGTTGAAGCCTGGTTTGGAGAATTTTGAGCATTACTTTGCTAGCGTGTGAGGTGAGTGCAATTGTGCAACGTATTTTAATTATAAATAGGTAGACAGAATATGAATGGAGGAACCTAAACAATTTGGAGGAAGGCAAGTGCAGGACTACGACCTCAGCAGGGATGCGGGGGCGTGGTCAGGGCGATGGGCCCGGGCGTGGGCGTGGCGAGGCGAATGTGAGGGGCGTGGTCTGGGAGGGCACGGAGAGCGTGGGGGCGTGGCGTGGCTTGCTGGCGGGGCGGGGCCTGCGCTCGGAGCCGCGCACTGGCGCCGGTGAGGCTCTGTGACTGCGTTTAGGTAAACGGAGTGGAGGGTGAGGAGCCGCGCTGGAGGGGGACGCAGTTAGGAGGGCAGGAGGCCAAGGCCGTGGCCGCAGGGTCCCGGGGCTGGGCCACCTGCCGGAGGACCTGCCCGCTCGCCCGGCCCGCATCCGGCACCCCCCCGGCCCCCGCCCCGAGCTGGCCCGGCCGCGTGGCTCCGCGGACGCTCCGCCAAGTTTCCTTCCTGCCTTTGAAGCCCGGGCTCAGGTGCGTGCGGCGTGTGCAGAGGCCTCCGGCCTGCCCGCCAGCACTTGGCCGCCTCCGGCTCCCCTCTCGGGCCCGCCTCAGATGGCTGCCGCCCTTCCCACGGGGTGTGGGCCAGGAAGGAGGCAGAACAAGCCGGCCCTGTTCCGCTGCCAGGGCCCAGCAGGGCCGGGACCGCGGTGGGGAGGCGCGGGCCCCGTGTTCAGCGGCCAGGCCGCTGGCCAGCGCTCCCACCTGGACAGGACCGTCCTCGGACTTCTTTTGTCCAGAGAAGAACATCCCCGGGCGGGGCAGGGTCCGGGGGTGCGGAGACCCCTGCGGGAGCCCCTGTCCACCCCACCCTGTGATTCCTCCCTTTAGGGGCCTGCGAGTGCAACCTCCACAAGAGGTCAGTCTTATTTTTTTTCTGCTTGCGCCAGCGCTTGGTAAAACACACAACAGAGACAGGAAAACAGGAGAAAGGATTCGACCGGGACCCCCTGCTAGAGCCCGCGCCTTCTCAGCCGCTGATGGATCAGAAACCCAACATGGAACTGGCTGTTTGCTGGGGTCCTGCACCCACCGTCCCTCAGGGCCTGAAGCCAGCGGGGGTGGGGGCCTGCCTGCTTCCCCCACCTAGGGATGCTGGCAGAAAGGCAGGGAGACACCCCCGGGGCAGGAAGGGAGCAGGGCACTTGGGAGCGGCCTGCAGGACTTTGGCTCCGAAGCCCCTTCTGCCCCCCACTTCCCTGCAGTTCCTGACGTCCAGGGCCTCCCTGTGGCCACCCTCCAGTCTTCCCAAGCCCAGGCCTCAGGGGCAGTGCTGGCTTTGCTGTGCTCGCCCACAGTAGGGTCCTCCTCTCTGGGGGTCTAAGCACTGGCCCCCCGGCTGGGGCTGGCTCCCAGGCTGCCCCATGAAGGCAGCGTGGATGGAGCTGACCATGTGGAGCGGGCAGCCGCAGGTGCTGACTCCTCGCCTAGGACCCTGGCAGGCGAGGATTTTGGTGGGGGAGTCGCTGGTCCGTTGGGACAGACCCAGGGTCATGTGCAGCAGGAAGGTGGCCCATGGGGCATGAAGGAGGCCTGCCCTTGACTGGGGGTGCGTGTGGCCAGGGAGGGGGCTGGCAGCAGGGCTGGACCTCCCCTGACCCAGGAGAAAGCGCAGAGACCGCCTGGAGGCATTTCCGACTTGGATAAAGCGGGGAAGGAGCGGAAATGTCCTGGAGACTCTCTCAGAGGCCACTTGCAGCTGAAAGTGTGGGACGTGTGTCTGGCCGGTCCCTGAGCTGGGCAGTTTGGGGCTGGCTGGAGACACCCTTGCTGGGTAGGGGCTGCTCCAGGCTGGGCGGGCCGGCCTGGAGGGGAGCCGGGGTCCTGCAGCTACAGCACCCAGCTCTGCAAACATCAGATCACAGAGGGCGGGGCCTCGGTTCCTGCTTTGACGTCTCTGCCAGAAATAAAACAATAAAGCCCCGAGGCCTTTTATAAGCTTGTTTTGAAAAATGTAGGCATGTCTTTTATTTCCTGGCAGCTTTCTAGGGAACCAGGATTCCTTCCACAAGCACAGCTGGGGACTGGGGTCCTGCTCACAGGACAACTGTGGGCTGGGCCCAGAGCCCTGGGCAAGGTGGGGCTCTGGATACCAGAGCCTGCAGAGGAGAGGCTGGCCCTCCCTAAGCACCCCGTGTGCCGGGCGGGCCTCTCCTGGCCTCAGGAGTGCCAGAGCGGACTGAGGGGGCCGGAGCCGCTGCCATGGCACCAGGGTGAGGCCTGGGGATAGGCAGAGGGCTGGCGTCAGGCCCCGTGTTGGGTGGGGGGTTGGAGAGAGTCCCCTAGAGGGCGGGTTGGAGGACAGCCCTCCCCCAGGCCCTCCTGAGCTGCACACCCTGCCCCTCCTCCGCTGTCCAATCAGGGCCTCCCCGTGACTACCCTCTGGTCTCCTCCCGGGCCTCGTGGCCCTGCCTGTGGCCCTGAGCCCAGGCCCTTGAGCCCCTCCACCCGGGCACCCTCTCCAGGAGGGCCAGGCCCTGTCCTGAGCCTCCTGCAGGCCTCACCGCCCCTCCCCTGCCCCCACGCCCCCCACCAGACCACAGCTCCTGTTCCCCCCACCCCCAGCAAAGCCACCTTCTTCCCTCATCTGCCATCCCTTGGCCAGGTGTCCCCCAGGACAAGATCCCAAGTCCCCAGGGGGCCCTGGACCTTGCGGGGACAGCAGCCTGCACCCAGCACAGCCTGACCTTGCTGCCCTGAGCTCCGTAGACACCCCCCACCCCAGATGTCATCTCTGAGTGCAGACCCGGTGTGTCTGCTCCCACACCCTGCCAGGCGCACTCGGGACGGCGGTCACTCCTCCGGGATCCCAGCCCCCACCTCCAGCAGACCTCTGGGCTGCCTATGCTGTGCCCCCTCTGCCAGGAGCAGGTGGCAGGGCGTGTCTGGCTCTGGACTCAGACCCTGGAGCAGCTCAGAGGACACCGTGCCCCTCCTGTGGCCCCAGACTCAGCCCCTGGCGCTCAGACTGAGTCCTGGGGCTGGGAGCAGAGCACTGGTTTGCACACAGTGGGATGAATGACATGCCCAGTTTGTAGAGGGCTAGTTACAGACCCTGAGGTATTGAGGCTGGGCCCCCCACGCAGGAGGTATGGGGGGTGTCCAGCTGGGCAGCCGCCCAGCTCGGAGCTACAGGAGCGGTGTCCTCCCGCTTCTGTCCCTGGGCCTGCCCACTGCCCCCACGCCGCCATCAGCTGGACCACAGGGGCCCTGTGTGGCCTGGAAGCTGGGGGGCCAGAAGCAGTGCCCTCCAGACTTACTCAGTTCAGGCGAGGAGCCCCCTTCACCCCAGAGGAGGGTGTGGATGAGGAACTTGTAAGAAAAGGAAAGAACCAAAGACCTGAACAAAGATGTGTGAGCTGGATGTGCACTCGAGCATCCCAGGAAACAGGCTGCCACACCGCCCACAGCTCGTGACCGGTTACAAGAATTATGGTCAGTGGCGCTGGCGATAACAATCCTGTCTGCCAGTGCAAGAGACATAAGAGACAGGGGTTTGATCCCTGGGTTGGGAAGACCCCCTGGAGGAGGGCATGGCAACCAACTCCAGTATTCTTGTCTGGAGAATTCCATGGACAGAGGAGCCTGGGGGGCTACAGTCTATAGGGTCGCAAAGAGCCAGACACAACTGAAGTAACAGCACTCATAGCCACGGGATGGAATATTACACTGTCAGCAGAAGCAGGTTTTCACAGCAAATTTGAGGCACTGGAAAAGGCTCGTGGTATAACACTGAAAGAAGTGTGCAGAATGGGAACTTGTATGACAGGCAGCCCCAAACACACTCGACAACACATCAGGAGGGATTTTGCCAAAACATTCAGTGTGCTTGCTTCGGAATGATGGGATTGGGGTGTATCGTCCCGAAGATGAGAAGATGAACAACCGACATTTATAAGGCTGCTTCTAGGAGCTAACTCTCCTCCAGGGACTGGGCGAGCACCGTGAACAAACAAGACAAAAGTTATTTTAAAACTGAGAATTAAACAGTGCGGCTGGTTTGTGTCCCCTCCTTGGCTCAGCTCTGGGGCTCCATCAAGGTTTCGAGATGAACGCATAAAAGTGAATTATCAACAAGTCCGTAGTGAGTGAACGGTGGGTTGTCCGGGGCGCAGTGTGGCTAGCTGGCCGCTTCTAGCATCATAGCCCCCGAGAGCTGGGACAGGGCCACCTGAGCTCTCCCAAGCCGGGCAGGCTAGCCTCCTGGTGAGGGTGGCAAGGTGTGTGCCCAGGGCTCTGGGGTTCCCAGTGGAAGGCATTCCCAGGGGAATGAGGTGTCTGTCAGACTCACAGGAAGCCTACAAGACACTGCTCACACTTTGGATCCACACTCGGCAAACGCTAGGATTCTGCCCTGCCTGCGTGACCGTGTTCCCTCTCCTGCTGCACAGACAGGAGTTTCCTGAACCATGAAAGGAGCTTGCAGCAGTGACGGCCTTCACTCCGAAGCCGACAATGCGTCCATCCCCCCGGCAAGGACGGTCCCTGCCGAGGACACGCACGGCGACCCAGCGCTGGGCACGCAGAGCGCCCTCCGTTTGCGCGCCGCGTCGCGCATTCATTCACACCGGTGTGAACCTGCTGGCTTCTCTTTACTTAACGGACTCAAGGCTGTCACTCCCACTGTTTAAACGCCTCACTCGTCCTCTGTGGCCACCGAGAGCCCCAGCCGACAGCCTCTGTGCCCTGCTGCTGAGTCCTGATCATCCGTGGGTCACGCGCCTCCTTTCTGGAGCGAGATTTCCCAGATTCATTTTCTTCTTTCCTGCGGGTGTCTGGGAGCCAGGATCCAGGCACTGGGCCTCTGAGTGGCCAGGGGGTCATGGCTCCCTGCACTTCCCTCAGTGCATGATGTCCCCACACACCTCCGTGCATGCCCCCATCACAGTGTGCAAAGACAAACACGTGTGTGGCAGCCCTCTGGCGGTCCTGATCCAGAGCAGGGTCACTGGGCTGCCTCGCGATGCTTGCTCCCTCAACCGCTGCTGGCTCCCCGTCCTCCCCGGGCACCAGCAAGAAGGGGGCATCAGGAGGGGCCCAGCCAGGACCCTCCCTGCCCACCGGGGACTCATGCGTTTCTAAGCAGAGCTCAGCGGCCAGCTCTGCCTCCGTCTCACTGGTTTGGTCTGGGGGTCAGGTGAGTCTTGCAGACGTTTGGTGGGCAGACACCATGACAGGGCCAGCTGGACACCTGTCACCGCGGGACAGGCTTGCAGAGCTGGGGGACCAGGCTCTCGGTGGAAGCCCCTCCCCTGGGTGGGTGGTCCGGGAGAGGCTAGGTGGGACTGTGCCCCAAGTGGGGCTGCCAGCGGACCAGCAGATGCCAGGCATTGAGCTAGCCCTTCCTGGGGCACCAGCCAGGGCACAGGCCAGGTCGATGGCCAGCAGGACTCGCCTGGGGCTTGCAGGGCTCACTGCTCCCCTCGCCCACATGCTCCAGCTCCCACCCAGGGCTGGCCCCTAGGAACTGGCACCAGGGTGCCCCAGAGACCAGGATGGGGAAGACCCGCATTCGGTAGTCAAGGGGCTCACAGCTCCACGGGTGAGTGGCCAGCAGGGGCTGGAAGAGCCTCTGGGGGGTGGGCGGGGGCACACCAAGGTAGGGGGTGTACCACCTCGGGCACCACCCCCAACAGCTCAGTCTTAGAGACACAGCCACAGACCCCACGTCCACATCTCAGCCAGCTCACCCTGGCAGCAGACTGTGGGCCCTCCCAGGGTGCCCAGCACCTTCACGGACGCTGCCAGCCTGGCACTCCCTCCTGGGGGAGGGAAAAGAATCGCTGCCTGAGGCGCCAGTGGGTGCCTGATGCCAGAGGAGCCAAGATCTCCCTCTGCGGCCTTCGGGGGGCTGCAGCTGGGGGCTTCTGCAGGGGGGCGGGGCCTCCGGCCACCACCAGGCCCTCTGAGGGTGTCTCAGCCCTCATACTACCCCGAGTGGGCCCTGCCCCTTGGCCAGGCTGGCAGGCCAAGGCGCAGCCTCTCGTCCGGCTCCTGGTGAGGAGGGTTCCCCTCCACGGGGCAGCTGCCAATGCCATGCCCGCTGGCAGTGTTGGCCTGGGCTGTGCTAAGAAGGGACTTTCGACAGTTCTCACAGCCTGGTAAGTGCCGCCTACAGCTGCTGTGGCAAGATGAGGGGGCTTCCCCGAAGGGGCCGCCCGCACACAGCAGCACCGGGCCGTTTCTCAACAGAAAGCAGCGTCACGGTGCGGGCAGCGTCACAGTGTGGGCAGCGTCACGGTGCGGGCAGGGTCACGGTGTGGGCAGCGTCACGGTGCGGGCAGGGTCACGGTGTGGGCGGCGTCACGGTGCGGGCAGGGTCACGGTGTGGGCGGCGTCACGGTGCGGGCAGGGTCACGGTGTGGGCGGCGTCACGGTGCAGGCAGGGTCACGGTGTGGGCGGCGTCACGGTGTGTGCAGGGTCACGGTGTGGGCGGCGTCAGGGTGTGGGCAGGGTCACGGTGTGGGCAGGGTCACGGTGTGAGCAGGGTCACGGTGTGGGCAGCGTCACGGTGTGGGCAGCGTCACGGTGTGGGCAGCGTCAGGGTGTGGGCAGGGTCACGGTGTGGGCAGCGTCACGGTGTGGGCAGCGTCACGGTGTGGGCAGCGTCAGGGTGTGGACAGCGTCACGGTGTGGGCAGCGTGACAGTGTGAGCAGGGTCATGGTGTGGGCAGCGTCATGGTGTGAGTAGGGTCAGGGGCTGGGGCCTGCCTTCACCCACCCGTGCGCGCTCCCACTCCACAAACCGGCTCTTTGCGGGGCACTGGCTGGGGATGAGGGGGCAGGGGCCGGGGGCGGGGGCCCAGCCCGGCGCCTGTCCGTCCACTCGGACGCAACAGTCTGACCTACTTGTTTTGGAATAAACGCCTTCGCTTCCTGTCCCTTCCCGTCTCTGCCCTCAGTTCTAACCCTCTGCCCCGCTCCCTGCTCGGTCACGGCGCGTGGCAGTTATTTCAGGCAAGGTGTCCTCGGGAGTCCGACTGTCTTCCCGGAGCAGAGACAATGTGACGCGGGCCCTCTGTCCCCACGGCAGGTGTTGGGTCGTGTCAGTTTCGGGAGAGAGAGCCTCTGGAGACACATATTTTGTTATGAACCGCAGGGCTGGTTTCTCCTGAACCCACGGGTCTTGCTAGCAGAGCTCTCCCCTTCAGAGCCCTTGCTCCCAGTTGTTTTGGCAGGGGTAGGTGTTTTTGGTGAGGCAGTTAAGAGAGTCAACTGTTTAATCATGTTTTCACCTGTGACTTGGAGCCAGGCGGCTGAGCCTGGCCCGCGTGCTCAAGGAGCACTTGGACAGAATGCTCTGGAAAGACGGTGCCAGCGTGGGTTTTCCCACTTCTAGGGTGTATGGGCCTCCCTGGCTCCCAGAGACCCAGAGCAGCTCTGCCCGCCCGCCCCGCGCTTCCGGAAGTCAGCCCGGCCCCTCTATCCAAGGCCGGGCCCAGAGGGACGTTCAGTGGGTGGCACCGAGAGAGAATGGCTGTCCCCTCCCACCCGCGGCGTCGGAGCAGCCAAGGCGGGAGAGGAAGAGGGGATGTGGGCTGAGCTGGGGTCAAGAGGGGCGGTGCTGATGGGGGTGAGTGACGGGGGAGGTGCTGATGGGGGTGAGTGACGGGGGGGTGGGGCTGCTGATGGGGGTGAGTGACGGGGGTGGGGGGGGCGAGGGGGCTGGCGGTGGAGCGGGTACTGGAAGGGGTGGGCGGGACCCGGGGTGGGAGGTTACAGGACTTCAGCCCCGCCCAGCACTTTTCCAGCCAGGACTTGGGGGACAGCGGGGTGCTGGCGCATGCCGCCCCCCCCCCCCCGAGTGAATGCTCGATGCAGCCATGAGGCGCAACATTTCATTCCCTCGGTGGCCTGGGCCCCCCGCCCCCGGAGCGGAGGTGCTGTCCTTGGGTCTAGCCACCCCTACTCTCCTGCGCTCCCTCTGGGTGTCCGGTGTGACGGTCTGGGCCTGAGTGGTCCCCCAGGCCCAGGAGAGTGACCGGGGGCTCAGAGAGGACCAGCCTGCCGGGTTCCCCAGAGCGCCCCTGAAGGTCCCGGCAGGCCCCAGCCTCGGGGCAGTGGGCCTCAGGTGCCAAGCGCGCGCGGGCCCGCGCGCGGGCCGTGTGGTCCTCAGAGGGGCTGGGACCTTGGCAGCCAAGCCAGGAACTGAAGGGGGGCGCGCCCCACTGGGAAATGCAGGACGCACCGGCCCGCTGCCGCAGCGCTGTCGGTGAAGCACACAGGACAGCCGACGGCCCACGCTGCGCAGGGTCGGCCCGGGACCCCAGCGCCGGCCGGTCGGGCAGGGAAAGGGGCAGCAGCGAGGCCCAGGTGGCCGGCCGGAGCTCTCATCCCCGCCCCGCCCGCCGCTCCCTCGGGCCGCTGTCCGGCCTTGGCCGCCGGAGGAGGAAGCGCTGTCCTCACTCCACCTCTGGCCGCCGCGGTGCCAAGTTGCTGGCGGCGGCGGGAGTCGGGGCGGCGGGCGGCGGGCAGCGGCCGGGGCGCAGCGCCCTCCCTGGCGCCCCCCGCGGGCTCGGGTTACTCACGTAGAGGCCGGAGTGCTCGGCGCCGAAGAACGGGAAGAGCACGGAGAGCGGCCGCAGCCCAGAGCCGCCGTCGTCCTGCTTGGGGGTGACCGCGTCGCCGCGCTCCGTGCCGAACGGGTAGAAGTCGGCGAGGGCCACCGCGCCGCCCGCCCCGCGCGCCCCGAGCCCCAGGGCCGCGGCCAAGAGCAGCGCCCAGGTGGCGCCGCGCGGCATCGCCGGGGGTCGGCGGGCGGGGACGGAGCGGGGACACACACAGCGGGGACGCGAGCCGGACACAGCGGGGACGGAGCGGGGACCCAGCGAAGACACAGCAGGGACAGAGAGGCGACGAGGCGGGGACTCAGGGGGACAGAACGGGGCTTTGCGGTCAGCGCGGGCCGGAGCGAGGCCGCGGTGGGGAGTGACCCGCAGGGTCGGGCGGGCGTGCGGGCAGCGCGGCCGCGCCGTAGGTAGGTGGACTCCAGGGTCGCGCCCGCCCTGCCGGCAGGGCCGCGCTCGGGTCGCCTCTTTCGGAGGAAGGCGCCGGGCGGGACCGCGCTGGAGGCCGGACCCGCCCCTGTGGCCGCGATTTAAATATCCAGCCGGCGGTCACTCGGGCCTGGGCGGGGCCGGGGCCGGGCCATGCAAATTAGGCGGCTCTTAAAGCTTTAGGCCGACGGCGGGCCCAGCCCTCGCCCAGCGCCCCCGGAGCGGCCCACCCCTTCCTCCTCCGTGGGTCCCCTGCCGCCCGCGTGGGGCCAGCCCAGAGGAAGGGACTTGTCCACAAAGCGGTCCCGGAACAGACCCTCAGGCCTGCATGAGTTACTGGGCCTGGGGGGCAGGTTTCCCCCGGGGTGGGGGCGGCCTTTTCAGGCCCCTGCCCCCCAGGGGACCTGGCCACCGTCCTGCCAGAGTGTCGTGGATCAGGGGCCACCCTGACTGGCAGTGCCTGAATGGGCTCCTCCGGAAGCGGCCAGAGGCTGGCCCCACGTTCCACCCCGCACCCCAGCCCTGAGGCTTGCCATCCGGTTTTATGAGCGGAGGACCTGGCCTGGGAGAATGCAGGGCATGAAGAAAAGTTTCCGCCCTGCGTGGCCTAGTCAGGAGAATACTGGTGGAGATGGTTTGGGGACCTAAGGAAACCTCACAGCAGGGGAGTCCGGGGCGAAACCTGGGGGGAGCATCCCTCTTCCAGGGTGGCTGGTCCCTGCTGGCCTGTGGGCACGATGCTGCGTGGGCAGGGGCAGGACCTGGAGAGCCCACAACTGAGCTTCTGTCTCCAGTTTGCGGCCACCCTGGCCCTCCTCCCGCCACCAGGCCCACTGCCCTGAGAATCAGACCCTGAGTGTTTGTCCCCACGGGGGCTGGCATCTGGGCCCCCAGTGCAGGGCCGGAGCCCGGCGCCTCTCCCCATCCCTGCTCGCAGGTGCGAGTGCAGGCTGATACATGACCACAAGCCAAGCCTGGGGCCCCTGAAGACCAGGGTGCGCGGCTCAGAGATGAGCAGAGAGCAGCAGGGACAGCAGCTCTCACCGGCTGGGCCATTTTACACTTGGCTTCGTGCTTCTCTGTATTTTCTCAAATGTCCTCAACAAGCATGTATCGCTTTGCAGTCAGAGCAAGGCACACTACATGTGACTTTTAAGAGCTAGTGGAGGGGTCTTGTGTGTGTGAGCATATGACTGGGGGTCACAGGTTTACACATCACCCCTGTGATGTTCATGCCCTCCGGGCTGGTCAGGTGCCGAGTTTCAGGAGGCACCCACTGTTGCTGATCCCCTGCTGGCACCACCCTGAGAGGGACCGTCCCTCCAGTTCTGCTGTAGCCCCATCCTGCTCAGTTGTGTGAGGGCCGGCCCTGGGTCAGGCTTCTGCCCTGGAGACCTCCAGGGCAGCAGGACAACTGTGGCTCCAAGAAACACAGGCTGAGAAAGGCCACGGCTGCACATGTTTGCGGGAGAAATTCAGAGATGACACCCGACTGCAGGACCTGCCCTGGGAGCAGACTCCAGTGCCACACGCTCTCAGCGGGGGCCGGGGGTGGGGGTGGGGGAATGCCCGTGTGCGCACACGCACACACACCCCAGCACACACACACACACACACACACAACATAGCACAAACACATACACACATACATACATACACACACACATACACACACCCCATCACACACTCACATGCACACACACATGTCCACACACACATACCCCAGCACACACACACCCCAGCGCATACACACACACATACACACCCCAGCACACACACATACCCCAGCACACACACACCCCAGCATACACACACCACACACACACACCCCAGCACACACACAGACCCCAGCACACACACACCACACACACACACAACATAGCACAAACACATACACACACACACACATACACACACCCCATCACACACTCACATGCACACACACATGTCCACACACACATACCCCGGCACACACACACCCCAGCGCACACACACACACACATACACACCCCAGCACACACACAGACCCCAGCACACACACACGCCCCAGCACACAGACACCACACACATACCAGCACACACACACCCCAGCACACACACACACACCACACACACACACCCCAGCACACACACATACACCAGCACACGCACACACATACCAGCATACACACACATATACACACACACACACAGAGCCCATCACACACACACACACACACACCCCAGCACACACACATAAACACACACCAACACACACACATACACCAGCACACACACACATGCGCACACATGCCAGCACACACACACACACACACACACACACAGAGCCCATCACACACACACACCCCAGCACACACACACAAACACATACCAGCACACACACACACATGCACACACATACCAGCACACACACACAGACCCCAGCACACACACACACACCCAGCGTGCACACACACACACATGCATACACATGCACACACACATGTCCACACACGTCCACACACATGCATCCCAACACACACACACACATCCCCAGCGTGTGCACACACACACATACATACACATGCACACACACACATACACATGCACACACACATGTCCACACACACATGCACCCCGGCACACACACACATACGCACCATCACACACACATATACACACTCACATGCACCCCCCACACACACACTAGCACACACACACACATACACACACACCCCAGCACACATACCCACATACACACACACGTGCTGGCACACACACACACATGTACATGCACACACATGTACACCAGCACATACACCTCACACACCCCCCCCACACACATGTGCACACATACACCAGCACACACACACACAGGCGCACACACCCACCCACACACTGCACGCGTGCGCACACACACACAAGCACACACTCCAGTGCACGTGCGTGCACACACACACACTGGTGCACACACACATACACACACCCATACCCTGGCACACATGGGCATTTCCAAGAACCCCTCCTTGGCGCCCTGCTGGCTCAGCTGCAGAATGGGGAGGTGGGGGAAGCCCAGAGGCCAGCAGCACAGAGGTCACTGCCAAGGTCAGAGGAGGGGTGTGGCAGCCTTGCCCTCCTGGGACAGGAAGGTTGCTCCTGAGCCTCACTGGCAAAGGCAGGGAGGGGGCAGGACACGACCCCCACGGGGTCGCCAGAGGGCAGAGGGGCCAGAAGGCTGGTCCCCGTGGTGGGAGCCCAGGAGGGCATGCTTTTCCATGTGTGGCTTTCGGTGGGAACTGGGCAGCGTCTGCCAGCTGCGCGGTGGGCTCGGAGCCCAGCGGGGAGCCCAGCAGAAGCCTGCCCCTGTTCATTTCCTCAGGGGGGAGGGCCGGGGGCCCCACCCTGACAGGGAGGTGGCCGGGGTGGGGGCCTCCAGGCTGGCCTTGGACCCCTGCTGGACCTGCCCACCTCCTGCAGGGGGTGCAGGGGGAACCCCTCCCCCTGCTGCATTTCCTGCTCTGGGTAGGATGCCGGGGACCCTAGCAAAGGCTCACTTCGGGGCTAAGTTTTGGGTTCACCTGGGCGCCTATGGGGGCAGGGTGCATGCCGTGGTGCTCAGCAGACGTACCCAGGAAGGACTGTTTCTCCAGGCTCCGCGGGAGCGGCTGGCCCAGACAGGGCCTCAACCCGCCTCCCAAGGGAGTCCTCTCGCACTTTGTGAGATGCCCAGGCCTGGGCCCCCCCGGAGAGCTGGCACGCTTGGTCTGGGTGGGGCCAGTGGCAAGCGGAACCCCACAAGGCTGTACTTCCCAGGCACAGGCCTGCTGACCCTCCAGGGCCCTCGCCCTGAGCTATGTGCAGTCCCTTTTGGGAGACTTGGAGTTAACAGGAGGCTCCACCACGCTGGGCATTACATTTCAAACACAGTCACACACACACACACTCCACAGGCGCAAAAGAGAAAAAAAATTCTTTTTTCCAGGTGCTAAAAATATTATCAGGAAATACTTTTTAGCAATGTGCTGTTTCAGGTTCCCCTCTGGACTCAAGGGTGCCTTTGTCTTTGCCACAGAAAGTCCACATTTATCAAAACCAAAATCGTTTTATCAAGCAGGCTCGTGTTTTGCGACCGGGAAACCTGAGCCTCCCCAACAGGCCTGTGACATTTTAATTTAGGGCCTGAGTGTGTGTGCAATTTAGATGGGGAGCCCCGAGCTGGACTTGGGACACCCCAGGACCCCGTGCCGGCCAAGGTGGGGCGTGTTCCCCCACTGGAACCTGGCCAGGCGAGCTGGTCCCTGCAGGGCAGGGGCAGGGGTTCCAGCAGGGCTGCTAGTGGCAGGAGCTGGGTGGCTGCATCCCCAACTCTCTCTCCTTCTCCCCAGAGCCATGGGGCTTCCACACAGGTGATACCCCAGGGAGACCCTTATCTGCTCCAAGAATGAGGTCAGCAGGTCACAGAGCCTGGAGGGCAGGCGGGGTCCCGCTCCTGGGGAGCCTGCCGGGTGCGGTCACGACACTGAGAGGTGGGCTGGGGCAGCTGGCTCATGGAGCAGAGGGGTGCCTGGGTCCCGGGCGTACGGCCATTCGCACAGGCGCGGTGACCATCAGACTCACACAGAAGCTACGTGCTCACCACTGGAAATGTTTAAGAAAACAGTTTACTTCCATTAGAAAAATCCTTTTACCTAAATATACAACTTTATGTTGAACAAGTGAAAATAGTGTCTCCTCCACTGGTTGAACTTTCACTGAAATATGACAAATCCTAGAGGGTCCCAGGCACGTAAGGTCTCCCGGGAGCAGCCAGGCAAGGAGGCTCCGGGAATCACCAGGAGAACGTCGGTCCAAGCCCAGGTGGCTCGCAGGTCAGTGCTGGGAGATCTCTCCGATCCCTCCTGCATCTGGGCTCTGTTCCTCTTTCATCCGTGGGCGCCCACTGAGCACCTTCTCTGCATGGGGAGCTTCGGTCCAGATGTACGACCCCGAGAGGCCAGGCCCGCAGAGAGAGTGTTGATGCCGACTTGTCTCCGGCTACGCTTGTCTACTTCCTTTCGACCCACCTCTCCCGGGTCCCTCCTCCACAGGGAGCGGACTGCCGGGTCCCTGGGCCACCAGGCTGGGGAGGAAGGGAAGAGACCCTGAGTGTCACACGCTGTCTCATGGCCTTCCCCTCCCGTCTGTACAATGCTCTCCAGCGGTGGCCTGGGGGGTGGTGTCTCTGGGTTGCTCTTTGCTCTCTAACCGGCTGCTGCAGTGGGTGACCGTCTGGGTGCGTCTACCACCACCAACACCTCCTTTGCCCGGAGCATCACTGCTAATGGGTCACCACACTCTTCACCGCACTCTGGGAGTTGGTGATGGACAGGGAAGCCTGGTGTGCTGCAGTCCATGGGGTTGCAAAGAGTGGGACATGACTGAGTGACTGAACTAAACTGAACACTCTTCCGCTCTGAGCCTGGGTCGAACTTCAGAATCCTTCTCAACACAGCCACTGATAATTGGACAGACTTGACGGGCGGAATGGAGTGTGTTTGGACACCTCTCTCTAGACATTCCTTTTGCACAGTTTACAACATACGGTCACCCCGTGACTAAGTTCCGTCCAAGAGGAGGCCCTGGCTGGACAGCCTGTGGTACAGGCTGGGTCCATGTCACCGCAGACAGGTGGCTGGTGTCACACGCTTGGGCCACAGCTCACATGACGGGGTGGGCTCTGCCAGCTTCAGCCCTCTCACCCCCAGGAGCCCGGATGGGGTGCGGCTGGCACCTGTGCTCGAGGAATGTCCTGGGCTGGCTGGCGCCCACAGATGTTGTCCACATGTCACTTACGAGACCAGAGGCCGTTTGGAGCGGAACCAGATCACCCTGACCCGTGTTCATGGGAAAAGAGAGAAAACACTGACAGGTGAACCGCCCGGCCGAAGATGGCTGCCCTGGTCTCCGTGGCAACCGGGGCTGGATTCCACAGGAATTTTCCCGGCGTTTATGGGCTGGGAAATCGGGTGGTTCTCTAACAACTCTAACTTTTACACCCCAGTGCCTCTCGCGGCCAGTGAGTCACGGGGACCAGACTCTGAGTCACTTCCAGCCACCTGCCACCGTGACGGCCCCGCAGTTCCTGGAGACGGAGTCGGGCCACCTCTGGGCGCGGGGAGGTGGTGGCTGGGCCTTGCAGGACATTATGTTTTTGGCTCCAGTTGGTGGAAATGTTCTCCACGTGTTTCCCTGTGTTTACAGAGCTGAGGGCATGGAATGCAGCCCGCGTGCGGAAGTCGGCCTGCCGGGACCTGGCCCGGTCAGCACACCCGCCTGGTGCCAGGGCGGACGCGGGCGCAGGGAGGCCCCATGCAGCTGGCGGGGGGGCCCGTCACAGAGCAGGGCCCAGAGCTCGGTCCTCGCTTGCCAGAGCCCGGGGTCCTGAGGGCCGGGGGAGCTTGGCGGTCAAGGGTCAGAGGGCGCCGCTGACTCCAGGGCACCCCTCAAGCTTGGGTCCCTGCTGAACGGTGGTTCTGCTGCCTGCTGGTTGGGGCTGGGGCGGCCTGGCCACCTGGGCTTGGGAGCCGCCTTCACTTCTTGGCCCGGAAGGCCTGGCGGAGGCAGGCTCGCTGCCACTGCATGTCCCGGTCCAGCGGCTACCTCCGGCTGGCCACCTGGGGACAGGCAGGAGCTCAGGAGGGCGGGCGGGCCCCGTGGCTGAGCACCATGACCGGAAGGACTGGGAGGCCACAGTCCCTGGCTCCCGAGGGGGGTGTGCCTGCGGAGAAGCTCCAGGCAGATGGGCAGACACACCAGCAGCCAACGGGGTGTTTGGTCCTACCTGTGATCAGGGTCACCACCACCGCATCCTGGGGACCGAGGCGACCGCCCACCCCAGTGGTTGGACCCCTTCCGCTGAGCCACGACGAGGACAAAGTTCACTCCTGGTGAACCGAGCCCATGTGGCCTGGAGGGACACTGCTCAGGGGGAATAGGCTTCACTACGTGTCCGGGCCTCAGGTTCCTCATCTGGGAAATGGGGGTTTTGACTAGGTGGCTCCCTGGTGTCTGAGAGCTCAGAGCACATGGGGCAGCCCTGACCAGCATGTGTGTGTTTGCGTGCATGCACGCACACTTGCATGAGTGTGCACGCATGTGTGCGCATGTATGCGTGTGCACACACATGTGTGTCTGTATGTGCATGCATGTGCACACGTGCATGCGTGTGTGCATGTACGTGCATGCATGTGTGTGTGCGTGGGTGTGGGAGGGGCAGAGTTACACGCTCAAGGTGTTGTTCTGCTTTGTGCCCACCCCGTCCCCCACACACACTGCTGACCTGTCCCCGACTCTAGAGCCACCACAGTGCAGTGTGCCAGGTGCGTCTGGACACTTCACACCCAGCGACCTCTGACTGTGGGACTGTCCCCACCCCTCTTGATGGGGGTCAATGGTGGCGTGGAGAGGGCGGTGACCTGCTTCTGCCCCTCAGTGAGTGTGGGGTGACGGGAGGACACAGTGGGGGCCCTGGGGTGGCCTGAAGGAGCTCAGGCTGAGGCCAGGCGGGCACAGCCCCCCCCTTCCCTGTGCACCCCTGCCAGCCCACCTGCCCCTCCAGCATCTTCGCCTGCCGCTGCTGGGCCCTCTCTCGGGACGCCAGGGCCTGTGCAGCCTGTGGTCGGGCTCTGTGCAGGCACTCGGTCTCTGCAGCCTGGAGTCGCTGGTGCCGGGCCGCCAGCTCCTGGAGCCGCTGGGCATGGGCCTGCTCCAGCTCTGCTGTCTGGACCTGGGGAAAACCCCAGGCACCTCAGTGCCCACCCCGGGCTGGGCTGCGCAGAAGCCCGGGGTGTCCAGGTGGCCCCACTGCCCTCTGTGGCAGTCCAGGCACCCTCCTGGACCGGCAGGTGGGCTTGGGGTTTTGTACACACATTCAACCTCTGGGCCTTGTCTGGGCTGGAATCCCGCCCACAGGCCTCCAAAGCGAGACTTGCATCTGTTTTAATGGTGTCCTCCTCTCCACTTGGCTGGACTGTGGGTCCCACAGGCATCACGAGCTGAGGCTTGCCCCTCCCCTACTTGCCAATCCCCTGTCTGGTGACAGGGTGGGGGGGCTGTCAGTGGGGGAAGGGCAGGTGCCCCGGTACACACGGAGCACCCCAGGCCTGCCTGCAGGCCAGCTGACCCTGTGTCCCCCACACTGCCCCCTCTTCTGGCCCATGCATTGGCTTACGGGTCCTTGACTGTTCCCCCAACTCCTGCGGGGCCATGGAACCCTGAGACCTGAGGGGTCTCCCTGGCGGAGCCCCTTGCTGCCCGGGGCTTTGTCTCCACACTGTTCTGCACCGGAGAGGTCCAGCCTGTCTGTCCCACGTGTGAGCTCATACCCATCGGACAGACCCAGCTTCCGGGACCCACAGCCACCTAGACCCTCCAGCCCCTGGGCCCTCAGTCTGCCTGCCTGGGGACCGCCCTGCTTGGGCACAGCCCTTCCTGGCCCCACCCCCGCCATGCCCCACAGAGGGTCATGGAAGAGCTGGGGTAGATGCTCGGTCACTGGTCACCGAAAGAACACATGGTCTTTGGGGGAAGGTTTAGGGGCTCCTTTTACCCCTGTAGGGATGGTCCCTTTGGAGGAAGCAGCTGACACTCAGGGCGGACCTGGCCTGGCCGTCAGTCACTAGGGCAGGATGGGAACCTGGGCCCCGACCAGAACCTGTCTCCACTACCCTGGCTCTGGGCCGGGTGGGGCAGTGGTCAGGGGCCACCTGGCCAGTCCCTGCTTCTGAGCCCCCTCGACCCGCCCCCCTGCCCTCTGGACAGGCCTGGCCTCTGGGGGCCCTGGGACAAGGCAGGCAGGTCTGGAGGGCAGAGGTCCAGAGGCCATACTACAGCAGCAAAGAGTCTTTTCTTCTTCAGGGCTGAGGGAAGGCGAGAGTCCCCCTCCACTGCAAAAGGAAGTCCTGTTTCTTTAAAAATCCAGTTACACTCCTGGATATGCATGTTAAAAAGAGAAGAGAAAAGTGAAATCCAAAATAAATAAACGGCTGCATCCGGGTTTCCCCTCCTGAGACACCAGTAAAGGGTTTATGGGCTTTGGGCCCCTCACAGCTGACCTCCTGGAACTCATTAGCTGCTCCTCTCCTCCCCCTGGGCTCCAGGGCTGCTGCCCGAGGCGGTGCCATCTGGGCCTCCCGGACCCCAGGCCCCCCACCCTGAGTGGCCACGGAGCCCTCGACTTCTCCAGTTCAGCACAGGGTCCTGCTGACCGGGCCCGGCTGGCCAACCCTCCTCTGTGGGAGGGCAAGTGGCCTTGTGTGGACAGGCTGGCCGCTGGCTTTCAGTGACCGTCCTGATCTGCTGGCCCCTGAGCCTCCATCCCGACCCCAATTCTGTCCCCAGGGTCCCCGCCTCCCACTGCCGCCCCACTGACCTGGCCACTTCCCTCTGGAACGCCCTCCTGCCCCTGAGCCCACCTCAGCTGGACAGCGTGCCCCGGATGGTGCCCTGCCGGTGAGGCCTTGCTGTCCTGCCTTGGGGCTTGAGGGCCAGTATGCTCTGGAGCCCACCCTCCTCGTCATCACCAGCAGGGGGCACAGGCAGTCGTCAGCCCCTGCAGGGACCCTGCTGCCCCTGGTTCTGCTCGCAGGCACCCTATCCTGCCCTGCTGTGGCGGCAGCCTCTGCCTCTCCTTCCGCCCTGAGCCAGCCCTCCTCATTCCTCATTCCTGTCCACACGGCCCCCACCCCATCTTTGTCCTTCCAAGTCCGAGAGCCCCGGGCACAGTCAGCTTCTCACACATCCCAGCGGCCATGACTACGTGCTGATACGGCCAAGCCTGGCCTCTGTGTGCCCGGGTCCTTCTGCCCTTGGCCCAGGATACCCAGACGAGCCCTGCCCCACCGTGGAACTGGTCTGTGCAGGACCCCGCGGGGCAAGCGACCCCCAACAAGCTCAGGAATCCACCAACCCATGGGGCCCCCGCAAAGTCCAGGGTTGAGCCATGTAACACTGGACCCTGTTCCCCCGTCTGAGAGGCCCTGGCTGGACACCATCACCAGGACCTTCATGAGGGACAAACCCTCCCTTCTCTGGCCAGGGCCAGCTCAGCGACAGCGGGGGCAGCGGCTGCACCTGGTCATCTGTGCCCACACTTCCGGGCCCCAGGGCGGCAGGACACACCCTCCAGGGGATTCGGGTTCCGGGGCGGGCGGCTGCATGCTAGGGCCACCCAGCTCCAGGAAGCACTGGCTTGCGCCGTGGGAACCACGTGGGATGGCAGGTGATGGCCATGACTGGGAGCTTCCCTGGGGACAGCAAAGGCAGGGCTGGGGTCACACTGCGGAGGGGCGGGGAGGTCCACGGGGGGCCTGTCAGCCCTGCGCTGATGCTCAGCTTGGCGGCAGGTGGACAGGCCCGGGGCAGGCGTAGCCCCCAATCGCAGGTTGAGACAGAGAAGCCCATCCAAGCCTGTGCCTCCCCCAACCCAGGCCCTGCACGTCTCATTCCCTGTCTCCCCACCCCCATCTCTGCAGAGACCACCCCCTCCACCCCCTGATTCCCGGGGGCCTCGCCCGGCGCACCTCGAGCTCCCCCTGCAGGCGGGCCGTCCGGGGCTCAGCGCGGCCGCCCCTCCGGCAGGACCTCGGCGCGCGCTCCCTGCCGCCGGGCCGAGCGCCTGGACGGAGCGCAGGCGACCAGGCGCTCCGCCCTGAGGCTGGGCCCCTGGCCCGGCTCCTGATCCTCCCTGAAGGCACATGTCCACTGTCTGCCCGCTGTCCTCGTCGGGGCGCCCGCAGTGGAGCTGCCAACCTCAGGCCCCCGACTCCCCGCGCGCCCCTCCTGCCCGGGTTTCCCCTGCTGTCCGCTGGGGGCTGGATGCCTGACGCCAGCCCCTAGCGTCTCCCTGGATGTCCCGTCACACACCGTCACACACCGAGGGACTAATTCCGAAGGAAGGCAGGACCATGCCCCCAGGGGCCCCTCCCCTGCCACGGGGGCTCCCAAGTGCCCTCAGGCTTCTGGCCCCTGCGCTCCAGGGGGCTGAGCGGCAGCTCCAGAGGCCCGCCCCTCCCTGCGCAGGGGCCCTGGCTGCGCCCCCAGCTCCCATCCAGGCCCAGCCGCAGCGTCTGGCTGCTCCTGGGGGAGTCAGACTCAGGCGGTCCTGGGGCACAGCCCAGGTGTGCTCCAGAGGATGCGATGGCACCAGGTGTTTGCCTGGACCACGTACAGGGGCGGCGTGTAAAGAAGCAAGAACAGGTCAAGTACAGTGGGCACCCATCAGACAGTTTGGTGCCACGTCGGGTGGGGAGAGTTCTAGAAGGAGGCCTTGTTGGCCTCCTGTGGGCAAAGGCACCTCCCTGTGGTCAGAGTGGTCTCGGAAGACAAGCGTGTCCCTGCCCCACTCCCAGAGCTTGGAATAAAGACCCCAGTAGTCCTCGGAAGCTCGCCGGCCTGTGGGGCTCTGCCCTATGCCCACCACGTGCGGCCTGCTTCCTCGGGGCTCGCCGTGTGCTCCCGGGACGCTGGGGATTCCTCCTCAGCCCGAGCCTGGTGCTGCCCACTGCCTTCCTAGCCTGACAGCCCAGGGCCACGAGCCCGCCCACCCTCCACCCGGCTCAGAGCCTCGGTGAAAGGCGATGGTGCCCTGTGTCCGGGGCTGGAGCCAGCACAGTGGGCCTGGGCCTCTGGGAATGCATGGTGTCCTATTGTGGGCGGCTGAGCGGGAAGGCGGAGGTGAGGGGGCAAGGGAGGCAAACTGGGCTCCCCGAGATTGTCCTCAGGGAGCCCGCAGTGGCTAGGGCTAGGAACGGGCGGCAAATGGACTTGAGAGCAGAGAGAAGAGGAGACACAGCCCCGGGAGGCTCAGCGAGCTGGTGCAGCTCGGGAGGGACGGGGGGCCCCTTGTGCGGGATGCTCCAGAGGCTGGAGAATCAGGCCCCAAAGGACCCTCTGGACGGGACCAGGTTGCTGGTGGTCTCTGTGTGTGAGGCGGCGGGGTTGGGGTGCTGAAGGTCTGGGGATAGGAGGCGGGCAGCCCTTCCAGAAACCTGGCTGGGGGAGGGGAGATGGGCAGCGGCGAGGGGTGGGGTGTGGGTTTTGGGGTGCACAGAGCCAGAGAGGGGACCCGAAGGCAGAGACCCTGCTGACCCACCAGGCTCAGCCCTCGGGTCACAGGCTCAGGCAGCAGCCTCGTGGTGCACAGGGAGCGGGGTGACTCAGGGGCTTTCACAGCCTTTCCCGGCCAGTCTTCACCGAATGCGGGAGGAGGGCGGGCTCAGGCGAGGGCGGGGCCGTGACGGTCCGTCCCAGGCTGGGTGAGGAAGGCAGGCAGAGTGACCCTGCATGGATTTTTGGGGTTCTGACTATTTAGGACTTTAACTAAAGGAAGGAGAGCAATGCTTGTACCTAAAATTGAAGTTTCACCCTTCTTTGTAATTTTGGAAATGACAGTTTTCTGTTTGTGTACATTTTCCAGTAGAAAAGCAGAAGTTTCCCTCAACTATGGCTTAAGCATTTCTCGGTCTTCTAAGGAGGCACAGGCACCGCTGTGGAGCACTGCGCTGCTCTTGCGCTGCGCGGCTTGTACGGGCTTCTGTGACTGGGATGACCACAGTACCAATGGCGTGGGCCGCCTTCATGAACACCGGCCTGTGCCCCACTGAGTCGGGCTCCTCCTTGGGTGGCTTTTCTGAGCCCTGATCCTGAGACAGGTGGGGGCTGGCCGAGCCAGCGTCACCAGCCCACAGCGCTCAGAGTGGGGTGCAGCTGCAGGCGTGCACGCCGCCCAGCCCTCCTGCCCAGGCTTCACAGCCCACTCCGGCAGCTCCTGGGTTTGAGGAAGGGGCTGGGGCTTCGTGTGCACCCTTGGACCAGCTCCCAGCCTGGGTTTCCGTCCTGTGGACGGGTGTGATGTGATCTCATGGGGCTCCTGTTGGGACCAAGGGAAGGATAGGAGAACTGTGGGGGTCCCCCCTCGTATGAGGGCTGCCGGAACACGGGGGTCACAGAGGCGGAGACGCCTCAGGCACCAGCCCTGCAGGCGGGGGCGACTCATCACCCGGCCTGTTGCACGAGAGCAGAGGCTGCTGCCGCCCCCAGCCCGTCCCTCTGAGCTCTTGGGCTTAGGTCCTCGACCTTCGCATCCACTGTGACTTGGATCGGTCTGTTCGTCGGTTGGCCAACGTCCGGTGCAGGTGGGCATGGGTGGCAGGTACAGCCGCCTGGTCCTGCCCTCTGGGAGCCCGGAGCCCTCTGGCCAGTCCTGGGACAGAACCGTCACTGGGAAGAGCTCATGTGTAAGTGGCAGAGCCCTTCTCTTCACACAGTGGGCCTCAGTGGCCCGGACGGAGGCCAGGTCTGCTGTGGGTTCCTGGCAGCTGGACGCTTCCGGACTCTGCCCTGCTCACCTCTCTGCCCTCCCTCATGCCGACCTCTGCTGCTTTCACCACAATACTGATGCAGTCAGTTTTCTTATTCTCTTTCAAAATCCCTTGGAAAATCTCAAACATCTATTCTCTGTAAACTGCTATCAACTTGTCCAGTTTCCCTCCAAATGTACCACAAACAAGTAGACAAAACTGAACCAACAAACCAACAACCAAAATCAACAACCAAGAGAGCAGGCGCATAAGCAAAGAGCAGATTATCTGGAAGCCGATCAAAAGCTTGTAACTGCCCAGAGCCAGCTCGCTCTCCAATAAGACAAGTGACAAAAAGAGACACAAGCTTTAATTATTCTTCCATTAATAAATAACCTTTGAACGAAAGAAGAAATAAAGACACAAACTCCTAGAAAATTGGTTAAAAAAAAGGGAGGGGGGAAGAATTCATATTGAAAACTATGATGAAGGAAAATGGGCTAATATTGAATATGTTTACCATTGAAAGAATAAGCCCAAACATAAATACATCACTTATATAATCAAAGAAATCAGAAATGTTACAACAACAAAAAGAGGATGTTATTAGGGATAAAAATGAACAAAAAGGAGAAAAGAGATAAAAGTTAATTCTTTGAAAAGGCCAATAAGACAGACGAACTGTTGGCAACTTAAAGAGAAACAAAAATCTCTTAACATCAGGGACAGAAACAGATGTAACTACAGATATAAATGAAATCTAACTGCCAGTCAATCCTAAAGGAAATCAACTCTGAATATTCATTGGAAAGACTGATGCTGAAGTTAAAGCTCCAATACTTTGGCCACCTGATGCGAAGAGCTGACTCATTTGAAAAAACCCTAATGCTGGGAAAGATTGAAGGCAGGAGGGAAGAAGGGGACGACAGAAGATGAGATGGTTGGATGGCATCACCGACTCAACGGACATGAGTTTGAGCAAACTCCGGGAGATGGTGAGGGACTGGGAGGCCTGGTGTGCTGCAGTCCGTGGGTTCGCAAAGAGTCAAACACGACTTAGTGAATGAGCAACAACAACACGTGTAAATAATGGTTAAATATGAGAGTGATTCCCTGGTACATTAAAAAACATGGGATGAGTGACTTCCAAATGTCAAAAACTGACCCCAGAAGAGATGGAAAACTGAAACAGACCAAGGGGGAAAAGTTGGGAGAGGGAATTCAAATGGTTATTTAAGATGACAGGCGCGGCAGGGAACTTGCGGGTAAGTTCAATGCAGCCTTTCAAGAAAGCTTAACTCTGAGGCTGTTTAGACTCTCTCAGGTGACAGAAAAACATAGAAAGCTCATCAATTTATTTTATGAAAATAAAATACATGTAACATATTAAAGAACTCGGGTAAGTATGACACCCTAAAGGAACACAGACATTCTTGATCAAACATTAGGAATCCACTCCAGCCACAGCGCGGGCCAGCGCCTCCGGCCCGGGAGGCCGAGCCGCTCCCTGCTTTGCTTCTAGAACCTGGACGGAAGCCTGATTCAGGCCCTGGAGGCAAGCTCTCTGTGGAAGAGGAGGGTGTGGAGGGCGTGTGGCGAGCTGTGGACGTGGCATGCCTGGGTGCCAGGAGGCAACCGTGAGCCCTCCGCGCCATTGAGGCCTTGATCTGGCTCTGGGCCGAGGACAGCCTTGCGCGGCCTCTCCCAGTGGGCAGGCGCCAGGCCCCCCGCCGCGCCTGCGCTGGCTGGGCCACCAGCGGCCTCCGGGCCCCCTGGGGCCTGTGTTCGCGCGTGTCCTAACCTCAGGGCTCGGGTCTGCCTTGTTGATCCATTGAATTCCCAGGGTAGCCCTGGAAACGGCGGGAAGCGGGGGGTGGTTTGTTCTCAAACAAGAATCTTACTGTTTGCATAGCACAGCCTACCATTTAATTAGAAAAATATGTTTTTAATTAACTTTCTCTTGACAAACACATTGGCTTATGTGAAACGGGGGAAAATCCAGTCCATGAAAGTGAAAGATGTTGTAAAAGGCAGGCCTCGCTCTAGCTCGCACTGGCAGCCTGGCCACCTGGCCTGGACGCGCTGTGGGTGTGTGGCGGTGAGTCCTGAGTGCCCCGCCAGCGGGAAACAGTGCAGCTCAGGTTCCCTGGGAGTGCGGGCGTGCCAGGGGCCTCTGCTGCCTTAGGGGCGCCTGAAACCCCTCCCCGGCGCCCACCGCAATGGCCAGCAGATCACAGAAACTGGGAAACTTTCCTCAGAGCTGGAGTCAGGGACTTTGAGGGTTCCCAAAAGATGGAGAGCAGATGAAGCCAACTGGCCCCAAAATAGGAGAATCGATAGTTGCCAGGATTCTTAGAAAAATTGGACATAATATGGATAGATTTTAGCACACACGCTCTGCTAAACACTTGGCCAAGCAGAAAAATGAGTGTGGGCAGAGAGATGTAAACAACATCCTGAAGATGCTGTCAGCACCCGAGTGGAGCCCCTGTGGGGACCCATGTCGGACCCGCATGTGGGAACCCATGTGGGAAGCCCATGTGGGGACCCATGTAGGAATCCCGTGTGGAAACCCCATGTGGGGACCCATGTGGGGACCCATGTGGGAACCCGATGTAGGAACCCCTTGTAGGGACCTCAGAAGTCAGGCTGGAGGGGTGCAGGGGTTGGGGGTTGACCTTCAGGGACCAAGGTCATAGGGGTTGAGTCACCAGGAAGGGCTGCAGCTGTTCTCTGAGGTCAGGCCTCACTCCCTATTCCCGGAACAGAAAAGTTCTGGGGGACTCAGCAATGCCTCTGGTGCCACTCCCCCACATCTCCTCAATCTCCCCACATCTCCACACATGTTCCCACGTCTCCACTCATCTCCCCACATCTCTACACATGTCCCCACATCTCCCCCACATCTCCTCATATCTCCCCACATCTCCACACATGTTCCCACATCTCCACTCATCTCCCCACATCTCTACACATGTCCCCACATCTCCCCCACATCTCCTCATATCTCCTCACATCTCCACACATGTTCCCACATCTCCACTCATCTCCCCACATCTCTACACATGTCCCCACATCTCCTCATATCTCCCCCACATCTCCTCATATCTCCCCACATCTCCACACATGTTCCCACATCTCCACTCATCTCCCCACATCTCTACACATGTCCCCACATCTCCCCCACATCTCCTCATATCTCCCCACATCTCCTCATATCTCCACATGTCTCCCCACATCTCCCCACATCTCCTCATATCTCCCCACATCTCCTCATATCTCCCCACATCTCCACACATGTTCCCACATCTCCACTCATCTCCCCACATCTCTACACATGTCCCCACATCTCCCCCACATCTCCTCATATCTCCCCACATCTCCTCATATCTCCACACGTCTCCCCACATCTCCCCACATCTCCTCATATCTCCCCACATCTCCTCATATCTCCCCACATCTCCACACATGTTCCCACATCTCCACTCATCTCCCCACATCTCTACACATGTCCCCACATCTCCCCCACATCTCCTCATATCTCCCCACATCTCCACACAGGTCCCCACATCTCCACTCATCTCCCCACATCTCTACACATGTCCCCACATCTCCCCCACATCTCCTCATATCTCCCCACATCTCTACACATGTCCCCACATGTCCACACGTCTCCCCACATATCCCTACATCTCCTCATATCTCCCCACATCTCCTCCTATCTCCCCACATCTCCACACAGGTCCCCACATGTCCACACATCACCCCACATCTCCACACATGTCCCCATATCTTCACACATCTCCTCATGTCTCCACACATCTCCCCACATCTCCTCATATCTCCATATATCTCCCTATATCTCCTTATATCTCCACACATCTCCCTACATCTCCTCATATCTCCCCACATCTCCCCATGGTTCCCCATACCTCCCCACAAGTCCCAATGCTCCCCACATCTCCCCCCATCTCTACACATCTCTCCGTGGCTCCCCCACACCTCCCCATGGCTCTCTCATGTCTCCCCACGGCCCCCCGTGGCTCCCCTTGGAATCTGGCTCTCTGCCTTTCCTTTGAGCCTGAAATGTCTGGGCAGAGACGCATGAAACCCCTGATGGGTTCCTCTGTACCCCAGCTTGGAACAAGACCAGACCCCCTTCTTGAAAGAAGGAAAAAGAATTAGCAAGTGAGTTGCTGTCAGCTATGGTTCAGGAGAGCAGCCAGTCCCCAGAGTCTGATCTGAGGGTCTTGAATTGAAAAGTGAGAAATGCAAATCGTGTCAGAAAACTGTAACTGACTTTCTAAAGAAGGTGAGACCAGAGCCGGAGCCAGAGAGTGAACCATCCTCAGTGAAAACATGAGGGCTTGCCCAGGGCCTCGGGGAGGCAGGGAGAGCATCCAGGGCGGCTGAGCTCTCTGAGACCCTGAGTCCCCAAGCATGGTGACAGGAAGGTGAAGTTCAAGGTCAGCAAGGAGGGCGGGGCCGAGCGGAGGGCGGGCTGCAGCGAGGTTTCAGTGGAACCGCCCAGAGCAGAGCAGGCTCTGTAGCCCCAGAGGCACAGGTGTACACGCTCTACAGCTGGGAGGCCCAGGGTCCAGCTAAGGGGTCCCTGCGCTCAGGAGATGCACGCATTCTCTTCACGCTTAACACTGAACAGCAGGGAAAGTGCTTCTGTTACAGTGCCGCCTGCCCCAGAGGCGGCCAGGAAGGGGAGGAGCTGTGACGCCACGCGCAGACGCTGGAGGGAAGGGGGGCTGGAGTGGGGGAACCCGCATACACGGCCCCCCAGTGAAAGGACACAAAGGCGGCGCTACAGCAGTGAGTGTCCTGTCAGCGACGGGAGAGAAGCAGACTGCAGTCAGCACACAGCTTTCATTTCTTCGAGAGACGCGAACACCGGAAACCTGACCTGCCTCCCAAGAAACTGTGTGCAGGCGGAGAAGCAGCAGTCAGAACCTGACATGGTACAGCAGACTGGCTCCAAATCAGGAAAGGAGTGCGTCAGGGCTGGATATCATCACCCTGCTTGTTTAACTTGTATGCAGAGTACGTCATGTGAGATGCCGGGCTGGATGAAGCACAAGCTGGAATCAAGATTGCTGGGAGAAATATCAATAACCTCAGATATGCAGATGACACCACCCTTATGGCAGAAAGTGAAGAAGAACTCAAAAGCCTCTTGATGAAAGTGAAAGAGGACAGTGAAAAAGTTGGCTTAAAGCTCAACATTCGGAAAACGAAGATCATGGCATCTGGTCCCATCACTTGATGGCAAATAAATGGGGAAACAGTGGAAACAGTGACAGACTTCATTTTGGGGGGCTCCAAAATCACTGCAGATGGTGACTGCAGCCATGAAATTAAAAGACACTTGTTCCTTGGAAGAAAAGCTATGACCAAACTAGAGAGCATATTGAAAAGCAGAGACGTTACTTTGCCAACAAAGGTCCATCTAGTCAAAGCTATGGTTTTTCCAGTGGTCATGTATGGGTGTGAGAATTGGACTGTGAAGAAAGCTGAGCACTGAAGAACCAATGCATTTGAACTGTGGTATTGGAGAAGACTCTTGAGAGTCCCTTGGACAGCAAGGAGATCCAACCAGTCCATTCTAAAGGAAATCAGTCCTGAGTGTTCATTGGAAGGACTGATGTTGAAGCTGAAACTCCAGTACTTTGGCCACCTGATGCGAAGAGCTGACTCATTTGAAAAGACCCTGATACTGGGAAAGATTCAAGGCAGGAGAGAAGGGGAAGACAGAGGATGAGATGGCTGGATGGCATCACTGAGTTGATGGACATGAGTCTGAGTGAACTCCGGGAGTTGGTGATGGACAGGGAGGCCTGGACTGCTGCAGTCCACGGAGTTGCAGAGTCGGACACGACTGAGCGACTGAGCTGAACTGAAGGGAGGCTGACGAAGTGACGGCCAAATACACAGAGGGTCAAATGCAGAGTCCAAGGCCGGGGTGGGGTGGGGTGGCACTACGGGCGTGGAGCAGAGCAGAATTCAGGACAAACAGCGTGGGGCAGGGCACAGAGGCTTCCAGGTCACGTGAGGCGGAGCATGTCCCAGAAACCAGAAATTACAAGCTTCTAGAACCAAGAGGAGACATGCCTCCCAGTAATTGTAGTCGGAAAATTCAGCACGTGATTCTTAGCTCTGATAAACTCAGGAGACAGAATGCGGATGGAGTATGTGAAAGCTGCATTTGTGAGGTTAATTTAATAGAGACATTTCGAAAATTGTAACCTGCAAACAGGAAACGGCTTTTAAATGTGTGTGGAACAGATACACGTGAACATACATGTGAAACGGAACACAGCCTGGGCCCCTCCCCTGCTCTCTCAGCCCCTCCCCCAGTGCCTGGGCACCTCACAAGCTCCCAGCCAGGACCTGGTCCCACGGCAGGTAAACCTGACCCCCGACCCCGCACACTCGGAGAGCGCCTAGGCTGGGCCGGTGTCACCCCTCCCTGCCCTGAAAGCACAGATCTGGGCGGTTGCGGCCTGTCTTGACCCTGCTCCTTGCTCGCTGTGCCGTGGGGGCCAAGTTGCTCCCTGCTCAGGACTCAGTTTCCCCAGTCTGTAAAGTAAGGGCTGGACCACCTCAAAGATGCTCTGCTCGGGTCAACCCTGAGGAGTCAGCTCTGTGGGGCCCAGTGTGCCTGGGGACCATCTGCTTCAGCCAGCTCAGCAGCCTGTGACCACGGGCAGCTGAAACCTCTCCTTCCTCAGCAGCCCTCTCGGCCTCCCCGTCCCCCCACTGCCCTGGGGTGTGGGTGCTCGCCACCTGCAGCCTCCACCTCTTGTGGCCTGCCGCATATGCTGGGCGCCTCACCTGCAGCCTCGGGAGCACCTCCTCCTGCAGAGCCCACATGGCCTGTGCACTGCTCAGCTTGCCCTCCACCTGGTGCCAGCCTGGGGGGCAAGCAGGGCCACTCGCCTGGCTCCCAGGTTCGGGGGGCACCTGCATGGCCCGGGAGACTGAGGCTCGCTCTTGGCCTCGCCCCGCCAGGTGCTCAGGCTCAGGGGGGACTGAGGTTGGGGGCAGCCCGTGGGTGGGCAGACAGTCCACATGCCCAGCTGGCGGCTGGCAGTGGGGCAGCTCAGGGCTGCTTGGGGCAGGGCTCACAGGGGTCCCCAGGGCAGCAGGGTGGGGGCTTGGTCCCCAGAGTGTAGGTCACTGAAGCACTCTGGGGTAACCTGGCCAGCCCCTGGGATGGGTCCTCGGAGGATGGGCCCTGCGGCTGGCGGAGCACAGAGACAGCCGGACAAGGGGGAAGCTGGGCTTCCAGTGGCTCGAGTGTTTAGTGGTGTTTGTCCCACCGGGTCCCGCCAGGGTCTCAGCAGAGCCAGGGGGAACAGACAGAAGGCCCGCAGCCTGAGTGAGAGGCTCCTCCCCACCCCCCTAAGCCCCCCGGGTGTGTCCTAGCAACTCCCCTTACCCTTCCCACTGGGCATCCCACAGCTTCTGCGTCAGGTCCCTCTGGGCGTCCCTCATGGAGGCCCGGGCCCCTTCTGCCTTGCGGGCTCCAGGGCCGGGCGACAGCCACCGGAGCAGCGAGCGGGACCGGCTCTCTGAGCCTGAGGACAGAGGTGACCGCTGGGTGCGCTGGGGGTGCAGTGAGGGTGCGGATGGCCACTGGGCACGGTGGGGGTGCAGTGGGGCACGCTGGGGGCATGGTGGGGGGTGGACACAGAGGCACAGGCGCCCCGACCCTTCACGCTGCTGGCCCCACTCTCGGGGAGCGAGGGAGAGCCCTGGGGGGGCTGGGGTGCCCCGGGTGGGTGACAGGGTGGGCGTGGAGGGCACTGACCTCTGATGGGGGGCCCTGCTGGCTCAGGAGAGGGCACAGGGCTCCATCCATGGAGCCCCACGCTGGGGTGGATCGTGGACCACAGCTGGCTCCGTTGGCCCTCCGCCTCCCGCCGGGTGCCCTCGGCCTGGGCCAGCTCCTGTTTTAGGCCGTGGGCCCGGCCACAGGCCCTGTCCGGGCGAGCCTGGAGGCTGTCGGCCACGCCGTCGGCCTGCAGCAGCTTCCGGGCAACGCCGCGCAGCTCAGCCCAGAGGGCCCGCTCGGACCCCCGGCTCTCGCAGAGCTGCCGCTCCAGGTGCTTCTCCTGGGTCTCGGCCTGGGCCTCCACCTCTGCCAGCATCCGCCGCAGCCTCTGGACCTGTGGGACGGGTGTGGGGGCTCCAGACCCTCCAAGACTCCCCAGGCGTCTCGGCCTCAGCCCCTCCTTGGGGTGTCACAGCCGGGGGACCCTTGACTTGCCTCCCAACGCATGTCTGGCAGCGGGGACCCCTGAACCCAGGTGGGGAGAGCACCCCAGGACCACCAAGCAGGTCCTGGCAGGCAGCAAAGAGCCTGGCTGGCAGCCACACAACCCTCGCCAGAGAAGGCGATGGCCAAAGGCTGCCTGCTCCAGGGCCTGTGTGGGGCCAGCTCCAGGCCAGTCTGCCACAGCTCACCCGCTGTCGTCCTGAGTCCAGGGCCCCCGCCATGGGCTTCCAAAGGGGTAAACGGGACCAGCGGAATGCCGTCCCGTCAGCGCACGCAGGCCAGTGGCCAGGCCACCCCTCCTCCCGATCACTTCACTCCCGCCCCCCAAGCCCCCTGCCCCAGACCAGGACCTGTCCCCATGGGCCTCCCGCTGGGCCACCGTCCTCTCCCTCCTCTGGGCGGTGCAGCCCCAGGGTGGACGGGCCCTCCCTGACCCAACCGCGCCTCTGCAGCGTCCGCCCTGTCCCTCCCAATGCGGACACCCTGTCTGCTGCTGCAGACCCTGCCCACGGCCTGACCTGTGCCCCAGCCCCCAGGGCGTCCCTCTGCAGTTGGGTGAGGGGCCTCTGAATACTCGTGAGCAAATGGGGAATAAACGCAGCCACCCCTTCCCCTCGGGAGGTGCCCAGGCCCCCACGCACGGTCCTGCTCCGGCCAGACGGAAGCCCCGGGTGCTGGGTGCCCACCTCCCGCTGCGAGTCCTCGCGGGTGGCCTCCGCCTCGGCCACCAGCGTCTGCAGTGCCAGGGCCTCCTGCTGGCTTGGCTCCTGGGTGCCCCGGGTCTGCAGCCGCACCAGCTCCCGGCTCTTTCTCTGGTTCTCTGCCTCCAGCGTCGTCACCTGGACGTGGAGGGGCCACTGTGATGGGGCTGCCTGGGCCCCTGTGCCAGAAGGGGCTGGGGTAGTCGGCAAGCTGTGTTGACCCCCGCCCCTGCTCACATGTTCTGGGGAGAGGCCCCCCTCTTGGGCAGCAGACGGAATGCAGGGAGGCTGAGTCACGCCCCACTCAGGGCTGCAGTCTGTTCTGCGCCCTTGGGAGAGCAGACTCTAGGAGCTGACCCCTTCAGCCACTCCCCAGTCCCTGCTTGTGCCTCCCATCTTGGGGCCGGGACCCTGAGGCGCCCAGAGACGTGAATGATGCCTGGTGTACAGGTCACGTGAGCAAGAGGTGTACTTGTGCCTGTCCCCACAGCGATTCACCAACTGCCGTGTCTGTAGAAAGCTGAAAAAGTGTGTGCTCACGCTTGGCAGGCCTCCCACACGAGGGGGCTCTAGGACCCCCCTGGGGTGAGCTTGAGACCAAGGCGGTCGTGTCAGTGGCCGTGGCCTCAGAAGCCAAGGACGGCTGATAAGGTGGTGCCCATCTGTTCACCCTGAGCTCGGAGGCAGCGTGATGGGAGGAGCCCAGGCCACCTGGGGGCGTGGGCACCGCCTGGCTGAACCCCCACAGCCAGCATCAGGCACCGGGTGCCGGAGAAGGTGCGTCGGGAGAACCCCACCGTCTGTCCCCCCGCCCCGTGTGGCTGGGTCTCCTTGGTGTGATCTTTGTGGAGCAGAGCCGTGCTAACCCCTGGCTGGATTCCTGGCTCCCAGGCTCCATGGGCATCAGGGCGATTGTTTTAAGCAGGGAGTTTGGGGCTTGCCCTTGTGTCTCGCTGGCAGGCCCAACCTGGGCCCCGTGGGTCTGAGCCGCACTGAGCCTGGGGACAGTGCCCTGGGGGCCTGGAGGCGGGAATGGGGCTGCTCCTGGGGCGGGGGCCCAGGATGGTGCCCTCACCTGTCTGCGTAGCTCCTGGAGCTGCCGCTGGGTGTCCACAGCCGCCCGCTCCGCCTCCCGCAGGCTGGCCCGCAGCTCGCCCGCCTGCTTCTGGGCCGCTGCCCAGGCCTCCTCCAGGACCAGGACCTTCTGCTCCCTCTCCTCCGTGGAGCGCTTGAAGCTGAGCGGAGGGGTGCGGGCGGGCTCAGGCTGGGGAGCGCGGGGGGGCTCCGGCACCCCCAGGGGACCGTCCTGGAGACCAGCAGGCCGCCATCTCCCCACCTGCCATCCTAGCTTCCCAAAGCCCAGTCTCTGCGGGCATGCTCTGTCTGGATCGGACTCTGCGATGGCCGCGCCGCTTACCAGGGCCGTGTCTCAGCCCCTCCCCGGGTCTCAGCCCCCTCCTCAGGTCTCAGGTCCCCCCGCCCAGGTCTCATACCCCCAGGTCTCAGCCCCCTCCCCAGGTCTCAGCCCACCCCCCCTGGGTCTCAGCCCCCCTCCCTGATCTTAGGACCCCCTCCCCAGCTCTCAGCCCCGCTCCCCAGGTTACACCCCCTCCCTGGGTCTCACACCCCTCCCCAGGTCTCACACCCCTCCCCGGGTCTCAGCATCCCCTCCCCGGGTCTCAGCACCCCCTCCCCGGGTCTCAGCCCCACGCTCCCCAGGTCTCAGCCCCCTCCCTGGGTCTCAGCCGCACCCTCCCCAGGTCTCAGCCCCCTTCCCTGATCTCACCCCCTCCCCAGGTCTCAGCGCCCCCACTCCCTGGGTCTCAGCCCCCTCCCCAGGTCTCAGCCACCCCCTCCCCAGGTCTCAGCCCTGCTCCCTAGGTCTCAGCCTCCTCCCCAGCCCCGTCCTGGCCCCCATGGCCCCTCTGAGGCTCGCTGTGAAGGCCGCAGCACCCCCCAGGCCATCCTGCCCCTGGGGGGCCTCCTTCGCTCCCCAGCCCTTGGCCGTCTCCTTCCGACCACTCGGGGCCTGTCTCAGCTACTGGACGGAACTTCTCGAGGGTGAGGACAGGCCCGCGACGTCCCAGCCTCCCCTTCCCAGGCCTGCACTGTGGACTGTCTGGGTGGGCAGCTAGCACCCGGGCCTGGCTGGTGGGCCCTCTGCACCATCGTTGGACCCCGCCCTGTAGGACACCCTGTGTCCCACCGCCCTGTCCCCAGGGCCTAACCGGGCTGGCTGGTGGGAGCTGCTCCTGGGGGCCGCCCTACCTGGCCTTCTCCTGCTCGGCCCGGCGGAGGGCGGCCCGCAGCTTGGTGTTGGAATCCCGCAGTGCGTCCTTCTCGTGGGCCGCATCGGCCAGTGCCCGGCGGGCGTCCCGGGCCTCCCTTTGCAGCCCCTCCTGGGTCTCCTCGCTGCCCTGCAGCTCCCGGCGCAGCGCGGCCAGTGCCTCGTGGGCCTCGTCCAGCTGTGCCCGCAGCGTCTCGGCCTGAGGGGGAGTGGGTGGCTCTAGGGGTGGTGGAGGGCCACGGGCCAGGGTCTGGCTGCAGCAGTGTCCTCGGCCTCGGGTCCTCCAGCCTTGAAGGAGAAGCAGGAGGCCTGGCTTTGCCCGGCCCACTGAGGCTGCAGGGGAGCTCCTGGGGGCCCATCCCAGACCCCAGTAGGGAACACCCTGACCCTTTCTGATCCTGAAGCACCACTGGGCTCCCTCCCCGCATGCCCAGGATGTGGTCACTGGCCAGCAGGGCCTGTGAGGGACATAGCTCTGCCCACCGTCTGCACTGTCCCCACCTGCTGTCCCTCAGGCCCACTCTTGTCCTTCAGTGAGGATGTGGGGCCCTGGCCTGCCCGCCCCGGTGCGGACAGACGCCTTGTACCCTGGACTCCAGAACCCTGCCCTGTCTGCAGCCTCAGCTCCCACTTGGTGAAGAGGGCGTGGAGAGACAGGGCGTGGAAAGACGGGATTGTGGAGAGACAGGACCATGGAGAGATGGTGGAGTGGGAGACGTGGGGAGTGGAGGGACAGGTCAGTGGAGGGACAGGACCGTGGAAGGATGGGCCGTGAGGAGGGCTGTCTCTGGGCAGGCTCCCTGATGATTCTCCGGCTGCAGCAGAGCTGCCGGGGCCAGGCTGTTGCTGTCTCAGGAGCAGGTGTCGGGGCCTGCGCCAGCATGGAGGGCCTCAAACCCCAGGGAAGGCTGTGGAGCAAGTGGGGACTTCAGGCTGCCCTGGGCCTCTGTGTGCCGAGCCAAGCTGGGAGATGGGGCAGGTGCGTCCTTGTCCCCTGCCAGGCCTGTGCTGGCCCCAGAGAAGGGCACTCGCCGCGCCAGAACTGCGGTCTGTGTCACCCCATAACTGGGGCCTCCTCACCCACAGCTTCCAGGCAGGGCCTGGGGAGTCAGTGGTTTTGTGAGTCTGAGAGCTCAGCTGAACCGCGGGTGGGGGGGTCAGTGGTCCAAACTGCCCTGGGACACAGGTTGCCTGCAGGCCCCTGGGCTCAGCCCCTGCTGGGGGCCTGGAGGGGAGTGCAGACCCCGGAAAGGGGCAGACCATCCTGGATGCAGGGACTATGGGGTGGGGCTCGCCGAGGCTCGGCCAGGACCTCGGGTCTCCCCTCTGACCAGGGAACCCTGGAGAAGGCATGTCCCCCCGCCCCGCAGGAAGAGATGGAGGAAGCCTCCAGGGGAGCCACGCAAACAGAGTGGTGTCCGGCGCCGGCTTGAAGCGAGCCCACTCTGGCTGCTGCAGTGGGGCACTGTCTGGGTCTCTGGCCCGCTGGCTCCCGCATCCGCCCACGGTTCTTGTTGTTCTGTTTTTGGGAAGGGCCGCTCTGTGCTCCCCTCCCGCCCCCAACATGTGGGAGCCACAACCGTGAGCAGCGTTTTCCGCCGAGCTCAGCAGAAATCCACCCTGAAGGTCAAGCACCAGTGAGAGGGCCTATCCATCATAAAAAGCTGTTTTCATTTCCCAGGGCTGAGGAGATGAAAACAAGCAAAACAAACGCAGGGGCCCCTCCCCCCGCCGCGTGAGAACAACCATCCCTTTTACAGGAATTTTACAGCCAAAGCGCTTAATGTGATTATAATAATTATTTCTTTACTAGAAATTGTATAAACAGCCTCTTTTGAAATCTCCTGCAGGGAGGTGACCCGAGGGCTCTGCATGGAGGCGGGAAAGCAGGGGAGAGGCTGTGCGGGCCCGGCCCTGCGTGTGAGCACACGTGCGTGTGTGCACATAGCATGTGCAAGCATGTGGCGTGTGCACCCACACACATCTATGTGCAGACATGCGTGCTCATGTCCACCCACATGTGTGGTGCATGTGCATGCGAGTGTGCATGGACTCGTGCATGTTGCTTGCTGCACGTGTGTGTTGTCCATATGTGCTTGCATATGTGAATGCATTTATGTGAGCTGTCTCTGTGTTCCTCTGCATGGGAGTGTGTTCTTTACATGCATGGAGGTGTATGCACTGCATATGAGCTGTGTGGTGGGTGCATGCACACACACACAAGCATGCACACACATGTGTGCGCACATGCACACACATGCATGTGCACACACATGTACACACACATACGTGTGTGGACCTCAGGCAGGGCTGCCAGAGGCCTGGATGTCCCTCCAGTTTAAAGGCTGTGAAATGTTATGGTTTCCATGGTGACTCTAGGCCAGCCTGGCGCCTGGGAGAGCTCTCCAGGCTCCCTCTCTCTGCCATTGTTCCCCTTGCCCCCCTTACCCGCTTCAGCCTCCCCATCACCCCAGCCCCTTCCTGGGGCCCCTCTCCTTTCTGGGGGCGGCGATCAGGGAACCCAAACTCCCCACGAGGCCGTGCTCTCCCCTTTTACCCCAAGCACGGATGTGCCCAACCTCCCTGGCTCCTCCTCCTGCTGCCCCCCGTGTTAAAGCCTCACTCTGCTTCCCCGTGTGGTCGCTGACCAGGCCTGACTTCGAAATCTGTTGAAAAGAGACCTTTCTCTTTGGGGCCAAAGTAAACAGGCTGTCATGTTAAATCACACTCTCTTCCTCTGGCGGCCCCACTCGGGGTGCCGGGGGTGGGCCCAGCCCCTCTCCTCGCTCGCTGCGCCCCTGCCAGCCTTGGCACCAGGCCCGGGAGTGCATGAGGTCGCGGGCGCCACGGCCCCTCCCCACCCCGTGCCCTCCTGCCCTCCCCCCTGCAGGCGTCCCTGGGCCTGTCAGAGCCCTTCGTCAACACCTCCCGGATCTGCCTGCTGAGCCCGCTCACTCGCCCACTCGCCTGCCTGGGGCCTCTCCTGGCCAGGCCCCCCCAGGACACCTCACCCGGCTCCTGGAGCCTGCAGCTGGCCTCAGGGCCTTGGCGGGGTAGCACACAGCTCTCCCCGAGCACACCTCTAACCCCGACCCCGGAGCTGCATCTGGGGTGGGCAGTGCCGCTTGCCCAGGGTCTCTCCACTGCTGGTTGGACGTGGCCCCTGGCTGGGGTCCCTGGTGCCCATGGGAGCCCCCGTGCTGCCCCTCACCTCTCTACCTGTGCTGCTCCGCTGGGCCACCAGCGCCCGGAGCGTCTCGTGCAGGGCCCTGGCCTCCGTCTGGTGGGCAGAGATGGCATCCTCAAACTGGGCCTGTAGGGCCTTCAGCTCTGAGGCCACAGTGCTGATGGTGGCCTGGAGGGTGCAGCAAGCGGCGTGGGGTCAAGGGGCCGCCCCAGGTAGGGGCAGCAGGCGGTCCGCATGGGCCCCCGCACACCGTCCTGGGCCAGCTGGACGGCTCACTCAGGCGCCTCGAGGCAGGGTTGCCACTCTGGCTGACCCGGTGCTGGATCCTGAGGGGTCACAGTGGTGAAGGGTGCGGGGGCGTGGCGGGGGGCAGAGGACCCATGTGGATCCCACGGAAGAGCTGACTGCTCCCGAGCTTCCAAGCAGGACGTGGCATGGGGGACGCCCAGCATCTACCCAGCTCTAAGTGCGTAAGAACTCGTGACATGCCTGGGAAGGGTTGGGGTTGCTGCCTGCAGCCCTTGGGCAGGGTCATCCTGGTTCAGACCCTGCAGCCAGGCCCCTAGCTCGGACACCCTTTGGGAAGGGCCCAGCTTGGCCTGACTCTGCTCTCCTGTGGTCCCAGCCCAGGGCACTCCCTCTGCTGACCAAGGGGTGCCCGGAGCAAGAGCGCCCCGCTCCTTGAAGCCCCTCCTGTTGTGCACGGGATGCCACCTGCTCGCCCTGAGCTCAGGCCCAGCCCAGCCTCCCCCATCCGGGGCCCTGCTGCTGCCACCACTGGGGCTCGGGGGGTGACCCCCAGGACCCCTGGATCCGCAGGCCGGTGCCCGAGGGCTCTGGCAGGGGGCGCTCCATCAGGCGTGCCCCCACTCTCGGGGAAGGAGCCCCGCCGGTGCCGCCTGTGCCCCCGGCTACCCCTCTGCACTAAGTGCACCTCGCACGTCAGGTCTGGCTGTGCCCCAGGGTGGCCCCAGGGAGGCTGCAGCGACGCTCTGTGCTGCCCGGTGGGGAGGGGTGGCCCCTGCGGTGGTGGCCACACGGCACGGCCGGCAGCCCCTCCACCCGCGGGGGCCTGCTCGCAGGTCACCAACAACTGGTGTTCCCTGGCTGCCTCTTCTTCCCATCCTCCCCCTCCAGTGGATTTTAATTTCCAGGCCGAGGTGGCGAAAGAACCTTTTATGAGCTCCTAGAAGAGTTGGGCTGGCAGGCGCCTCCACCCCAGTCAGCTCGAGGGAAGGCTCCCAGGGGGCCCTGCCAGCCGGAGCTTCAGCTCCCGGGTCTTGGGGGTCTTTCTTGGTTCCCTGACCACAGGGTGGGCCGAAGGAGCAGCTGGGCAGAGGTCGGGGAAGCGAGCCCCCAACCCCAGGGGACTTCTACAGCCCTCCAGGCTGTGCCCACGGAAGGGCCATCTGGCCTCGGGGGTGGGATGGATCAGGGAGGGGGCTCCCGGGAGAGATGCTCTTGGCCAAGACTTTCCTGGGTGCCAGGAGCTGCTCTGCTCAGTGACCCGGGGATCCAGGTCCCGTGTCAGGCAGCAGGGGGTGAAGAAACACCCTGGCAGCCAACTCCTGATTGCAACACTCCTCCTCCCAGCCCAGTGCCCCTCTCCCCTCCACCCAGCGGGCCCCCTGCACCCCTCCCAGCCCAGTACCCCCTCCCAGCCCAGTGCCCCTCCCCTGCCCAGCACCCCTCCCCCGCCCAGCACCTCTCCCCAACCCAGTGCCCCTCCCCCAGCCAGTAACCCCCTGCCCAGTGCCCCTCCCCTGCCCAGTGCCCCTCCCCCTGCCCAGTGCCCCTCCCCCGACCAGTGCCCCTCCCCCAGCCAGTAACCCCCTGCCCAGTGCCCCTCCCCCTGCCCAGTGCCCCTCCCCTGACCAGTGCCCCTCCTCCACCCAATGCCTCTCCCCACCCAGTGCCCCTCCCCCTGCTGCCTGGTAGGTTGGCGAAAACTGCACGGCCTTCCCGGGTCCTGTCTTCTGGGCGGCCAGCCCTCGGTCAGGAGGCACGTCCACTCGGCCTCTTGTGGGCAGGCCCCGAGCACGGCCCTGCTTGTGGGGTTAGCTCTGGGCTTGACCCTGCAGCCCACAGGCCATCCACTCACTCGTTTCCAGATTCACTGAGTCGTTCACCAACAGAGGAGCATCTAACCCTGCGCCCCTGGGGCTGGGGACACACGGGGCACCAGTGGGGAGGCAGGTGGCCAGGCCGGGAGCACAGAGGCAGGAGGCAGAGGGGACAGGGTGCGGCCCGGCTGCACCAAGGGAGTGCCCTGAGGGGAGTGGGCAGCCGGCCTGGCCTCGCAGGTGATCAGCCCTGACCCCTGCAGGGCTTCTGTCCCCCAGCCCCAACCCTGCCCTGAGCCATCACCCCTGCCCTCCTATCTGCTCCCCACCAGCCCCCCGGGGTCCTGCCTGACCGCACCAGCTGCCCCGAGCCCTCCCCCGTGTCCTGCCACCCTGCTCTGCCCCTCCTCCAGAGCAGCCCTGGTCTCTGCAGCACCCACACTCCATAAATGGGCCCGCGGGCTGGGGGCATAGGGCCCAGGGGCCTACCCCACTCCCCGGAGTCTTGGTTGCTGTTGCCTGCCCCACCCCCAGACGTGGACTCCTGAGGAGGACTTGGGGCCCCAGGTGGCCAGCTGGCTGCCCGCAGTGGCCTCCATGCCCTGTGGGCCTCTGTCCGCTGGCCCAGGCGGGCAGCTGCCTGCTGGGGTCTCCCGGCCCCTTGGATGCCCCCTCCCGCCCTGCTCGGAATTCTCTGCCGGGTCTTTTCCGGGCAGTCTCTGCCTCAGGTCCAACGCGGCCTCCCCAGCTGTGCTTGTCCTCTGGGAGGGGACTCTCCAGAGAGTCAGCCAAGGCCTCTGAGCCTCCAGCAGCCGTGCCTCAGCATGCCAGGGGGGCTGGCGGCACAGACCCGGGCTCTGTCCCCCCTCTTGCTGGTGTCAGGCCCTCCCCTCTGCGGCTTCTGCAAGGGCGCGGGGCCTGCCCACCCTCCCCTCCCTGGTACACCCCGCGCTCCCCACCCCATTCCGCTCCATCGCCTTTTCGTCCCATGGAGACACTGTCCCCCCGGCAGGGAGCCTGGGTCATCTGGGGGAAACTGAGGTTCAGGTGGCTGGGGTGGGGTGGAGCGGAGACCCCCCGGGAGCAGGCAGGGAGCGGGTGCCTCTGGGGTCCGCTGCGCCTGCTGGGCCATGTGGGTGGCCAGGCCAGGCGTCCGGCTCTGGCCTGGAGGGGCTCACCTCGGCCTGTTCCTGCTGGCCCTGGGCCTCCTGCCGTACCAGCTGCAGCTCCCCCCGCAGCCGGCTCAGCTCCACGTCTCGTAGAAGCAGGGCCTGAGTGACAGGGGTGGGGCGCTCCTGAGCAGGCTGGGGGCTCTGACGGGTGGGGGGTGCTGGGAGTCACGGCCCCGACACCAGGACAGTGGGCTCTAGGAGCAGGGATCCCCTCGGAGGCGGCTGAGTCCTGGGTGGGGTGGGTCCCACCTGCGTCCCCCTCTTCTCCACCCAGGATGCCCCCCCTCCACTGGCACCTGCCCAGTACCTGCTTTTCCCCAGCGTAGGTCAGGGGGCTTCATGGACCACCTCCTCCCTGGAGCCCCCCACCCACCCCAGGCACAGAGCAAGAACCACGGACAGGTCTTAACCTCCCCAGACGCTCTGCGTCGCTGAGAAAGAGGGGTGGGCAAGGGCCCCCGGGGGTGCCACGTTGCACCCATTGGCCCCAAGGTGGAAGGGCCCTGCTCTGTTGCCAGGCTGGGGGGGACTCGGAGTGACTCGCAGTCAGTCACAGACATGCCTCCCCCCACGCCAGACCCATCGGGCCCTGAGAGTGCTCTCACAGTGCGACAGCCCACATGTGCGTGTTTACTTCTCTGTTCCAGTCACGCAATGGTGCGTGCTTCAGGACGGCACGGGAGGGCAGCCTGGAGGCGTGTGTGTATGAGCCTGGGTGGGATGCCCTGCTTCCGGGGTCTCCAATGATTATTTCTAGCATTACTGATATCAGTCGCAGAACTCCCACCAAAGGGAGGCCAGCAGAAGGAAGGGGGGGTCCCTGTGCCCCCCAGGGGTGTCATCAGCCATGGAAAAGGTCCATCTAGGGGGAGGGGGTCTGGGGAGAAAGGACACACGTGTGTGTATGACTGAGTCCCTGTGCTACTCACTGGGAACTGCAGCACTGTTAATCGGCTGCACCCCAATACAGAGTGCTTTGGTGTTAAAAAAAAGACCACATGTGAGCTCAGAGTGGAAGGACCCATCTGGTTGGCGATCCCAAGAAGAGAAAGGCCTGGGTGCTGCCTGTGCCACAGAGGTGGGCACAGAGGTGTTGGTGCCCACCTGCCGGTCTGCACACAGCCGGGGGAGCGTGGAAACCCCCGAGCGTCCCCAGTGAGGGGCTTCCGTTTTGGACCCGCCCTGAGACCGCACCTGAGCTTGTGATCGGGGAGCCGCAGAGAGGCCCCCACTCAGCCTAGGGAGGAGGCTGATTACACCCAGGCAAGCCAACCCCAACAGAACCCTGAACTTGCGGGTTTAAACATCCTGATTTGCCAGCAGGTGACCTGCCCTGAATGTGGAGAGACGACCCTTCCCTGGGTTTCTCCACCAGGCTTGTCCCGACCTGCGTCCTTTACAGCAAAACTGTAGCTGCGAGAGCCGTGCTTCCTGGAGCTCCGCGGGCCACTCGCGGGCAGCAGAAGCTGAGGGGCTTGCCCAGAATCTCACGCCGTCCCTGGACGTTGGTAGGGTGCCTCCAGGTCCTCCTTTGCCCCCCACCCTTGAAATGCCGCCACCCTGCAAACGCTTGCTTCCTCCCTCCCAGGATGCAGAGAGTGGAAGAGCAGAGGACACGGGCCTTGGTGCCCAGCAGGTGCACGGAGCCACTCCGGGCAGGTTATTCACCGTCTGCGAATCTGTTTCCCACCAGTCAAGGGGGCCCCGAAACAGGGAGCCCCTCCCAGTATTGTGAGGATGAAACCAGCGAAGCAGAAGTCTGACAACGAACCTTGGTTATTCCTGCACTGTGACTCTTCCATCGCAATTTGTAGTTTGCACTAACATCTGAGAGTCCCATACGATAACCCACATGGAGGTATTCACTTGTCTATTCTGCCCACTCAGCAGTGCGTGCTTTGGGATGGCATGGAACACTGAAAGAGCCTGGTCTCGGCGGGTAGCTGTCACATGCCCAGTGTCTGCTTAGAGGCTGGTTGGCTGATGGATGAACACACTGATGGATGACTGGCTGGCTGATCAGACAGACTGAAGGATAACCAGATGCACGGATGGACAGTGGATGTGGGTGGGCAGCTGAGTGTGTGGACAGAGGAAAGGGCCTGTAAGTGGCTGATGGATGAGTGGTTGAGTGAGTGAGTGCATGGGTGGCTGAATGAGCAGACGGATAGTCCTGACGGTCATGTGTGTGCATAGCTGGATGGGTATTTAAGCAAATTGATGGATAGATGTATGGTCAAGTGTGTGGATGGACAATTGGGTATGTTAATAGATGGCCAGATTTGTGGGTGGACGGCTGGGTGTGTGAATAAAGGATGAACATTCAAGTGGATAGAAGGATGACGGACAACTGAATGGAAACACAGTGTGTGCATAAGTGTGTAAATGTTATTGTTGTTCAGTCACTAAGCTGTGTCCAACTCCTTGCAGCCCCATGAACTGTAGCCCGCCAGGCTTCCCTGTCATTCACTATCTCATGGAGTTTGCTCAACTCATGTCCATCGAGTCAGTAATGCCGTCTAACCAGCTCATCCTCTGTCGTCCCCTTCTCCTCCTGCCTTCAACCTTTCCCAGCATCAGGGTCTTTTCCAATGAGTTGGCTCTTTGCATCAGGTGGCCAAAGTACTGGAGCTTCACCTTCAGCATCAGTCCTTCCAATGAATATTCAGGGTTGATTGGACTGGTTGGATCTCCTTGCAGTCCAAGGGATTCTCAAGAGTCTTATCCAGAACCACAGTTCAAAAGCATCAGTTCTTTTGAACTGATCTCAGCCTTCCTTATGGCCCAACTCTCACATCCGAGCTTGACTACTGGAAAAAACCATAGCTTTGACTAGATGGACTTTTGTCGCCAAAGTGATGTCTCTGCTTTTTAATATGTGTCTAGGTTTGTCATAACTTTTCTTCCAAGGAGTAAGCGTCTTTGAATTTCATGGCTGCAGTCACCATCTGCAGTGATTTTGGAGCCCAAGAAAATAAAGTCTGACACTGTTTTCAGTTTTTCTCCATCTATTTGCCATGAAGTGATGGGACCAGATGCTATGATCTTCATTTTTTGAATACTGAGTTTTAAGCCAGCTTCTTCATGCTCCTCTTTCACCTGTATCAAGAGGCTCTTTAGTTTCTCTTCACTTTCTGCCATAAGGGTGGTATCATCTGTGTATCTGAGGCTATTGATATTTCTCTCGGCAATCTTGGTTCCAACCTGTGCTTCCTCCAGCCCAGCGTTTCTCATGATGTACTCTGCATAGAAGTTAAATAAGCAGGGTGACAATATACAGCCTTGACGTACTTTTTTTCCTATTTGGAACCAGTCTGTTTTTTAATGTCCAGTTTGAACTCTTGCTTCTTGACTTGCATACAGATCTCTCAGGAGGCAGGTCAGGTGGGCTGGTATTACCATCTTTTGAAGAATTTTCCACAGTGGTTGTGATCCACAGTTAAAGGCTTTAGCATAGTCCATGGAGCAGAAGTAGATGTTTTTCTGGAATTACCTTGCTTTTTTCTAAGATCCAGCGAATGTTGGAAGTTTGATCTCTGGTTCCTCTGCCTTTTCTAAATCCAGCTTGTACACCTGCAAGCTCTTGGTTCACGTACTATTAGAGCCTGGCTTGAGGGATTTTGAGCATTACCTTGTGAGAATGTGAAATGAGTGCAATTGTGAGGTACTTTGAACATTCTTTGGCAGTGTCCTTCTTTGGGATTGGAATGAAAACTGACCCTTTATAATATGTATATATATATGTGTGTGTATATACAGATATATGTGTGTATATTTGTAAGTGGGTAGGTGGACTAATGGGCAGATGGGTGAATGTCTGGATAGACAGGTGGGTGGATACATAGATGGATGGCTGGACAGGCAGATGGATGGACAGATGGGTGGGGGGTGGAGAGACGGATGGAGGGACTGCGTGGAGGGTGAATGTGCACCAGGCGTGCGGTGGGAGATCAAAGCTGCAGCTACAGAGACTCACGGTGACCCCTGAGGCCGCGGACTGGGCCGGAGCCGGCGCGGGTGGATGGGCCCCGCCTCACGGTCCCCATCACCTGCTGCTTCTCGTGCTGCAGCTGAAGGAGACTCTCGTCTCGCTCGCGCCTTAGGCTCTGAATTTCCCCCTTCAGCGCCGCCCTCCTGGTTGCGTTCTTTGCCACCAGCTCCTTCTCCTGTTTCAGCCGGCGCGCTGCTGCTTCCTTTTCCTCCATCAGAGACAGACTCAGGGTCTCCTGGGCCGAAGGAGAGGGACAGGTGTGAAGACGCACGAGTCAGAGCTCGTGCGAGCAGCAGGCCTCTGCGCTCCTGAGTGAGAGCAGGTTCGTGGGCGCCGGGGCGGGACAGCTGCCCGGGGACCGTCCCAGCCAGCCGGCCGCAGGCCCTGTCTCCCGCAGTTACAGGAGCTGTGGAGGGCTCTGGGCTTCAGCATCCGCCACGCCGTGGCCCAGTCACAGCTCAGAAGCCATTCTTGAGCTCAGGGAGTGCCAGGCACCCTGACAGCAGTGTGTGAGGACGTGCCACACAGGGTTTGCCCGCCTGGGACCAGCGGACAGCTCGGAGGGCACGGAGCTCCCTGCGAATACAGGCCTCAGGCCGTGGCAGGTCAGCCTACACCCGGGGGCGCCTCTTCTGTGAGGGACACAGCATCCACGCATGCTGTGAGCGGTCTTCCGGCCCGCCTGCCACCCACTGGTCTCCTGGCCCGCCGCCCCTACGGACACAGCAGACCCCTGGGCAGTGACCGGGCAGACCTTCTCCCTCTGGAGCCGGGCGAGGTCCTCGCGGTGGGCCAGCGCCCAGCTCTCCAGGGCCAGCTGCGCATCCCGCTCCTGCTGCGCTGCCTGCCGCCGGAGCCTCATCTCCTGGGCTTCCTGGATGCTCTGCAGCTGCTCCAGTTCCACTGCCGAGTGACAGGCATGTCCAGACCCGTGGGCAGGCCCAGCCCCCAACACCCTGCCGCCCGTGGGCCCCTGGATCTGGGGAGGCTGCAAGCTGGTGGGACAGAGCCCCCCGACCACTCAGCAGGCGCATGTCTTGATGGCAGCCTCCACAGCTGGGTGGGCTGAGCAGAGGCAGGGGCCTGGGGTTGGGCAGGGGCTGCCACGTGGACCTCGTGACAGCCCATCGCGAGCCTTGGGCCGGCAGCAGGCCTGGCAGGTGCCTGCCAGTCGCAGACAGGAGTGGCAGGAGCTCTTGGGTGACCTCAGACGTGAGCTCCCTGCTGTGTTCGGGCCCCATTGGGGCACAGTGACTGGGAGCCGCCCACCAGGGGACAAGCTCAGGGAAGGGGGCAGAGGGGGCCCGTCAGAGCAGCACCTTGCAGGGCCTGCCGGGCCAGTCGCGCACCCCGGGCCTCTCCCTCCAGCTGCTCCTGCCGCGTCTGCAGCTGCAACGCCAGCTGCTGGGCCTCAAAGAGGCTGCTCTCCAGGGCGTCCCTCTCGGCCCTGCAGAGAGGCATCACAGCACAGGCGAGTCACCCACACCGGCAGAGGACCCTGCTGGACGAGGGGCAGCGCAGAGCCTATTTGCTAGGAGGGTGTCCTCCAAGGCTGGGCTGTCCATCTGAAGGCAAGCAGAGGATGGCTCATTCATTTTAAATCTCTAAGAACAGATTGGCGCCCACACAGAAAATACGTGGATTAAAAAGCTAAATACAAAACCAAAACAGGTAACAGCTAAGCAACTCTGAACTGTAAAAACCATAGAAAAAAGTACAGAAGGATATTTTATAGTCTTAAGCAAGACACAAAAGTCAGAAGACAAAAATAAGGAGGCCAACAGTTCTGAGTACATTTAAAGACAGGGAGGCAGAGTTTTGTGCAGAAAAGATTCCACAGATCAAGTCAAAAGACGGGGGACAGACTCGGAGACAATATTTGCACTAAATATACTATAGTTAATATCCATCGTATACAAAGAGCTCCTACCGATCAATGACAGAAAGTGGCTTATCCTATCCTACAGAAAAATGAGAATAATGCCTGTTATTCACAAAGAAAACAAGAATGGTGAATAAACACATGAAACTCACTAGTCCTCAAGGGGGTTCAGATTTCACCTGTGCTGTTTCATCCATCATGCATCACATTAGCAAAGCTGAAAATAGTGATCACATCTCTTGTTGGCAGGGGTGCAAGGGCCACTTTGGCAGACGGGGACTAAAGCATAAACTGTGTATATCTTTCTTTGGACCAGCAATTCCAGTTCTAGGGTCAGCGCTTTAGAAATACACGTGAACCGATGACGCAGTCCAGGACACTGCCTGTAGCCTCAGACAGGGCCTGAATCAGGCTCAGCGTCAATGCGAGAACATTTCAGAAACCCAGTGCATCTTGTCTGCTGCTAATGATGGTGAGGAAACTCTCTGCCCGCCCTGAGAAGCAGCCTCCAGTGCAGAACACGTGCAGCACCATCCCTGGGGTGAAGCTGCCTCTGAGTCTGGGCACAGACACGGCCAGTCAGAAAATGCCTGGGATGAACTCGCGACTCAGCAGCTCCCGCTTCTGGGGAGGGTGATGGCAGGACTCGCCTCTCCGGCAGCGAGTCCATCAGTCACCAGCCAGAGAGTGAGCTCGCGTTCATATTGATGGTTATGTGCTGTGTCTTGCCCTGATGCACGGTGAAAAAAGTCCACTGACCAGGCAACAAGGGTACTCCACAAACACTCAGCACAGACGCCGCGTGAAGACACAGCCCACGCCCAGCCCCAGACAGGCCGGCGGGCCAGGGAGCGCTGCGGGCGCAGAGGGCCTTGCCTAGCCTGCCCATCCGGCCCCCGAAGCCTCCCTCGGGCCCTGCACATGGCTGCTCTAGCGTCGGGGTGGGGCGTGTCAGCACCTCCCAGGGCGCCCTGGTGTCTGCAGAGCCCAGGAGCCTCGCTCCTCTGATACCCACCCCCCAGGTCCCCACCATCTAAGCTCCCACGCGTTCTCCACTCCCCACTTCCGTGTGCCTGTGTACTCTGCCTGGAGGGCTCTTCCCAGTTTTCTGTCTGCCTCACACCCACTTTCTCCCAGGCGCCCGCCTGGTCCCCTCTGGGGTCGTGGCCTGTGTGGGTCAGACACTGAATGGTAACCCAGAGGCAGAGACTCTGAGAACGAGTCCAGTCTCTCCCTCATCCCACCTCCTGGAAGGCAGCTGGCACCACCAGCAAGGGCGTGGGGGTGCGGGTGAGGACCCGGTCCATCTCGCTGAAGCCTGAGAACTAAGAGGGGTCCCTGGCGCTGCAGCCTTGCCAGGGCCTGGGACTGGGGGCCAGACGACCTCAAAACCCAGGGTCCTCACTCATTAGGAGAAGCAAGTCACGTCGAGCACCTTGTCAGCAGAGGCTCAGACTGGTCACTGGGAAACGCTGTATAGTGGGCATGTGACTCTGTCTGGGGTCTGCAGGACCACCGTGTACAAAGACCCTGGGCCCAGTGGTCACGGGTGAGTCACGGGAGGATCCTCTGACCAGGGCCTGTGAGCTGGGCAGCAAATGATGGCGGGAGGAAAGAGGCCCCCGACCCCTGCCCTGAGTGCCAGTGGGGCCTGGGAGGGGGCCGGGGGCAGAGCCTGGGGCCCCCTGCTGCTGCCCACCCACAGAGACCTCGTCAGGCTTCCTGCTGCAGTCTGTGCCCACAGTTGCATTGGGAGGGAGTCTTCCCTCTTCCTTCCCTCTTTCTTCCATGACGAAGTTCAAGGACCACGGGCTCTAAGTTTCCTCACAGCCTCTAGTTCTGGAATTCTGGGAGGAACTCTTCCTACAAAAATACTTGGATGTTCCTTAGACGGGCGCAAGGTGCAGAAAGCCATGACCTGTGGATGTCGTCAGAGGTCACAGGCCAGCTCAGTTCACCAGGCAACAGTCTGCAGGGCACCCCTTCTTGCCTACGAGTGTCTGTCTCAGCTCTCCTGGCAGTGGCCCCGACGGTCTCAGGGTTTACCAACCCCCCCAGCCTCATGGCTCCCTGAAGCTGCTGCCACCCAGGCTCCAGGAATAAGCGCAGGGCCACAGGCTGCCCGTCTGAGCCCTGTGGCTCCCAGGATCCACTCAAGGACATCAATGGCTCTGTGTCTGCTGGCCATCTTGCCCGCTTTCACCTTGAGCCTGCCCAAGAATGACAGGGGAGAGGCGGGCAGTTGAGGGTACCATGGGAGTGTATGGATCCAGCCTTGCCTGAAGCCGTGCATACCCAGTACTGCTCAGGTCCATGAGCAAGACTTTCCCCATCTTTCTGCTGGTCTGAGATGGGTTTCTGCTGCCTGCCACCTGGCCAGCGCAGCCCCGTCTCTCAGGAAGGCTGTCCTAGGCACATGTACCTCTTCCAGGGGCTCCTTGAGTCCTCAGGCACTGTGTTTGCCCCTCACTTAGAGCCTCTCTCCCATGTACACACACTTGCTCTGCCCCCACAGTCACTGAGTGACCGCCCATCCTCACTACATGGGCTCCTGGAGGTCAAGGCCACATGAACACTTGCCGGTAGGTCCCCAGGTACCTGAGATCAGCTGCCTCCTCGGCCATGAGCTGACCTTGCTTCTCCAGGGCCTCCTGCTTGGCCAGCAGCTGGACTCGCTCTTCAGACAAAGCCTCCTTCTCCTGCAGGGCCCTCTGGAGGGCGGCCATCTGGGCCTCCTGGTCCTGCAGGCTTTGGGCCAGCTGCTTCTCCAGGGCCTGTTTCTTGCATGTGACCTAGAGGAGGAGGAGGGGAAAGTCCAGCAGAGAGAGTGGGAGGGTTACGAGGGGCCTCTCGAGGGAGAAGGACTTTGGAAAAAGTGGTTTCCTTCAGAATAGCAACAGAGGAAAGAGTGGAGGAGGAGCATGGCCAGGAGACGTAGAGGACCCCCCGTGCACGTGTGTCTTCACAGCAGAGGGGCCTCCAGCCCTGAAACCACGATGGAGAAATTACTGGGTTGAGCATCGCCAGGTGGGACCCAGCTGTCAATCTAAACAGCAACCTTTGCTGGGCCACAAGTTTCCGGGGCTGGGAGACATTGCACAGAAATGTGAAGAAGGTCACAGAAGACCAGGTTGTTGCAGACTAACACCTCCAGCAGGAGCATCACAAAAGTCTGGACAAAATCTGTCACAGGAGTCCGAATAGGGCCTCAGAGAGCTGCCCAGGAGCTGAGACTGAAGGAGCCAAAATCTCAGAGGAAAGGGAGGCAGAGGAGGAGGCCACCACTCAGCATCTCTTCTCTCCTTAGAGCATGTGCGGATTTAAGTCTGGGCTGAAGAGCTGAGAAGCCAGGGAGAGCTTCTAGCAGTCCTGTGTCTTTAGGAGTATAAGAACTCGGGCTTACAGACCTCAGAGCAGAGGGTCCTGATAAGCATCCAAGTTTCCAGCTGTAATCACAGGAGGGCTTCGTCCTCGTAGTGCTGGTGAAGCAGAATAGACACTCCCCCAAACCCGGCTCCCCTGGAGGCTCAGATGGTAAAGCATCTGCCTGCAATGCAGGACCCAGGCTCCATCCCTAGGCTGGGAAAGTCCCCTGGAGAAGGGAATGACTACCCACTCCAGGATCCTTGCCTGGAGAATTCCATGGACAGAGGAGCCTGGCGGGCTACAATCCACGGGGTTGCAAAGAGTCAGACAAGACCGAGCCACTGACACTTTTCCTCTTCTAACTTTCCAGAACATGAAGATCAGGTTTGAATCATCTCAGGCATGGATTACAGTGATCTGCCTCCACTGCCTGCCAGAACCAAAAGGCAGTCTTCCCTAGAAGAACAGCATCATCGAGATCCTGAAATTATCCCTACAGTTTTTTATATTTAATACATGGCTTTTGTTCAACACAACCAGGTGTGTCAGGGGTATAATCACTCGGCAAAAAGCTGCATGTAAGATAAAACAGACACACGCGCCTCCCTGCCCATCTGGCTCCCAGATACTGAAGTTATCAAACACGGACTTGAACACAGCTGTGATTAGCACGTTCAAGAAGATGGGCGGCAAAGTGTGGGCCTTCACCACAGAACCGGATGCTTAACAATGAGAACCACAACATGATCCTCTTAACAGAGTCAGGGAACACATTTAATGGGATTCAAAACCCATCCATCGTTAGAAAAAAATCTCAGCATGCCAGGAATGAAAGAGCACTTCCTCAATCTGATAAGAGGCATCTATGAAAGACCTGTGGACTGCATCATACTTAACGGTGACATGCTTTCTCCAGTCGGGTTTGGCATTAACAGAAAGCTGGCCACGCCCACCACTTTTTTTCAACTTTTTTCTGTAGGTCTTTAGCCAGTGAATTAAGGGATGAGACGAAAGTCACTGAGACCAGAAAGGAAGTAAAATCGCTGTTATTGACAGATAGCGTGACGATGTGCATGTAAAATCCCGGTGCTTATCAGTCTGTCTGTCAGGGTTGCCTGATCCAAAAGTTAATATATGAGATCATATTTCTATATACTAGTAATGGACATAGAAAAATGAAATGGTAACAGCAAGGCATAATATCAAATCCAGGAATTAGTTTAATCAAAGATGTGTAAGACCTCTACACTGAAAACTACAAAACACAGCTGAGAGGAATTAAGTAAAGAAAAAACGGAGAGATGTACCATGTTCATGGATAGACAGCTGGGTACAGTTAAGATGTCCACTCTTCTCAAACTGAGCTGTAAATTCAACAAAATCCCAGGCAAAGTTCTACCAGGTTTTTCTGGGTGTAGAAATTGACAAATCTGATTCTGAAATGTAAATAACCAAACAATCTTGAAAAGAAGGATTAGATGGGAACACTCAACATCACTTCATTACAAGATATTAGAAAGCTACAGTAATGCAGGTTACTGTAGCAGGTTTGGTGAAAGGAAGAACGAATCGATCAGTCTGCACAGATCAACAATATGATCAGGGCACATACACGCACACATATGATCCGTTTATTTTTAACAAGTTGCCAAGATCATCCAAGAAGAAAGGAAAGTCTTTTAAAAATTGGTGCTGAAACAACGGGATATTAATGTAAACAGTAAAGGACCTCAGTTCCTGTTTCACACCACACACCCACAGTTTTCACACCTTCATGTACATCAGAATCACGAGGACGGATGATTAAAATCCAGAGTTTTGGCCCCATCCACAAAGTTTCAGATTCAGTAGGTTTTGGGAGGGCAGCTGAGAATCTGCTTATTAAGCAAGTTCTCAAGTGATGACTGATGCTGCTGGTCTGAGGAGCATGCTGTGAGAGGCTCTGCTGTACAGAAAAACCAGCTTTAAGTGGATCACAGACCTAAGAACTGGAGGGAAACACATCGGATACTGTCTTGTCCTTGGGCTGGGCAAACATTTCTCAGACAACACCTAGAAAATACTAACCATAAATTTTTAAAAAATCTGCTAAACTGAATATTGCCAATGTTAAACTTTCCTGTCCATCAAAAATGTTGGCAACAAAATGTATACACAAATCACACAAACGTGAGAACATCTGTCTGACAAAGTGTTTGTACCCAGGATACGTGAACTAGAAACCCATAACCAAAATGGGAGAGCCCAATAAAAGTAGACGATAGACCTGAACAGACACTTGACAAGATAAGGGATACAAATGTTTAATAAGCACATGAAAATGTGCTCAATGCCTTTTATCATCAGAAAATGGCCAACAAAACTACAAAGGCAAGTAACCCCACACACTGAGAGTGGCAAGTGGGTGATGCCAAACGCTGACCAGGCTGAGCAGCAGCCGGAAGCCGCCCACACTGCTGGCAAGTGGGATGATACAACCACTTGGGAAAACTGCTTGGCAGATTCTTTAATGTTCGAGAACATCTACCCCGTGACCCCACAGTTCACTCTCAGGTATTTACTCAAGAGAAATGAGAATATCCGTATAGATTTGTACACACATGATTCTGGCAGTCTCGTCCACCTCCAAATCGGAAACCTAAAAATCCAGCAGTGGGTAAACGGGTAAAAGATGTAATTTATCCACACGACGGACTATCAGTGTGCTGTCAAGAGCAGGAGCTTTTGCCACCTAACAACAGAGACGACTCAAAGACGTCGTGTTGAGGCTGAGAAGCTGGGCTGCAAAGTGTCTGCACCCCACGACTCCATATGCAATATCTGAAGCTGGTGAAGCCAGTCCACAGTGGCGAGGTCAGGGCAGAGGACGCCTGGGCGGCCATGCCACCGGGGCGCTTGCTGGGCTGCTGCAGACACTCTGCATCCTGACCACGGTGCTGGCCACACCAGGGCTCACCGCTGAGCTGGGCACTGGCTTTACTGAAGGTAGTGATGTGTCAACCAAAACAGGGAAAGGACAGGACAGAGTCTGAGAAACAGGAAGAGGCTAGCCTGAGTCCCGAAGGTGACCGGCCATGAAGTCTGAATGCCACAGGGGCCCAGGACTCTGCAGGGACGGGTTTCCACGTGCACCACCAAGGCTGGAGTCAGAAGAGAGCAAACGGGCCGCAGTGCCTTATGCTACGGAGTCTGACCACCCCCACGGAAGATCCACGTCGGCAGATTTGGGAATGGATGCACGGATGCGGCTGTTAGCATGTGACTGGGCAGCTCTGTTGTGTGGACGTGGCCCAGGAAGGAGACAGACAAGACAATGGAGGGGCAGGGGAGCCTTTCCCTAGAGTGTGTGAGTATCGCTGGGCCCGAGGCCTCCGACCCTCTGAGCAGGGGGGACCCAGCCCCTGGGTGCTGGGCCCAGGCCTGACGTAGACGTCCTTTCTGTGTGCCGCATCCCCATCTCCTGCCTCCCACACCGGGAAGCCGGCTTCGAATCAGCCAAGTTGGGCAGCCTGAGGTTAGAAAGCACCGGCGCCGACGTCCGAGGGCCAGCGTGGCCTCTAAATCCGTGTGTGCCCGTCCACCCCAGAGGCAGGGGCGGCCCTGCCGGATGGGGCTGGGGACTGGGAACCCCATGACCCCCTCACCTGGCCCACCTGCTCCTGCAACTGGGCCCGTTCTCGCCGGAGTTGGGCCGCCTGACCCTCCAGCCGCTCCAGCCGCTCCTCCAGCCGCCCGCAGGCCCGCTGCAGGCCCCTCCTCTCGGCCCGCAGGAGCTCCACCTGCCGCTCGGCCTGCGCCAGCTGCTCCCGGGTGCCCGCCTGCCCCTGCGCCAGCGTCTGCTGCTGCGTCCGCAGCTCATCCCGCTCCTGCTCCAGCTGCCGGGTGGGGGGGATGGGGGGTGGTCCGTGTGCAGACCCAAGCCCCACGTGCCCTTGCCCCCAAGTCCAGGAGTGGAGACGGTGGGGAGGAGGATGGACGAAAGGGGAGCCCTGAGCTCGGGGGGCCGGGACTGGGCTGGGGCTCACGGCTGCTCTGGGGAAGCGGGACCTGGGAGAGGTCGTCCCCCTGGGCTCTCGTCTCACCTGCAGGACGAGGTGGTTCAGGGAGCCTTTGTCCTGAGCCAGCGCCTCCATCACAGCAGCCATCTTGGCCAGGGAATCCCTCTGCTCCACTCCCTCTGCCTTGAGCCGGCTCACGAGCAGTTCCAGGTCAGCTTTGCTGGACTCGGCCTAGGGCGGGGAGGGCAGAGGTCACCCAGCAGGGAAGCTAGGATGGGTTCTAGATCTGGGGGAGCTGCGGTGGGGTGGGGAGCGAGCTGTGCATCATGGAGGCATGCAAGCTGGAGCTCCGGGGGGGCCTGGAAGCGGTCCCGCAGTGGCGAGGCCCCGGGGGTGGATGGCAGCCCCTGGGTCCAAGGCTGCAGCCAGGGGAGGCAAGCGGGCAGCCCAGGGAGGGTCCCCCAAGAGCAGCTGTGGCCAGCACTCAGGGTGATGGGCCAGGGCACACAGGTCGGGGACCAAGGAGGCCACCCTGAGGCTGGGGCCAGGGAGGACAGGGTGAGGCGGGGTGGTGGGGGGACACCACTGAGGCTGGGGCTGGGGGATAGCCTGTGAGCCCAGGCCAATGAGGAGAGGGGCGGGGCAGGGCGGCTGGGGGCGCACCCGGGCCAGGGCGCCATGCAGACCCTCCCTCTCGCTCTCCAGGATGTCCCTCTGCAGCCGCGCTGAGTCCAGCGCCTCCTGGGCTGACACCAGCTCCGTCTTGAGCCCCGAGACCGTGCCCTCCAGCTGCTCCAGGCGCCCTTGACTGAGACCCAGAAACAGAGGGCAGAGGGCATAAGGCCACCTCAGGATGAGAGCCGGGCCACCTCGTGGGGCCCGCAGTCAGGGTGACCGCCTGAGGCTGCCCCCAAGGCCCAGGGCCCTGGAGAAGCACGGGTCCCCTGCAGGCCTGGAGTAGCTGCCCGGACCTGGGTGACAGCCTGGGCCAGGAGAGGGCACCCATGCTGGGGCCCACCCCAGCGGGGCCCAGGGATTGGGGTGGGTTTGCCCGAGGTGGGGGGTCTGGCACTGGCTGGACTTGGGGTGGGGTGTGAAGGCGGTAGGCGGTGGTCAGTGTGAGAGGGTCTGCGGTCTCACTAGCACCCCCTGATGAGGCTGGTCCCGGGGGTGGGGGGACGCGGGGCCCAGGGGCCGAGACGCCTGCTGGAGGCCCACCTGCTCTCTAGCGCCCTCCGGCCGCGCTCGCCCTGCCGCTCCAGCGCTTCCTTCTGCTCTGTGCACTGCCGGAGGCTCCTCTGCAGCTCTGCGTTCCTGGCCTCCAGGCTCTGCTTCTCAGCGTGGGACGTGGCTGCCTCCCCCCTTAGCTCCTCAACCGTCTCCTCGAGAGCCGCCTTCTCTCTGGAAGGAGGCGAGGCTGAGGCTGGGGGTCCTGGGCACATTCGCACCTCTGCCCAGCGCCTGGGGGGCGAACAGGGCAAGGGGGCCGTGGAGGCCGCTTGGGCCGGGCTCAGGGACACCTGCAGACCACCCCCAGCTGGTCTGTCCAGGCAGGTGGCTCCCGGGTGTGGGCCTTGCGGGAGCCTGTAAACCCGGAGGGCCAACCCTGGGGCGTCCCTAAGCTCGGGCCGCTGCCCCCATGCACTAAGCCCAGCCAGGCTGGCGAGACCCTGTGCGAAGGAGGGAACCCCGGCCTGCCAGGGGCCCCCACATCTCCAGGTGCTGCTCACCCGCCCTGACAGCCGACCCTGGAGACCCGCACCCTCCTCAGAGCTGAGCTCACCGCTGACCCCCACCCAACCCCAAGGTCCCCTCTGCAGGTCACCCGCCAGCCAGGACTGGATCTCAGCTGTTGCCTACCCCGCCGGGCCCCAAAGCACCGAGTCCTGAGGCCCCAAACGCCTCCTGACTCAGCCTCTCATCCCCATGTTGAGGGACCGCTGGGTCTGTCCCGCCCAGACCTCAGGACGCTGCGGTCTAGCCACTTGTGGGAAGGCAGTGTCCCGGCGAACAGCCCCCCGTGGCCCCGCCCCAGTGACCGCTGCACTCAGCAGGCTGAGGTGGCCCTGCCTGCCCACCCCACACCCCGCCTCCGCCCATCGCCCCTACCGGAAGGCCCTCCTGAGACCTCGCGGACTCCCCCATTCCTGCCAGGCCTAACCTGCCTGCTCCTGTCTCTGCCCACGGCCTGTGCATGAGCAGGACTGGGTCTAATCTTCCCTTGGACCCCCTGTCCCAGCACTGAGTGTACTGTCGAGCCCTCCAGAGAAGGGGTAGCCCCGAGGGACCTGCAGGCCCGACCCCCGGGTGAGCGAGGGGAAGCACTGGCTGTCCATCCATCCCTTATGGCTGCCTCCTGCAGGAAGCCTTCCTGGGCTGCCAGCACGTTCCCACCCCACACTCCAGCTCAGGCGCATGGGGGTCTGGGAAGCCCAGGGCTACCGATGCCAGGGGTTCTCTTCCCACCCCTCACCACCACCCGCCCCAGGGCAGTCAGACGTGCACAGAAGCATCCAGACAGCCTCCTGGCCAGGTGCACCAGGAGACGCCAGACCCACGGGACACGCCAGGAGGGCCGGCAGGGAACTGGGGGTCCGTGGACCACCTGTGAGGGATGGCCCAGACCCCTGGAGGACTCTCAGCAATGGGAATGGGGCAGCGGGGCAGAACACAGCCTGGTCCCAGGAAGGGCGTCTGGGAGGCGAGCCGAGGGCCAGGGCTCGTGCTCAGCCTGGGCTTTGGGAAGGTGAGTCCTGGACGCATTCTGGATGGGCCCAGAGCAGGAAGAGGGGTGCTCAGTGCAGGCAGGGCTTCGGGGTGAAGAGGGGAGGGAGGCAGCCTCCATCTGGATGTTTTCACTTCTGCTCCTGGAGGGCCTCATGGAAGAGGTGGCCCTGCCTGCCTGCCTCACCTCCCCAGGAGCTTGTTCTCCCACAGGGCCTCATGGAGGAGGTGGCCCTGCCCCCCACCAGCCTCACCTCCCCATGAACTTCTAGAGGGCCTCATGGAGGTGGTGGCCCTGCCCGTCGGCCTCACCTCCCCAGTAGTTTGTTCTCCCAGAGGGCCTCGTGGAGGAGGTGGCCCTACCCCCCGCCAGCCTCACCTCCCCAGGAACTTCTCCTAGAGGGCCTCATGGAGGTTGTGGGTCTGCCCGTCGGCCTCACCTCCCCAGGGGCTTGACCTGCCTGCTCACCTCCCCTCCCCAGGAGCTTCTCCCAGAGGGCCTTGTGGAGGAGGTGACCCTGTTCACCTGCCTCACCTCCCCAGGAGCTTCTACTGGAGGGCCTTGTGGAGGAGGTGGCCCTGCCCGCCAGCCTCACCTCCCCAGGAGCTCGCTGGTCACGCGGCTCCACTGTGCCTCCCTGTTCTGTGCCTGCAGCTTGCCCCGGAGGTCCTGGCGCTCCTCCTGCAGGAGGCTTCTTGAGGCCTGCAGCTCCCGCTGGCTCTCAGACAGCTGCTCCTGGAGCCCCGTGGCCCTCGCCTCGGACGACTCCAGCTGCTGGCGCAGCTCCTGCCCGGGAGTGGGGGTGTGGTGAATCCCTGCGGCCTGGCCAGGCCTCTGAACACAGAAGCCAGCCGGGGCCCCTACTCCCAGAGAAAGGACGCAGTTCCGACCAGAGATGCACTGCAGGGCCAGCCTCCTGGGGGGTCAGCCTCCTGGGGGGTCAGCCTCCTGCGGTCCACGGGCAGGCCCATAGCGGCCCTTCTCAGCCTGGCAGGCTTTTGCCTACCTGCTCCCGCTGCCGCCACCTCTGAATGGCCGCCCGCACAGCCCACAGTGCTGAGTCCGGGGTGGCCAGGGACTCAGCCCTCAGGGAGTTCCCAGGGTGCAGGGGGCTCCTCCGTTGGCCCTGCACCCCCTCGCCTTCAGCATCACTGCTCCTTGCCAGCTCCTCACTCCCCGCATCTGCCTGGGCCACCTTCAGGGAGCAGAGAGGATGGAGCTAAGGGCTGAGGTCATACGGGTCCTGCCAGACCATCTCCCAGGCCAGCCTGAACTGCAGGGGCCCTGCAGCCCGTCGGCTGCCCATGTGGGAAGGACCCAGCTGGGCCTGCACCTGTGTGATGCTGTCCAAGAGAAGCCGCAGGGTCTCCACCTCCGCCCTCGAGTCCTCTGGGGCTGTCGGGCCTCCGCCGCCATGCTGGGACTCCTGGAGGGATGGGGGGTGGGGGAGGCTGCTCAGCGAGGCCCAGGTCCCCACACACCAGCCACCCTCTCCCAGCCGCGCACCAGTCTCTGCACGTCCATTCTCAGGGAAGAGATGGCTCTCTCCTTGCTCGTGTTTTGCTCGGTGAGCTTCTCCACCAGCAGTGTCTGCTCTGCGAGTCTGGGGACAGCGGGGTGGGGCAGGGCTGTCCAGGCGGAGATCAGAGCCCAGGGCACTGGGGGCCTGGGAGTCTGGCTCTGTCTGCCTCCTCCATAGTGCTGTTGGCCGCCTCTGATCCCCACTGCGGTCAGACGCCCCTCTCCTGCTCTAGAAACTTCAGCGGATCCCATTGTCTCGGGGGTCAGTGTAGATCCCGAGTTCAGCATCGAGCTCCCGCCATGACCCGGACTCAGCTCGCCAGCCCCGTGGTGGCTTCCCTGCCCCCCCTGCCCCTCCCTGCGACTGCAGCACCTCTGACGGTTTACTGTCTTTCCTTCCAGCTTCTTCTCTGGCCCCGGCCACCCTTGGGCCCCCTAGACCCAGAGCCCTGGGCGCCCACACACCTGGCCTGGAGCGCCGCCTTCTCCGCGGCCCAGCAGCCCTGCAGCCGCAGCATCTCCCGCACCTTGTCCCGCAGCTGCTGCTCCAGGGCGGCGGCCGCACTGCCGGCCGTCAGCCGCAGGTTGGAGCTGAGGTTCAGGCAGGCCGTGTGCAGGCGCCGGGCCATCCTGGCCACGTCCGCCCGCAGGTCAGCGAGGCCCCTGCGAGACCAGGGCGCACCCGGCTGAGCCTCAGGAGTGTCTGTGGGCTCAGCCTGGGGGCTCCACGCTGGCTGGGACAGGCGGGGTCTGGTCTCAGGACAGCGGTCTGCCCACCTCAGCAGAGGACCCACAGGTGGCATCACAGCCGGGGCAGGGCTGGGCCGGGGCTGGGCCAGGATGCACAGGACGGGCTGTCTGCCTGGAGCGGGACTTGGACCGTCTGAGCCTCAAGGGCCCACGACAGACAGGTCCTGGCAGTCACCAAGGGTGAGGTGCCTGGCCAGGACCAAGCTCCATGCAGGTCCGCCCGCTGCTGCTGATGGTGGCTCCCTAACTGGCCTGCCCGCTCATGCCACCTGGCCCCCCGCCTGACCCGCCCTGTGTACTCGGCCACCTCCTCCAGGGTGCCCTCTGTCCCCTTTGGGCCAGCAGGTGGGCACGCACTTCTCAGTGGCTGCACGCAGCTCGGCCAGGCGTCCCTGGAGCGCGGTGACCTGCCTCTGCAGGAGGGCGTCCTGGGGCTGCCCCGAGCGGGCGCGCCCGGCCTGCAGGCAAGAGGCGGAGGCCAGGCTGAGGGGTGGGGGGCCTGCGACCCCATTCACCCCCACACCACTCCTCTGGCACCGGGGGTGGGGAGCAGACCTCGTCATCAGCCTCTGTGGCCCCTTCTCCTCTCCAACAATCAGACTGCCCCCTATCTGGGACAGCGCTTGGCTCCCCTCCCAGAGGCTGTAGGGGTGAGCGCCCCCAGCTCCAGAGCCAGGACCCCCTCAGCCTGGTCCCCCTGGGGGTGAAGGCAGCACTCAGCTGGGGTGTGGGCGGTGGGGGTGTGGGGGTAGGGGGTCGGGTGTGGGCGAGAGTTGAGGCGGCAGGATGCAGCCCCGTGTGGTCAGCGAGGCCAGACTTGCAGGGAACTGCGCTGAAGCCCAGACTCAGAGTCCCGGCCTCCATGCCGCCTCCCCAGCCCCGCGCCCAGGGCCGGGTCCCGGACGCTGAGCTCAGAGGCTGGGCTCTGCAGGCTCCCACAGCCCCTCCACCTGGTGGAGCCCCAGTGCTTTTCCGTGTTGCTTCAGACAAAGCCGAAGGCTCTCTGGCTCCAGACCCGCACCCTACCCGCCCCTTCACGAGGCCTTTGCTGAGCCCCCTCCCTGACCCCCACTGAGGCCCCCCCATGAGCCCAAATGCCTCCTGCGGTGCACCGTCTCCGGGAGCGCCTCCCGCCCACTGTGGTCATCGAGAGCCCTGGTGACACGGAGGGGTGGACACCCGGCCCCGCCTGTCCGACACTGATGGAAATACAGGACACGCCGGACTCCACAGCTTCTGGAAGCGAGGCTGGCGGCCGGTGTGGTAAGGGACACGCAGGCCAGGGACGGGGAAAGTTCCTGACTCGAGAGCGACTTGCCAAACAGCAACTTGAACTTGTTTCTTTGACCACAGGGGCTCCGAGGACATAGGGGAAAGCCTGGGTCCACTCAAGGGGGAGTCTACTCACCTATAAGAGTGACCCCCCCAACTTGCATTCCAAGCAAGGTGTGCTAGAGACAGGCAGACCTGCACACACACGCATACACACACACACCTGCCTTTAGGGGCTGTAAGCAGGTATGGTGGACAGGGAACCAGTGTGCACACACACACAGAGACACACACACACACATACCTGCCTGCAGGGGCTATAAGGAGATGAACCAGCACACACATGCCCACACGCGCACACACACACACACACCTGCCTGCAGGGGCTATAAGGAGATGAACCAGCACACACATGCCCACACGCGCGCACACACACACACACACACACACACACCTGCCTGCAGGCGCTGTAAGGAGGTGCAGTGGGTGGTGAACCAGCACACACACGCACGCACACACACGCACACAGCCTGTAGGAGGGGCAGTGTCCCCCGCAATTCACATGTTGAAACCTAATCACCCACGTGATGGTATCTGGAGGTGGGGCTTTTCAGCTCCACCCCTATGAAGGGTGTTAGTGCCCTTAGAAAAGGGGCCCCACGAGCTCTCTCTCCCTTCTGCCGTTTGAGCGGATAGCCAGAAGGTGTCATTGGTGATTCAGACAGCGCTGCTCATCCTCACCAGCCACTGAAAGGGCTGGCACCTTGATCTTGGGCTTCCAGCCTCTAGAGCTGTGGGAAATGTTTGTTTATAAGCCCGGGGCTGGGGTACTTCTGCTCCAGCAGCCTGGAGGGACCAAGACAGGAAGGAAAAATCTTGGAGATTTGGATTTGGAAGCATGAGTTAGCCTCGGTGCAGTTTTCAGCCTAGATTCACAAAACCTGGGTGGTTTTAAAACAGTAAATTAAAGCTGAACATTTACTTCCATGTGGCCCCAAAGATGATCAGAGTCCCTAGAATCTGCCTGAAGCAAATGAAAATCTTTTTTGGAACATACCATGTTCATTCCAGGTTTCAAAGAATTTTCAGAGTTCCAAGGATACTACACGGCTCTTAACTGAAGAAATCAGAAAACCACCAAAGACACAAAGGAGCCCAGCGCCATGATCAAGAACCAGCGGAAACAATAAACTCAGACCTTGAAGGAGTTCAGATGTTGAAACATCAGAAACAGACTACAAAATAACTGCTCTCTAGCATGCACCCCACTCCAGTGTTCTTGCCTGGAGAGTCCTAGGGACAGTGGAGCCTGGTGGGCTGCCGTCTATGGGGTCGCACAGAGTCGGACACGACTGATGTGACTTAGCAGCAGCAGCAACAAACAGAGCAGGGGCTGGAAAACGTGAGACTAAGATATGCAGAGAACAGAATAAAAGCAGGAGCTTTAAAGATGAAAAATACAGTGTTAGAAGTTACACCAAATAGGCAGGTTTAACAGAGATTGGATACCAGGAGAGAAAACTGATGAGCAGCAGGGTGGGCTTGAACAAATTACCTATGACATAGACCAGGGCGATAAGTAGGGGAGGCTATGAGCGTAGGAAGGAGCCCAGGAAGCATGAGGTGCATGGGGCAGAGGGGAGGGGAGGGGTAAGGAGGGATTGGGGGGAGAAGGGAGGGAGGGGAGGAGAGGGGAGGAGGGAGGAGGGGAGGGGTGCGGGAGGGGGGACTCGGGCAACTGTGGAAGACAGAACAGCAGCTTCCCCAGACAAAGAGAGAAGGAACCCTGATGAGCAGAAGCAGAATAAACGGAAATCTGCTGTTGGAGGTCACAGGAAGTCACAGCAGAGAACCCCCAGCGACCAGAGCATGATGCCCACCAGAGGAGTCAGGGGTCGGCGGGTGTTGGCGGGCTGGAAGCCAGGAGATGGAGCCAGGACCTCGCTAAGGTGCTGAGAGAAGCCTCTGCCAGCAAGTGGGAGAGGCGGTCAAGGCCAAGGGGGAGTAGACAGCCTTGATCGGTGGCGCCAGACTGGACCCAAGGTCCGCCTCCAGGGCGCCTGTCCTGCCATCCAGCTGAGGCTGGTGAGGGGTCCGCCCTGTCTCACCGGCTCCGTGACAGCCCAGCGCCCTGTGAGGACTGATGTGATGGGAAAGGCTGTGCCTTCTCCCCACACCCTCCTGTCCCGGGACAGCTGTCTTGCAGGAAGAGCCATGCCCACAGAGCGGGGGCAGCCCCTGCTCCGCTGGGTCCGTGTGGGAAGAGCTGGGATGTCTCCTCTGCAGTGGGCTTGTCCGAGGGACCCCCGCGCAGGGTCAGCCTGGACCCGGGGACCACCTCGGCCTCTGCCCCATGGCCAGGAAGAAATCCTGCCCTGGAGGCCGCTGGCAGGCACTGGGGGGCATCCAGGGCAGATCAGGGAAGGTGCGGCCAGGCACAGGCACGGCTGACAGTCCCAAGTCCTGCCCTACTTCACGCTGCGTGTCCTGCACCTGGCAACCAGCCCGCGGTCCACATGGCACTGCTGCTGCAGTGAGGCTGAAGCCACAGCCCCGAGCCCTGACCCCAACCAGGGCTGAGGGTTTCGTAAGAGGCTGTGGGGTCCCTGCTGGCCTGGGAGTCTGGCCCACGAAGACTCCTCCCTCCGGCACGGGGCAGCCACACGGGGGCCAGGGCTCAGCCCTCACCCGACTTCCCAGTCCAGCCCCGGGCTCCTTCTCTCAAAGGGGGGGGCTTCCCACCTGGTGTCCCCCACTCTGCAGATGGCTGTGGCCAGGCCGGGCAGGGTCGTGGTGTGGCAGGGGCTGCCACCAGCTCACCCCCTCCCGGTCCTCGCTGTCCACCCCCACGTCAGCCGCGGGCACCGAGCTGGGCATCGCCCTGCCCATGGGCGGGAGCTGGGGAGCACCTCTCTGTGGGTCCGGCGCTGTGCTTCCCGCAGGTCCAGCTCGGCCCGCAGACGGGGCATGCTGCCCGTTGTCCTGGCCAGCTCCTCGGCCAGCCTGTTGTGGGCCTTCCTCAGCTGCTCCAGCTGCTCCCGCAGGAGGGCATTCACCTGGGAGAGGCTGGTGCTCCTGGATGGGCAGGGATGCGGCAGCGTGATTGTAGGCGGGTGGCCTCCCCTTACAGACGTGCTCAGACCCCAGGCCCCAGACCTCCTGGGCTCAGACGACCCCAGCTTGATTGTGCAGCCCCTCCGCTCTTAAGTGGTGCTGACTGTCTGCAGTGGCTCCCCCGCAGACAGAAAACGGAGGCCTGCCTCAGGTCCCCCTCTGGCACCCCGCCCCGCCCCCGATATATCTGCTGTCCTTTCCTCCCTCCCTGAGCTCCCTGGCTCTGCCCTCACGACTATGGCTGCCGTTCACTCCAGGGTGTGGAGGTGAACCCCCAGACCAGCAAGAGGGTCAGGGCTTGGGAGCCCCAGCTGAGGGAAGCAGGGCTGGGAGGTGGGCGCATTCCTGTCGCGGGGTGGTCTGGGGAGAGGGGTCAGGTGTGCCCGGGGAGGGGGCAGCCCCTCCGTGACTGTGGGCCTCTCCCCGGAGGCAGGCCTGTGTGTGGCTGCAGTCAGGGACCCCCAACCCTGCAGAGCCCCCACTTCCTGGCCAGGCCACGAGCCCATGGGGATTCCTCTGCTCTTCTCCGCTCTGGGGGCTTCAGCCTCTTGGAGGTTTATTTTCTGCAGCCCCTGCCCCTACCCCCCGCTTCTCCAAAACTGGTTTTCAAGATGCTTTTCAGCACTGATCCTTTGCCAGTGTCCCTGAGGAGGAACCAAATCTGGGAAGCATGCCGCAGACAGCTTAACCTTCCTGGGTCTGGCGACGGAGCCGCCTTGGGGGCTCCGCCCCGCCTGCTCCCCTCGGCAGGGACTCTGGTGAGATGCTCTTCCCTCCAGGGGCGTGTCCTGGGGCTTGGGGCTCCCTCTGGGGGGCTGGGGGTGACATACAATTACCCACAGTGCTCAGATGAGCCTGGTCGTGACCACAGAGCGGCTTGAAGCCAAAGGGGCCTGGGGGTCAGGGCTGGAGCAGGAAGAAGAGTGGGACTAGGGGGAACCGGGAGACATCCCAGGACTGGCCAGGCCAACCAAGGCTCACAGGCAGCTCTGGTGCCCTGCCTGTAGCACGGGCCAGAACACCTGCCCCAGCTGGTGTGGGGGTCTGGGGAGGGGCACGCCAGGGAGCAGACTGAGGCCCAGGTGTGTGGCCCCCGCCCCGCCCTGCTCTGCACCCCCGGCTCTGACTCGGAGTCTCTCTGGAGGAGTCGCCAACAGCCTGGGGCACCTGCCCTGCCGGCAGGCTCCCTGCAGGCCTGACGGCCACGCCCGCCTGGCCTCACCTCTGCTCGGCCGCCTCCAGACGGCCCAGGGCCTCCTCCAGGTCCATGCTGCGCTCCAGCTCCGACCTCCGCAGCTGGGCCGTGGTGGCCTCCAGCCGGGCCTGCAGCTGAGAGGGCATTGACCCACCTGGCCGGCTGCTTCCAAGCCCTGCGGGCCGGGTGGCTTGGGCACAGGGCCCTCCCAGGGATGGTGGGAGGCTCTGGGGGTCTCCAGCTGGGTGGGGGTCAGGCTGGGGTCAGGGGTGCGGTCGAGCGGGGTGTGGTCAGAGGGGTCAGGCTGGTGGCCGGCCTCATGGCCGCCCTGCGCCTCGTGCCCCGGCCGGCTGAAGAGGCCCCGCGTCAGGCCAGGTGAGGGGGCATGGAGCCGGTCTGCGGTCACCCGCACTGCAGTGAGTACGCGTGGGGTCCCACCCCACCCCTTCTGCCTGTGCTTGACCCTCTGTCCACCCCAGCCCCTCATCCAGCAGGGGGACGAAGCCACCCCACCATAGGTGGGCCTGCAGCCACCAGGTGGGTCTGGTGGCAGGGAAGCCCCTGGAACTGGCCCAGACCACCGGTGAGTCTTCAGGGCTGAGCTGACGGAAACCTCGCTCTGAGGGAAAGGGGCTGCTGGGGGCCGGGGGCACCAACCAGATCTGCACCCAGAGCACATTCTGGGGGTCCGAGGAGGGGCTGCAGCAGGCCCAAGGGGCCGGCTGGCGGGGGCTGAGACAGGAAGACAAGAAGCACGGAGGGCCCCCCTGTGGCGGGGCTTGGGGCCCAGGACGCGGGGAGGGTGGGGCTCCCCTGAGGCCCGCGGAGGGGCTGGGGGACCCGTGGAGGAAGGAGACAGAGGCCCACGGAGCAGTCACGCCCACCCCAACGCCGCCCACCCGTATCCTCTGGGGCACTCAGGGAGACCAGGCTCATCCGTGGTCCGCACGAGGGGTGCCGGATGTGTGCAGGGGGGCGGGTGCGGCCTGGAGCTGGGATCTCACTGACTCACTCCATTGCCTAATTTGGCTGCAGGGCTTCTGTGGCTTATATTCCCACTGGCCTCTTGTTCCCAACATCTCCCCACCCTGTGCTAGGAAGACGCCCCCACCCCCAGCTCCACATGGGCCGGGGAGGGGGAGGGCAGCAAGCTCACCCAGTGTTCCCGTCCCGCTGGTCCTGCCCGAGGAGCTCCCTGGGGGGGGGGGTGGAGGTGAGGACGGGGGTGGGGGACCCCTTCTTGGGGCTGGGGGTGAGGATGGGGGTGCGGGGCCCCTTGCGGGGTGGGGGTGAGGACGGGGGTGGAGGAGCCTCTTGTGGGGCTGGGGGTGAGGACGGGGGTTGGGGGCCCCCTTTGTGGGGTGGGGTGAGAACGGGGTGGGGGTGCTCTTGTGAGGCTGGGGAGTGAGGACGGGGGTTGGGGGCCTCTTGTGAGGCTGGGGGGTGAGGACAGGGGTTGGGGCTCCCTTAGTGGGGTGGGGGTGAGGATGGGGGTGGGGGGCCCTCTTGTGGAGCTGGGGGTGAGGAAGGGGGTCTGGGGGCCCCTTCGTGGGGCTGGGGGTGAAGATGGGGGTGGGGGGCCTCTTGTGGAGCTGGGGACAAGGACGGGTGTTGGGGGCTCCCTTCATGGGGTGGGGGTGAGGATGGGGGTCCGGGAGGCCTTCCTGGGGTTGGGGGTGAGGACGGGGGTGGGGGGCCTTCATGGGGCTGGGGGTGAGGACGGGGGTGGGGGGCCTTCGTGGGGTTGGGGGTGAGGACAGGGGTGGGGGGCCTTCGTGGGGCTAGGGTTGAAGATGTGGTGGGGGGCCTTCGTGGGGCAGGGGGTGAGGACCGGGGTCCGGGGGGCCCCTTCGTGGGGCTGGGCACACCACCAACCCCAGGAAGCCCTCAGGACCCTCGAGGAGACGTGGGCAGCTGGGGTCATCACGCTTTCAGCCCCGGTCACTTGTCACACCAGAGAAAGGGCCGAACCGGGTCACCTCTCAGCCCACAGCACGGCCCTGCACGGCTGGGACCTGCGGTGAGCCTATTTCTTCATCTGGGGTCGTCTGTCCCGTTGCATAGAGCAGGGGGCCGTGCAGACACAGGGGCTGTGAACACCCCTGCTGTGGGCCTGCCCTGTCCTGCTCTGAGGCCATGACTTGGGGTGGTGGACACGAGACAGAGGCCCTGCCCGGTGACCTCCATCACCGATCTGCCTCAGTTTCCCCACCTGCACACCCGGAGGCCCTCCCGGCCGCACAGCTCGGGGCCGAACGGCCTGTTGCTGCAGCCGGTCACCCTGGCAGGCCCTGTTGCTGCCGGGGGCACTGAGGGTGTGTCCAGGGCCTGTCTGTCCACCTCGGCTGTCAGGGGAGAGGCCGGGGTGCAGTCAGCTCCTTCCGGCCTGCCCGCCTCCCCTTGGCAGGCGTGGCCACGTGCTCGGGCTGGGCAGGGCGCTGGCCCCACGGGTCGGGACTGTCCCGGCCACCCCCCAGGTCTCTGGGCAGGCGGGCACAAGTCATTGCCTAAGCTGGGTCAGGGCCCCTGGGCACCATCCTGCCTCACCTGCCCACTCTAGCCTGAGTTTCTCTCTCTGCGGCACAGGGTTCGGCCGTGGCCGGCCACCGTCGTCCCCCTGCTGGCAGGCCCGTGGGTCACCCCAGGGCAGGCTGCCAGGTGCCCTGAGCACTCACCCGCTCGTTGACCGCGTGGTACCTGCCGGCCAGCTCGTCCCGCTCGGCGCCCGCCTGGGCCAGCAGGTCCTCCAGCCGGGACAGCTCATCCTGCAGGAGCGTGTGTTCCTCCGGCCCGGGGCCCGGGGCAGCCGGGGGCTCCCGCAGCCCTGCAGTGCAGCAGCAGGGTCAGCCTGTGGCCGGGCCAGCCCCCAGTCAGGCAGCCTGTCCACCTGGCCCAGGGGCCCCCGGTGCGGGGGAGCAGTGCCTCCTCTCCTCTGGGTGGGCACGTCTCTCCCCAGTGTAGCCCAAACCAGCACAGCAGAGGGCCTGTGGGGGCGGCCTGGACGCTGGGCACCCCTACCCCCACCGGGCTTGAGAACCGCTGACTCAGGGCTGCAGGGTCCCGTCCCCCCGAGTAGGAGGTGCTGCTCTAAGCACGCGGGGGCTCTCTTGCTCCTTAACACACCCAGCGAGGCCCCTGGCTCCTCTCGGAGGCTGGAGAGGCCCTCGCTACCGAAAGGGGTCTCTGAGACCCATGCATGAGGGGTCAGGAGCATGGCCTGGGGCCAGGCTGGTGGCCACAGTGACCGACAGCGAGAGGGCCAGCAGTGGGGCCGGTGGGCGGGGCTGGAGCTCGGGCGGACCGCCGCTCTGCACCTGCGCCTTCCGAGCTCCAGCCTTTAGGATTCACACTCATCCAGTGAGAAACGAGACTGGCAGTCTCAAGAGTTGCAAACAGAAATGCACGCTGGGTGGGGATGGTCTCTGTGGCTCAGGGGTGAGCACGCTGTGCAGATCAGATTCTAGCTCCGTGGGTGACTCCGTGGGATGGTGTGGGTCTCACCCTAGCACAGGACGGTGACAGGCCCGGAGGGGCCAGCCAGGCCAGGGCACGGGGCGGGGAGGGCTCCCCGGGGCTGGACTCCCACCGACCGCCCTGCCACTTCCCTGGGGCGCCCCTCACCTTGGGGAGGCCCCTCGGCCAGGCTGCCAGCCACAATGTCACGAATGCGGGCAGGCACGGGGGTGGGGGAGGCCCGCCAGCGCCCTCCGCGCACGGTCAGTGCCCGATCTTCTCTGCTGGCCGTGGGGCTCAGGACGGTGTCCTCCAGCCTCTGAAAGACACGCGCCAAGAGACCCCTGGGGCCAGCAGGTCCTGGCACCGCTGCCTATCCCCCATGAATCCACTGGAGTTGGGGCAGGGGTACCACCCCGCCCTGGGGAGGACCAGGCGAGGCTGAGGTCCCCCGAAGCCACCTGTGAAGGGGGCAGGCATCCTGCCCATCCCGGGGGTGCTCAGGTGAGGAAGGGAGAGCAGTCAGGGAGCTCCTAGCCCAGGCTATGCGCGCCTCTGCGGAGCTGCCTTGACCTCCACCCTGGGTCTCTCCGGGGACGCTGGAAGGCAGAGCCCTCGCCTTTGGCGCCCCTGGAGCAGGCGGTCCCCCGGTTTTCACAGTGGGGTTTGGCAGGGAGGGGCCTGAACCCCACCCAGTGGGCCCAGAGCCCCATGGACAGAGGGGCTGGCAACCAGTAGCAGGACCGGGTTGCACCCACATGGCTTCCTGGAGGACAAGGCCGGCCACCCTGTCCACGGGGAGGGGCCGTGGGGGCCCGGGGACAGGGTGGGGCAGGGCCGAGGTGGGGCAGCGAGCGCATAGAGGGCACGGCCTCCGGCCTGGCCCTCCAGAGCAGGTGAGTGGCTGCAGAAGCGCTCCGAACAGGCCTGGGAGCGGTAGCAGACCTGGGGTCCTGGGTCCCCAGAGGCTGGCCCCCGGCTCCCGGGCTCCGGCTGGCACTTGGCCTCGGCCCTGCGGGTTCCTGGCTGCAGGAAGGTGGCCCGCCGGGGGGCCTGGGTGCTCTCCAGGGCTGAAGGCAGGGCAGGGCCTTTGTGCTGGGGCTGATCCCAGCCCCGACTACGGGGAGGATGTGTGAACGCCGGGGCCGAGGCAGCCAATTCTGAAGCGGCATGAGCACTCCGGACATGAGCGTGTGAGGAGAGGGATTGCCCGGGGTCGGGACGTGCCCAGCTGCCCACCGGACGTGACGTTTGCCGTGAGGTTCAGGCCATGAGTTCAGGCTGAGGTGGGAACTGGAGGTGGATGTCCTCCCCGGGGGCTCTAGAGCCTCAGACCAGGGTCCCCTCACCACCCCTCAGGGCCCAGCGCCCTGTCCTCCAGCAAATGGAGACCCTTCCCTGAACTCTGCCAAGGCTCCGCCCCGTTCAGAGCGTGGTGTGTGACCGCTGCACAGCCTCTACCTGCCTGTCCTCACCTCCTCTGCCCTCCCTGAAGACCCTCGTGAGGCCGAGACCCCTCACCTGTCTCTGATCTTGGGCCAGGCTGAGGGGACGGAGGGCTTCCTGAGCTCAGCCCTGCCCTCTCGCCATGCCTGGTACAAGCTCAGCCTGATCTGTGCTCCTAGGACCCAAACCTGGCCTCTTCTGCTCAAATCTGCCTGGACAGAAATCCTTCACTTCCACGTCAGTTCTAGCGGGGCCAGGAGTCAGGGTCCAAGCTCATGGATGACGCCGGAGAGATCCTGCCCTGCCCGAAGCAGCTCAGTGAGCTGCAGACACTGCCTGCTGCCCGGCCGCGGAGTGAGACCCCAGGAGTGAGGACCCGGGAGTGAGGACCCTGGAGTGAGGACCCTGCAATGAGGACCCCGGAGTGAGTCCTGGAGTGAGACCCTGGAGTGAGGGCCCTGGAGTGAGACCCCGGAGTGAGGGCCCCGGAGTGAGACCCCGGAGTGAGGGCCCCAGAGTGAGACCCCGGAGTGAGGGCCCCGGAGTGAGGGCCCTGGACTGAGGGCCCTGGAGTGAGACTCCGGAGTGAAGGCCCCGGAGTGAGACCCTGGAGTGACACCCCGGAGTGAGGACCCTGGAGTGAGGCGCCTGGAGTGAGGACCCTGGAGTGAGGCGCCTGGAGTGAGGACCCTGGAGTGAGGAGCCTGCAGTGAGGACCCTGGAGTGAAGAGCCTGCGGTGAGGACCCTGGAGTGAGACCCTGGAGTTAGGAGCCCGGAGTAAGGACCCAGGGGTGAGGAGGCAGCTCCCCTCCCCCTGCTGTGGGCATCTGCCTCCCCTGGGCGGCACCTTCACTGCACCCCCCTGCAGACCCCTCAGCATGACCGGTGTGTGGTAAGCACCCTCCCTGGGCTGAGAGAGGGGAGGAGATGCGGCCGCCCCTTCTGGGCCCAGCCGGGGAGGGGGCGCCAAGACCACCAAGGCCTGCCCGGTCCTCCAGGAAGGCGAGGCCGCAGGCAGGCGCTGAGCCGCGGTCCTCCCTGAGGGGTCACGTCCAGGAAGCCTCCTCCTAGGCCAGGAAGGCCCCGGCCCGAGGCCCCCCTCCCCGCGCCCTCCCTGCGCTAACGGGAAAGAGCCGCGGCACAGGCTTGACTCATTCCTAACAGTTACAGAGGGTCACTTATTAGCCGGGGCGTCCCCGGAGGAGCTGGGGGCGTAATGGGTTCCAGCTGCGGCCGGGTGCCTGCGATGGGCCGTGGCCCAGCTGGAGCCGCTGCGGGGGTGCGCGGAGGCCCTCGGGCCGCCCCCCTCCACCTGGCCCTCCCCTCCCCCACCCCCAGAGCCCCTCCCCCCTCCCCGCCCCTCCCCCCAACCCCTGCAGAAACCACGGGGGCGGCGAGGAGGGGCCCCAAGTGGGAGGGACGTCCAGCCAGGGCGTGCCCCTGGGCCTGCAGTTGGCTTGGACCCCTCGGTCAGCCACCTCCTTGCCCTCGGGAGACCCCGAGACTCCATCTACAGTTCTGTGGGCCGGGGGCCACCTCCGGGTTTTGGTCTTTCCCCGGGGTAGGCTGTCCTGTGACCTGGAGTGCACTGGGAAAGTTCTAGAAGGCCCCTGGCAGCAATCTCAGTGGTCAGAGAGGACAGCAGGGCTGGGCCTCAGCCTCCCAGAAGACCCCAGACCTGCCGTGGAGCTTGCCTGTGTGCCCAGGGCCTTCTCCCCGTCAGCTCAGCCTGCCTCTGAGGACCCCGGGAGGACACAGCCCCCGTGGGACGGCCACCTCTTGATGCCTCACTGCCGCCCTCCGCGTGCGGCTGTATGGACGGGGAGGGCCTCCAGCCCGAGCACCGTGGGCTTCCCGTCCGCCCACCCGAGGTCACGGGGGGCTCCCCTCTAGAGATGGGCAGGGTCCCTGCTGTGCCGCGGCCAGCTCGCTGCCCAGCCCAGGCCCGTCACCTGCCGTCATGAGCCTTGTGCTCTCAGCTTTGAAAATTGGGGGGAGGGGGGTCCCAGGGACCCGGGGGCTGCGGCTCCGTGGAGGGTGGGGGTTGCTTCCCTGGGACCCCATTTTCACAGACTTGAGGGGGCTCGGAGGCAGATGCCGCTGAAGAACAGAGAGGGAGGTCAGGCAGAGTGGGCTCACTGTCCCCCTTGCTGGTGCCCAGCCTCGGGCCCCGAGGGGCCCCTCTGAATCGGGGGTCTACACAGGCACACAGGTCCACAGAGATGGGGGGACTTGCAAAAGGAGCCGCGCGGCTTCCGGGGGCGGTGAGGCTGCCGCACACCCAGAGCTGGGCTAGGGAGACCCCTGGGTGGGCCAAGGTGGGTCCAGAGGGGCCCAGTGGTGAGGCAGGGAGGGCGGCCAGAAGCCCCGTCCGGTCACCCTGCGAGAGTGGGAGAGCGGCGGGGACCTCGGCTCAGCCCGGACAGAGGCAGTCTCGGGGGCAGGAGCCCGGTGAGTGAGGGTGTCCGACGGTGGCGGCCGGCCTGCCGGCGGGGTTAGCGGCGCGGAGCTGCAACAGTGCCACCGTGTGGCCGCAAGGGGCGCTGCAGAAGCTGTGGCTGCCCCCGCTCTGGAAGGAGGCTGGGACCCCCACCTCCAGGGCAGCGGGAACGGAGGGGCTCCCTTGTCTGTGGACAAAACAGTGAAGCGAGAGGCGCGCGCTCCTCCAGGGTTCTCAGCACATTTATGTGTGTTGTCTGCACCTGAGAAGGCAGCTCGGTCGCGCATCTACAACAGCAATGGCAGTGTCAGGACCTGCCCTGGACACGACCCCCCCCCCCCCCCCCCCGCAGCGGCCAGGAGGCGGGGCCCCGCGGGCGTGCTGGAACCCCCCCCCCCACCCCGCAGCGGCCAGGAGGCAGGGCCCCGCGGGCCTGCTGGCCTGGGTCTCCCCACCTTGGCGGCAGGCGAACAGGGACAGCCTGGGGCCACCCCAGCCCGCTCTCCTTCTCCGCCCCTGCCCCTCCCTTCTCTTCTGCCCCGGGCACTCCCACGGGGCCCCCTGCACCCCAGGGATGGGCACAGCCTGAAGAACACACCCGAGGATGGGGCGTCCAGTCAAATCCAGCCCTGGACGTCGGCTTGCCCTCCTTATGTGGCTTGGCTTGCGGCACAGAGGGCCCTGGGCCCGGGTGGCCACCTGCCAGGCTCCAGTTCCTTGGGAGAAAGAGCCTCTCTGTGTCCAGGACAACACCTGGCCCCACCATGCTGCGTCTCAGGACCGCCCGGTCCTGGTCTCTGGGGCCCTGGGCACCACCCCAGGAGCTGAGTCAGCAGTGTGGTTCTCAAGTAGGAACAATGGGGCAGTCTTTGCCAGGCCTGAAACCAGGCATTGAGAAGGTGGGGGACAGCATTTCATTCACCTCTGCACCCACACCCCCAGCCCCCAGCCCCATCAGCGCTTGGCACGCAAGCAGGCGCGTCGGACACGGGTCAGCACCAGGATGACTGAAAACCAAGTGTGCAGTCTGAATCGCTGACTGAAGGGACTCGGGTCAAGGGCGCTGGGGAGGGCAGCGTCCGGCCGGTCTTGGTTGCTCCCGTGCCCCCAGTGCCCACACAGTCTTCCTGGAGCAGGTGGCATTTGAGTTGGACCTTGAAGGGTAAGAGTCCACCAGCCAGATGGGACACCGATCAGGTGTCCGGGAAGAAGCAGAGGCAGCGACGTGGGCACCCAGTCTGTGTCTGTGTGCGGCGGGGGGCGGAGGACAAGGGGATACAGGAGAGGTGGCTGGTGGCTCGAACTTCCGCTGAGGACGGTGGGGCCCCATCCTCATTTCTGAGCCAGGAAGGGGGACATGGCCCGTCTGATGAGTGCAGCGACCCTGGCTGCCGTCCACACAAGGCTTGGCCACACCCTGGCACTCTCAAACCCTCCTGGCTTTTGTCCCACACAGAGCTTGGCCTCACCCTGGCACTCTCAGATCCTTCCGGCTCTTGTCCCATGCATGGGCCCTCCCTCACCCAGACTTTGGGAAGCCCCCAGACCACCCGTCTCCCCCTCGTGCAGATGGGGACCCTGTGGCAGAGACAGAGGCAGAACACAGACCCCATCGCTGCCCCCCCGACCCCCTACTGGCACCACCTCCTTTCCCCTGGCGCCTTTCCCTTCCTCCCCTCCCCCTCAGCACCCCCCCAACTTTGGAATCTTAAACCAAAAATGAAACGGAGGACGCAGGAGGGCGCCGGGAGCCAGCACTCGCTTTGCAGCGTCTAGAACAGCCATCAGACTGTGACGCGCCTACTGAGGCCAGAAGACCCTTGGGGGCGGTGGACCAGATGGACTGGCACTTGGGAGGTGGGCGGTGGGGCCACCCGCACGGGCGTGGGTCCTCTGCGTTTGCAAGGTCAGCGACAGAGCACTTTGAAGATGCCTTGGGCTGGAACGACCCTCTGAACAGAGTTGGGTTCTCAGCTACCATCATTTTAAAAACAGTAAGCAGACCAACGGGTCAAACACCCAGGAGAAATTGTAGTAGTAAATCGTGCCGGGCCTCTCCGTTGAGAACGACACTGAGTAAAATTGGCAGAAACATAAATGGAAGAACGGGTTCTGTCTGTGAATTGGAAGACTCGAGCCCCCTCAAATTGATCTATAGGTTCAATGAAATCCGAGTCCAAACTCCAGCAATGTTTTTAGCTTGTAGAAATTAACAAACTGATTCGAAAATGCATATGGAAAAGTGTGAAAGTGTTAGTCACTGAGTTGTGTCCGACTCTTCACAATCACGTGGACTGTAGCCCTCCAGGTTCCTCTGCCCTTGGGATTTCTCAGGCCAGAATACAGGAGTGAGTAGCCGGTATTGGAGAAATTAACAGATTGATTTGAAAATTCCTATGGGAGAGGCAAAATTATGGAGGGAATCAGGGAGAAGAACAAAGCTTATGCTCCCAAGCGTGAAGACATGTCACGGATCCACAGTGACGAGGGTAGGGTGGCGTTGGTGTAAGGACCACCTGACCGTGGAAGAGTGTATATGCACGTGCACAGACGTGGGCACACGCCGGGTGGTGACAGATGACACGCAGGGCCTTGGAAGATGATGTGATTTTCAAAGTGGAGCCAGGTTGCCTGGCTATTCGCATAGAAGGGAATGCATGGTGGGCCCCACCTCACGCCACGCAGAGATGGGTTCCAGACAGATTGCATGTCTAACTGTGAATGTAACACAATAAAACCTTTAAGAGAAAGCGTGGAAGAACGTCTTTGTGACCTTGGAGTAGGCCCAGTGTGTTTCTTCAATAGGTCACGAGCAGCACTAACCTAAGGGGGAAAACGGCAGGTGGTGCCTGTTGGCGCTAAGAACTGCTGCTCAGAAGCACAGTCGGGAGGGCCAAAGGCGCCCAGGAGACATTTGCAGCGCACGCATTCAACAAAGGGCCGCCTCCAGATTACGCAGCCAAAGCCAGACCAATGATAAGCAGCGAAGGCGCACCAGGGCACAACTGGGCACGATGCAGAGCAGACCCCTCGCAGAGGGCGATGCCCACGGGGCCAGGAAACCCAGGAGGTGCGCTCAGCCCCGTTGGCCGCTGGGTCAGTGGTGACCAGAGTCGCATGTGCTCTCCCTGTGCGTGCGTGTGTGCTCGGTCGTTCAGTCGTGCTTGACTCTCTGTGACCCCGTGGACTGTACCCTGCCAGGCCCCTCTGCCCTTGGGATTCTCCAGGCAAGGGTACTGGAGTGGGTGGCCATGCCCTCCTCAAGGGGATCTTCCTGGCCCAGGAATTGAACCCAGGTCTCCTGCGGCTCCTGCACTGCAGGTGGATTCTTTACCCTTGAGCCACCGGCCAAGCCCTGTGATATCCCTGTATGTTCCCCATAATGGCTGAATAGGAAAAGGACAGGAAATGCCGAGTGCTGGGGAGGATGTTAAGCTGTGCACTCAGGATGCCTGTATGTTTTTGTGTGCACGCAACACTTCAACCAAAGATAAAAAGAATATCCTGTGAGTTTTCATCTCAAAGGCCAGTTTCCAGAATATGGGCTTCTGCTCTCACTGCCACACTTTGTGGACGATGACTTTTCCAACCGGCCACCTGTCCACCATGCCCACCCACCCGCTCAACTGTCTACCACCATTTGTATGACGGTACCCACACGACTACCCCTTTATTCCTTTGTCTGCTAATCCTGAGCTCAGCAGACTCCATCTGCAGGCCAGATTCAGGCCTGCCAGTTGTTCATAAGTAAAGCTTTCTGGGAAAATCGCCCCGCCCGTTTGCACACACACTGTCCACGGCTGTCCTCATGCTGTAATGTCAGAGCTGAGCTGTTGCTACAGAAACCTCATGACGTCCAAAGCCTGTGTATATATTTACCTAGAAATGAAGTTTATTTAATTGCTGGATAGAGAGTGGAGGGGTGGGCAGGCAGGGAATTGCTTTATGAAACGCTCCTGTGGAGAGTGGACGAACAAACTTGGTGCCTCGGTGATGTGGGGTCCAGCCCCATGACCGTCACCTGCCAGCCTTGGTTCCCCCCTCCCTCAAGGAAATTCCTACCTCCCTGGTGAGGAGTTGGGGGGGCATGGGATACAGGTGATGAGAACCATATGGCCACAGGACTGGAAAGGTCAGTTTTCATTTCAATCACAAAGGCAATGCCAAAGAATGATCAAACTACCGCACAATTGCACTCATTTCACACACCAGCAAAGTAATGCTCAAAATCTGTCAAGCTAGGCTTCAACAGTATGTGAACTGAGAACCTCCAGATATTCAAGCTGGATTTAGAAAAGGCAGACGAACCAAAGATCAAATTGCCAACATCCATTGGGTCATAGAAAAAGCAAGGGAATTCCAGAAAAACATGTACTGCTTCAATGACTATGCTAAAGCCTCTGATTGTGTGAATCACAACAAACTGTGGAAAATTCTTGGAGAGATGGTAATACCAGACCCACCTGACCTGCCTCCTGAGAAACCTGTATGCAGGTCAAGAAGCAGCAGTTAGAAGTGGACATGGAACAACAGACTGGTTCTAAATTGGGAAAGGAGTACATCAGGGCTGTATATTGTCACCTTGCTTATTTAACTTCTATGCAGAGTACATCATGTGAAATGCCAGACTGGATGAAGGACAAGCTGGAATCAAGATTGCAGGGAGAAATATCAGTAACCTTAGATATGCAGATGATACCACTCTAATGGCAGAAAGTGAAGAGGAACTAAAGAGCCTCTTGATGAAGGTGAAAGAGGAGAGTGAAAAAGCTGGCTTAAAACTCAATATTCAAAAATCTAAGATCATGGCATCTGGTCCCATCACTTCATGGCAAATAGAAGGGGAAAAAGTGGGAACAGTGACAGGTTTTATATTCTTGGGCTCCAAAATCACGGCAGTGACTGAAGCCATGAAATTAAAAGATGCTTGCTCCTTGGAAGAAAAGTTATGACAAACCTAGACAGCATATTAAAAAGCAAAGACATCACTTTGCCAATAAAGATCAGTCTAGTCAAAGCTATAGTTTTTCCCGTAGTCATGTATGGATGTGAGAGTTGGACCATAAAGAAGGCTGAGTGCCAAAGAATTGATGCTTTTGAACTGTGGTGTTAGAGAAGACTCTTGAGAGCCCCTTGCACTGCAAGGAGATCCAACCAGCCCATCTTAAGGGGAATCAGTCCTGAATATTCATTGGGAGTACTGATGATGGAGCTGAAGCTCCAGCGCTGTGGCCACCTGATGCGAACAGCCAACTCATTGGAAAAGACTCTGATGCCGGGAAAGATTGGAGGTGGGAGGAGAAGGGGAAGACAGAGGATGAGATGGTTGGATGGCGTCATCGACTCAGTGAACATGAATTTGAGCAAGTTCCTGGAGTTGATGAAGGACAAGGAAGCCTGGCGTGCTGCGGTCCATGGGGTCCCAAAGAGTCGGACACGACTGAGTGACTGAACAACAATAACTAACAAGGCAAACCAAACACAAAGCAACAGATGTTGCCCGATTCCACCCGTATGAGGCCCTGGAGTAGTGCCATCGTAGTGATAGAAAGCAGGATGGGCACCAGGGCTGGGGTGGGTGGGGAGTTAGTGTTAATGGGAGCAGAGTTCAGTCTGGGAAGATGAAAAGCTCCTGGAGACGCTGGTGGTGGTGCTTGCACGATGTGAATAGACTTAACGCCATTGAATTGTGCTCTTTAACGTGGTGAAAATGGTAAACTTTATGTATATATAATTTACCACCATTTTTTTTTTCTGGAGAAGGCAATGGCAACCCACTCCAGTATTCTTGCCTGGAAAATCCCACGGACAGAGGAGCCTGGTGGGCTACAGTCCATGGGGTCTCAAAGAGTTGAACATGACTGAGCATGCACACACACATATATATAATTTACTACAATTTTTTAAGTAAAAATTTTTTTAAAAAACAAGACTAAATCACTAAAGAAGAGCTAAACACATGCCTCAAAAATTGAGAACAACAATCCAAAGAACTGAAAAGCAAAGGAAGAATAAATACATAAATCGATGAAACAGAAGATAAGCACCATAAACAGCACCCACAGCCACCAGCATAGCAATGAAAACTGTCGATCGGGGGTGACTTACTCATCCGGGCCTGCCAGGGACTCGCTTGAACTTCACCCCAAAGTCCTGGGTCCCCAGGGACTCCTGGGTCTCAAACCCCCAGCACCGAGGGGCGGGAGATTGCCCTGCCTCGGACTCTCAGGATTCAGAACGACAGCGAGAGGAAGTTAGGAACAACTTTGGGCAGCAAACTTGAAAACTGACATATAATGGACAAGTTCTTAGAAAAACACCATGACTCAAAACGTAGTGCAAAAGAAAGAGTCTGAACCTTCCTGAAACTTCTGACGGAATTGGGTCTAGAATCACAGATCTTCCTCCCCAGGGCTCCTCTGCCCGTCGGCCGGCTTTGTCCACCTGCTCTGGTCCAGACCCTCAGAGAGTCCAGCTCTGAGTGTGGGTGGGGGGCTGGAAGGGGCTCAGGGAGAAGCTGGGGTGGGCAGCGGCTCTGGCTGCAGCAAGCGGGTGTCTTGGGCTCTGGGGGCGGGGGAGACCCTGCAGGTCTTGTCCCACGCACGTGAGCCCCGTCCCCAGGCGGCGCCTTGCCTGGGCCCCTCGGTTTCTGTCTGCAACCAGAGGGCTGGAGGAGCCATCTCTCCTGCCATCTGGACCGCCTGTCTGGGCGCCTTTGGCGCCCACCCACCCGTCTGCTCGCCCAGGAGTAATTGCCCTGAGATCTCAATCACTGTCATGCAGATGACAGGTGCTGGCGGGCGGGCCGAGCACACCTGCCAGGGCTCCCACGGCTTTCAGATGACTGCGTCCCGTGGGCAGAGGGAGCTGGGCAGCCTCGTGTGCCACACACCGCTGCCCACCGCTGGACGTGGGCACTGTCCTGTGTTTCTCCCTCAAACCAGCATGTAGTCACAGCGACTTCAGCTTTCAAGTTCTACTTTCCTGCACTCCCAAGGGGTGATAGGTTCCCCCTCCCAGTGAGGCGCTGCCTGCCTGGGAAACAGGGCTGTGAGCCGCCCTCCCTCCCCCGCCCCGCCCCTGCCTGGTTGCCAGCTCTCAGGACGTCGGAGCACTGGCCTCACGGGAGCCGGGCAGACAGTCCCACCAGGGCCAGTGTGTTTGCCTTGTGCGTCAGCTGATTCAAATATCCTGCCGTTGCACCTGCCCATCCCGGGTGTGCACACATGACCCCACTGTGTGATCTGATCATCAGCACAGCTGTGGGCAGTGACTCTTCCCTGGGGACCCGTCACCCCCTACAGCATAGTTCTGAGCTTCTAGTCACTGGGTTAATAAACGGCTGAGTCAGCTGGTTCTCAGGGGTTCACTGGGATCCTGGGGGTGAGGCAGGGTGGGGACAGGCTGGCTGTGGAGGCTGGAGCCAGGTGACGGCGGGGGTCGGGGTGTGGGGCTCTTAAGGGGCTGGGATGGCAGGGCTGGGCACCGGGCTGCAAGTCTGAAGTGAAGAGGGGGGCATCGGGGGTGACGCCCAGGTGCTGCAGTTTTTGTCACCCAGGTGGGGGCCATAACGGAAGACAGAACCAGGACTTCTGGGCCTCATGGAACAGACCCTGGGGCGGACCACACCCACAGCTGGGCCCACAGCACTCCAGGAAGGCCTGCTGACTCCCACACTTTGCCACCAAGGCAGCAGGGAGCCAGACTGTTGGGGTGGGAGGGTCCTCTGTCTCCCCCACCCCCAGTGTGCAGGCAGCATGCCCGGGGCGCAGAGAGTGGGGGGCTGCCCGAGTGCATACAGCACAGACTGGGACCGGGCCTGGGCTCAGGTCCCCAGCCTCCAGTTCAGACTCTCCCCAAGCTCCGTCCTATTGGAGTCTGCACGTGTGCACCTGTGTGTGTGCTCGTGTATGTGTGTCCATGTGTTCCTGTGTGTGTGTATGTGTGCTTGTGTCTGTGTGTGTGCTCATGTGTCTGCACCTGTGTGTGCTCGTGTGTGTGTGTCCGTGTGTTCCTGTGTGTGTGTGTATGTGTGCTTGTGTCTGTGTGTGTGCTCATGTGTCTGTGTGTGCACCTGTGTGTGCTCGTGTGTGTGTGTACACCTGTGTGTGCTTGTGTCTGTGTGTGCAGCTGGGTGTACGCTCGTGTATGTATGCACGTGTGTTCCTGTGTGTGTGTGTGTGTGCTTGTGTCTGTGTGTGTGCTCATGTGTCTGCACCTGTGTGTGCTCGTGTGTGTGTGTCCGTGTGTTCCTGTGTGTGTGTGTATGTGTGCTTGTGTCTGTGTGTGTGCTCATGTGTCTGTGTGTGCACCTGTGTGTGCTTGTGTCTGTGTGTGCAGCTGGGTGTACGCTCGTGTATGTATGCACGTGTGTTCCTGTGTGTGTGTGTGTGTGTGTGTGCACGCACTCACTCTATGTCTGCGCTGACCACGTGAGCACGTGGAAAGTACCCCTTGCAGCCGGGGAGGTGTGGCCCTTCTGTGCAGGGTCCCTTCCCTCCCAAGGGGCCTTCAGCCCCTGTGCCCAGGAGGGTGCTGGGGGGCGGCCGCAGCACTGACCTTGATCACCGCGTCCAGCCCCAGCCGGGACCGCTCGGCGGGGTCCCCGCTGCCGGGCTCACTGGAGGCCGAGCTCATCACGGCTGGTGCACAGGACCAAAGAGAAAGCAGGGGCTCTGCGGCCCGAGACTCTCCTCCTGGGACCCTGGCCGGGCCGGCACCTGCGTTCGTGCACCGGCCTTACACCCCGGCAGCACCTGGCTCCTCTGTCCTGGACGCCCAGCTGCCCCTCTGAGTTGGCAGGACAGTGTGGCTGACTGAACCCATAGGCGTTGCTGCAGCAACCACGACGCAGAGGGCTTGGTTTCCCTGGAAACAGGAGGGCGGCTCTGTTGCTATGGGGACCAAGGAACGCTGTTGTCCGGAAGCCGATTCCCCGGAGACCTGGAGACGCCCTGGGTGACGCTGTCTACCTGAGTGACCACATGGGGGAGGGGCTGGCCTCTCCCCCAGACCCCCACCCATGCAGGAAAGGGCCCTAGCCCTCCGCTGGGCAGTTGCCCAGGAGGAGTTGTGTGCTTGGAGGCCACACAGCAGGTGGGGGAGGCGTGCAGACCACCGGTCCCTCCTGACTGAGGATCATAAACCATGGCATTTTCCAAGCCTTTGCAAAGGGACTCGAGTTCAGTGGTGTGAGGCCTGTAACAGGTGGGCAGGCTCCCCCTGAGCCTGCGGGGGGACCGGGGAGCCCTGGGTGTGCCTTCTGGAGGCTGGTCCCCTGGAGCCCTTCAGGGGACCTGCCCCGGGGTCGTGCGTGTCCCACTTGCCATGGGCGGTCCACCGCTTCCTCCCCCGCACCTTCCCGGGGCCACACGATTGCAGGCAGCGGCTGACCCGTCAGGAGTGGTGATGGGTGAGGCCACAAGCGGGGGGCTCAGGCCTGCTTCTGCCCCCAGGGAGGGAGCTAGGGGGCTTGGAGGGCGTGACCCTGCCCTCCGGGGAGGGTCCCCACCTGGGGGCTTAACACGGGGTGCTCAGGCAGGGGGAGGACGGAGGCTGCAGAGGTGGGTGTGACCGTCTGTGCAGACTACTCGGACGACTCCAGACCAGACTTCATGGTCAGAAACGAGCCCAGCTGGTGAGCCTGGGTGGCTGGGGTTGTTTCTGCCCATGCCCCGCCCTGCCAGACGCCCACCCCAGCCTGTTCTGCCCTCTTGAAGCCTCGTGGTGGAGCAGAGCATGCAGGGGTCTGCAGTCCTCGCCCCCCCCAGCGTCCTCTCCTTGGAGACGCCTCTCTGGCCCCAGTGGCCATCCCCTCAGGGCTCACACGGGCCCTGTGGGCACCACCCAGGGCTTCCCTGCCCGGTGTCCATGCTGTGGCTTTAACCTGGGGCCATCAGTGGACCAGCAGGGCCCTTGGGTGGGGTTCAGCCCGGAGCCTGGGCACGGCCCCCAAGGAACGCTCTGGACCGAGTGGAGGGTGTTGTGGAGGTGCTCAGCACGTGGGCCCTGTGGGATGGGCTGGGGGCAGCGTGGGGTTGGGGAGGACTGCGGCTGTCCTGACTCGCACCCGCGGACCCGGCGCTTCCCCCGGGCACTTGGAGGGAGTCCCTGGGCACTGAGGGCCGCGCTGTGGCCTTGGCTACCTCCCCCGGCCCAGCCCACGGCCGCCCTGGCCCTGTGTGCTGTTCCCCCGTGGAAGCAGGGTCCTCACCGCATTCTCCTCGGCTAGCACTGCGTCTATGGACAGGTCGCCCACAGACTCCCCAGGGACAGTGCAGAGCCCCAGCCTCGCTGGGACCATGAGTGGACAGGAACCACAAGGTGAGGGGCAGGGAAGCCGAGGCAGAGCTGGCTGGCCTTGCCAGGCCCCGGGGGCCCCAGCATTTGCCATCTTTGACCTAGACCTGTCCCGAGAGGACGGGACCTCAAACTCTCAGCAAAGCGCTGACTCCCCTGTGCTCAGGCCACTTTAGGCCCTGGGCAGCCGCGCAGCTGGTGGGGTGTGCTGGCCGCGGACACAACGCGCAGCCCTGATGTGTCCTCTGAAGGAGAGTCTCAGCAGCCCTGGGGAGGGCGGGCGTCCCTGTCCCACCCTCGCAGCCTCCAGGCTGGCCCTGCTGTGATCGGCCGGGATCTGACTGGCGGGGCTCCTCCGTGACCCCGGGCCCCGGGTCTCGGGCCTCCTCACACCCCAGGCAGGCGAGTGCGGGACGGCCAGGGACTGCTCACGGCAGGAGTGGCTCCCCTGGCGGCTGGGACTCTGCCGATCCCGGTCTGCGGCCTCTGGGGCTGTGTCCCCTGCAGGTGCTGGACAGAAGCTGGCCTGAGAACCCTGCTGTGGCACCAAAACGCAGCCCAGTCCTGGACGCTGAGGCGCAGGCTTGGGCACCAGCCGGAACAGCCGACCCTCCCGCTGCCCGGCGGCCCCAGCCGCTCTGAGTCGGTGCCTCCGGCCAGCCTGGCCCTCCGTCCACGCTTAAGGCTGTGGGTGACACTCTGCGGGATCGGGGTGCTGGTGGGAGGTTCACGCTCAGGGGCACTGCCTGCCAGCCTCTCAGGGTCCCCCCGAGTGGGCCCCGGGCCTGTGCACCGTGGGAGACGGGCCTCAACCCTCCCGTCTTTGTGCAGCACGGGGGACCTCCCGTGACATCCAGGCCATTGCCCAGAGACCACAGGGGACTACCAGCCCTGGTTTTCTGGGGGGGTGTCCAGCCGGGGGAAGGCCCCAGGAGCAGGGCCCAGCTGTGTTCATCCACTCAGAGGGCTGCCCGAGGGCGCTGCTGTGGGCAGGCTCGGGGGCTGGTCTTGGGGAAGGGGAGTAGGAGTGACTTGTGGCCCCGCCTTCCGACACCCGCGCTCATGGGCGGCGCAAGGAGACAGCCAGCTTTCTGCTACCTTTTCGTCACAACAAAAACACGCTGAAAAGAAAAACAGAACAACCCATACCCGCCTGTAGCCCTGGAAGCAAATGCTTCCCCCGCCCCCTGCCGCCCGGCACCTTCAGGAGAGAGCTGGTCGACTCTCAGGTCGGGCTGTGCAGGTGACGCCGTGCCTAGGGGAGGGCTTGGAGGAGGAAATGGCCACCCGCTCCAGCACTCCTGCCTGGAAATCCCACGGGCGGAGAAGCCTGGCGGGCCACAGTCCTCGCACTCACAAAGAGTCGGATGCGAGTGAGCGACCGATACACACAGGGGAGGGCTGTGGGCTGCGAGCTGGCCCTGGGCTGACTGACCGGCCTGGATGGGAGCTGGGCCGCCCTGGGCTACCCCGATGGCGGTCTTCCGCTCCCTGGGCCTGAGAGGGCATCTGCCTGGGCCCCTGTCTCACCCGCTCCTCCCCACACCGTGATGGGCCCTCGGAGCCCCTCCTCTCCCCACAGGCCTTGCCCACCCCTGTCAATCCGTGCCTGCCTGGCTCCCTTCCTGCCTGGGTCACCTTCATGGGTCAGCTGTCCACTGCCCGCTTGGTGGGGCGGGGGTTACCTTCCTGGGGACCGTTGCTGGTCACCTGCACGCCTGCTTCTCCTTGAGGACTCCCAGTGTCCACAAGCACCCAGACGGCTCACCCCCTCAGGGCTCTGCAGCCCCTGCTGGACGGACGGACAGAGCCTCACACCCCAGCCTCAGCCCCGCACCCGCTCGCACGGGCCTCTTGAGGCTCCTTCCGGACATGACGGCCTCCCCGGCTTCTCCATAAACCTCAGGGTCAATTGGCCCGGCACCCCCTTGCACACCCAGTCCTGCGTGTTCCCTCGTGCTCACGCCAGAGCTGGGTAGCCTAGGAGGAGAGGCTGCAGCCAGGCAGCCGGCTGGCTCCTGGGGGCTGTTGGCCGCCCCTCCGCCCACTGTGCCCCTCCCGGCTGCCCGCAGAGCCTCTGAGGCCGACGGGTGGTCAGGGGGACAGTGCCCGGGCCGCGGGCACCAGGGGTGGTGGCAGATCCTGCCACAGCCTGGGGGATGCATTCAGGAGACCAGGCTCAGCCTTGAGGGCAGGGCACCCCTGCACGTGCCTGCTGTCCAGTCAGGCGGTGGCCAGTGATACGGGGTGTGGCATGAATGGGCTGGAGCCGTGGGCATGTAGAGGAGGCAGGCCACGCCGGGTGAGGACCGGGGCCAGAGCCTGGGTCTGACCCCGGCCATTCGGAGGGTGTCCAGGATGACTGCTAGCGGTGTCCTTCGGGGGGCCTGGCCTCCCTTCTCTGCAAGCCCCTGGCCGCCTGGACTGTCCATCACCTGTGCTGAGCCCGTGTGGGGGCTGCCCTTCAGGAGCCTGTTCTGGGGGACGCACGCCCCTTCCAGCGCTTGTGGGAATTCCTGAAATACATGCTCCCTTGCAGAGTTTCGCTGAGAGGCAGAAGCAATGCAAACACGCGGGCTGAACTGCCCTGCACCTCCCGCCCGCGGGGAGCTCGTCAGACCCGATGGGGCGCCGAGCACGCCTGCTGCCCTGGCTCCCGTGCCTCTGCGCTGGGGTCTGTGGGTCGGTGGTCCCGGGGTCTGAGGCCTGCCGGATGGGTGCCTGCTCCCCTCTGTCCCTCTCGTCTCTCCCTGCAGGGAGCTCACGTCCAGCTTCCCGGGACGTCCGTCCCATGCGCCCATAATCCCTCTTGTTGCCCAAGTGCCCGCTGTGTGAGTGCCTCTGGCCACCGGCAGCCACCCTGGGTGGGGGAGCACGCTGAGGATGCCTGGCGGGGGTGTTGTCAGGGGCTGTCAGGGGACCAGCCTGCCTGAGCTGCTCGAGGGGACATAGGAGTGGTCAGGGGTCAGGCGGCCAGGGGTGAGGCTTGGCCAGAGATGGAGGAGAAGGTTCCTGGGAGCGTGGACACAGGGATGACACCAGAGAGGCTCCCGGTCAGATTTGTCTCCTGGAGGGCGGGCCCCGACAGCTCAGAGCCAGGGACCAGAGGCCTGGGGAGAGGTGGGCTGGGATGGACAGTCTGCGGGGAGTGGGGGAGCAGATCCAGGACTCGCTGGGCAGAAGCGGGGCTCCCCTGAGACCAGAGCGGGGCGGGGGGAGCCCTTTGCGGGAGGTTGGAGATGCACGTTGAGTTTGCTGGGTCCGAGGGGTCTGCCAGACCCTGGGGCACATGGGCCTGGTTGTGGGGTGCCAGGAGCAGGGGCACCAGCAAAGGGTGAGGATTGGCATGGGGAGGGTGAGGAGCATGCACGGCCAGCCTCCGGCCCTTCAGGGTTGCTGACCAGGAGCAGTGCTCCGGGGACGGCAGGGGCTGGTGCCCCGGGCGGGGAGGGCCCCTGTCCCAGGGTCCTCAGGGCACAGAGCCCAAGGCAGCCCGCTGGGCATGGCATGGGCCTTCACTGTGGCTCAAAGCTCTTGGCACTTTGGGTAGACAGGTGTGGCCAGGTCTCCTGGGCGAATTCAGGAGAGATGTGAGATTCATGGGAGGGTGACGCTGGAGCAACGTGAGAATCCTTGAGTCACAGACGGCTCCAGACGCAGGCAGGGCCCCGTGCCGAGGGTCAGGTCAGGGCGGAAGGGCCCCAGCGCGTCTCCCTGCAGCTCAGCATCCTCCTGGCAGGCGGATGAGCAGGGTGCCAGGAGGGCTGCTAACAGTGTGGGCTTGAGCCCCCGGAGCTGCCCTGGGGAGGGGCAGGCATGCCCTGGGCTAACTGGGCTAACTGCTGAGGGCAGGGCCAGCCGGGGCTGAGGACACGAATCTGTTTTCTCTTGACTATCACGAGCTGCCTTGTGAGGTGGTGGGCTCCTCGTCCCGGGAGGTGTGGAAGCGGAGACACCCCGCGGGGGCTGCAGCTTCTTAGGGGGGTTTCCAAGCCCCAGGAACGGAGTGCTTGATGCTGGTCCTGCCTGCAGCGTTGAAATGGGCACAGCTCTCTGGGTGTCTCGGGCGGGGGCGGGGCCGGGGCTCCCCTGGAGCGCTGCAGGGACAGCGTCTCCAGATGCCTGGCCGGGGGAGGGCCCTGTGTTCACTGTTTGCAGACTTTGCGGTGGCTGAACACAGATGCACGGCCAGCCTGGTGGGGCCCGGGGTTGGCAGGGCAGTTCCCGAGGCTGGTTGGGATTTGTGAAATGGCAGGCGGGGCTGGACCGTGCTGGTGGGGGCGGCAGGGCGAGGCTTCCCAGGCCGGCCAGGCTGGCCCAGGGAGGCACTCTCTGGAACCAGGCTTGGTCCAGCACCAGGCCCTGGGGGTGACGACTCCTCTCAGGCTGAAGGACAGGCTGGTGGGAAGTGGGCCCCTCGGGGGTCTGAGGGCCTGGGGCTGGGCCCCGGGGTTGGACACATGCCCTGCAGGGGGAGGAGGCAGCGGGTTTGGGCTCCCTGCTTTATGCGGGCACAGGTGCCTGACGGGGGTGGTGTCTGGATTGCCATGGAAACATAGCCTCGCGGCCTGGCCCTCAGAGAGAGGCTGCTGGGTGGTGGAAGCTGCAGTGGACAGCTCCCACTGAGGGGTCCGGCGCGGCCGTCGGCCTGCTCACCTCTCATCCGAGCAGCGGGGATGGCCCACGTCCCACCTGTGGCTGCTGTGACGGGCATAAGGGTGGAAAGGGGGCGCCCGGGACAGGGCACGGGGTGGGCGGGCCGGGCCCAGAGGGGCAAAGTCCCGAGCCTGGACGCCCTTGGCCCTGAGCCGTGGAGCCGCGGTGGCTGGAGGGAAACCAGGCCCCGCCCGCCCGCGACGTTCCTAATCGCTGATGCCTGACTCACCCTCACTTCAAAGCCGGGGCCCCATTCAGCTATTTAGCCGCTGCACCCTGCCCGCCCGCCTGCCAGTCACTGGTGGGAGCCGGGCCGCTTGCAGCAGGCGCCTCCTCCCAGCCCGTTCCCACGGGCTGTGCCCGCAGCCATGGCCGTGCAGGTGCCCCTGTGGTACCACTACCTGCAAGCCCTGCGCTCGCGGGCGGCGTCCCGGGCACAGGAGCACCAGCGCGCCGAGGACGTGGTGCTCACCCTGCTGGAGCGGGTGCACGCCCTGGACCCCCGCTTCCTCGTGGACTACTCCCGGGACCTGGAGGCCTTCCAGTTTGCCCTGCGCTCCTCGGAGGGCCCGCTGGACGTGGAGGTGCCCCTGTGGGTGGACGCCGAGGCCCTGGTGATTGAGGAGATGGGGGCTGCTGAAGCGGGGGGCGGCCTGGGGTGCTGCCGCCTGGGCCTCCCCAAGGAAGCGGCCGGCGTGGAGCGCTGGAAGGCGGACGACGTCTTCGAGGCCTCCCCGGAGGGCAGCGCCGGGTGCTGTGGCCACATCGTGCCCAGCAAGGTCCTGCGGGTCCTCAAGGACCTGCTGGTGGCGGCCGTCGTGTACTGCAAGCACCACGGCCTCATCACGCCAGGTGCGGGCGAGCACGCTCCACACGCGTGTGCAAGGGTGTGTGTGTGTAATGTGGGACTGTGGGATCTGAGGGCACGTGTGCTTACATGTGTGGGTGTGTGTGTAAGTGAGGGATGGCAGGCCCGCAAATGCATGTGTAAGCACACGTGTGTAAGTGTGGGATGACAGGATTGTGAGTGCATGTGTGAACACATGTGTGTGAGTGCACACATGTGTGAACACACATGCAAGCGTGGGATAGCAGGATGGTGGGTGCATGTGTGAACACGCGTGTGTGCATGCATGAAACTGTAGGATCATGAGTGCACGTGTGTGTGTAAGCATGGGATAGCAGGATTGTGAGTGCATGTGTGAACACATGTGTGTGAGTGCACACATGTGTGAACACACATGCAAGCGTGGGATAGCAGGAGTGTGGGTGCATGTGTGAACACACGTGTGTGCATACACACATGTGCGAACACATATGCAAGCGTGGGATAGCAGGGTGGTGAGTACACGTGTGAACACGTGTGTGTGACTGCACACATGTATGAACACGTGCGCAAGCATGGGGTAGCAGGGTGGTGAGTGCATGTGTGTGTGTAAGTGTGAAACTATAGGATCATGAGTGCATGTGTGTGTGTGTAAGTGTGAGATAGCAAGATCATGAGTGCATGTGTGAGCACAAATGTGGGTGTGTAAGTGCATGCATGTGTGATCGTGTGTGTGTGTGTGCAAGTGTGGGACTGTGGGATCATAAGTGCATGCGTGAGGGGGTGTGTGTGCCGGTGTGCACAGGCCTGTTTCTATATACGCTAGTATCCTGGCCCTGGGCAGGTTCTGTGGTGGGAAACTGTCCAGTGAGTAGGCTCTGGCCTCAGCGTCTCCCTGGTTGCCCCGGTGATGTGATCTGATGGGTGGGGGCCGTGGGCGGCACTCCTGACAGGCCCAGAAGTTGTGGGCCCCCTTCCAGCAGGCGCTGCCTGGACCTCACGGGCGCTGGAAGGACAGCCCAGCATGGCGGGGGCCCTGGGTGGAGAAGTGCCTCCTCCAGCGGGGCAGGGCCGAGGGGCAGGACCTGGGAACCAAGACTGGGTGCGCGGCTGCCCCGGGAGGGGACAGGACGAGGCACCTGTGGCTGTCGCCTGGAGTCCTCTTGGCCCCACATCAGCGAGTGGGACGGCAGCCACCCGAGGGGTGCTGACCTGTCCCGGGCAGCCCAGTGTACGGAGCTCAGGTCTGACCGCACGTCCAGGCTCAGGTCCTGCGGGTTCCGGGGGAGCCGGGCGTCTGTCTGCAAGCTGACGTGAGGACTCCGAGCCCACAAGGGGAGGCTGTCCACCCGGCCCCCGCAGGGCTGCTGCAGGCTGATGGCAGACGCGCCCCACTGGGTGGCTGCAGCCTGTCACGGGCGCTCCTGAGCTCAGCCCCGCCCGCGTCTTGTCCGGTCCCCTCCGAGCTTCGCAGTGACCGCCGGCAGCCGGGCAGGCTCGTCCCACAGGGCCCTGTCACCTGCAGGGCTCTGTCTGCCCGGTGGCCAGGCCCCTCCTTCCCACCCGCGCTTCCTGCTGCAGGAAATTCCAGGCGCTGCTTCTGACACTTGCCTTAAAAGGGGAGCGGCGGCGCAGGTGCAGGGCTTCAGGCCGCCCCCACCCTGGGAACTGGTGAGACCGGGCAGGCTGAGGCAGGGAGTGCCAGGGACGGTGGGTGCGGCTGGCTGCCTTCCAAGCCACCTTTCTGTGAACAAAGGCAGATAAGGAAGTGAAACTGCCCAGGTGTCTGCATGACAGGGGCCTCCAACCATGCTGAATGGGAGGGGCTGGGGGTCCCTGAGCCCTTTCCCCGCTCAGCTGGTGGGGAGACAGCCCTGCAGGGGACAGAGTGGCCCCAGTGGTAGGGCTGGGACCTGCTCTGGGCGGAGTCCCAGAGGTGGCCAAGAGCCGCCCTGCTGGAGATTGTGGGGGAGGGGTCTTCGTAAGGGGGTGGGGAGCAAGTGGGCTCTTCCCGGAACCCCGGGGCCGTGGGAGGCCCGGGGCGGGCAGTGCAGACTGGGCTCACCAGCGGCGAGACCATCCTCCAGGTCACATGCTAGGGACTCCCTTTGGGACCTGATGACCTGCCCTCCAGGCCCCAGCTGGCCGGCCCCTGGCCTCTGGCTTAGCACCCTCTCTGGGCAGCACTGGGAGGGCAGGGAAGACCCCTCCTCACCCAGGCCGCACACAGAGCCCCTCCTGCTGCCCTGAGAGTGTCTGCTCTCTCCGGGGTGTGTGTGTGTTTGGGATAAGGTACATGGAACGTCCCCTCCTGGTGGTCTGGGGCGCTTTCCAGGCCTAGGCTGGGCCCCTTGGGGTCTGGGGAGGAGGCGGGGAGTGGGAAGCAGGTCAGCTAGAATGTGCAGCAGGAGGCAGGCTCCGGTGCCAGGCCGGCATGTCTGGTGGGGTCCAGGGCCTCCTCCTGGATGAGGCTGTGCCCAGCCAGCTCCTCACCACCCAGGCTGCAGGGCCACTGGGTGCTCACTCAGGCCTGGCCCTTCCTGGACGGGTGTCACGGACAGAGCCTGGAGGGGGCTCTCGGGTCACGTAGGGGCACAGGGGTGGGAAGTGGGGAGCAGGCGGGCCTGATCAGGGGACATCCAGCTACAGCCAGGCCCCCTCAGGCTCTGGAGCTGGAATGCCACAGAGGCTGCCCCCACCCTCTGGAGGACCTGCAGGGGCTACAGACTGCGGGGAGGGTGGGACCTGACTTCCAGCAGCCCAGGGTGTCCCCAGCAGAGGGGCTGACCCGCCAGCCTGGGGTTAGCGGCCCACGGGTCCAGGAAAGGGGTGCTGAGGCAACCAGGGACTGAGGGGGCACTGGGTGTCCCGGGGCGTGGGGCGCAGCCTTAAAATCAACCTCTTCGAGCCAAGGGTTAGGAACCCCGAGACCCCAGGGACCTGGCAGCCTAACAACAGAAGTGCATTTCCTCGTGGTCTGGAGGCTGAGGTCCCAGGTCCCAGGTCACGGTGTCTGCGGCCTGGTCTCCCTGGGGCGCCCCTGGACTAGAGATCCGCCCCCGCCGGGTGCTCCTGTGGGCTTTTCCCTGAGCAGACCCCCGACGTCTGTTCCGTGAGCAGGTCTCACTGGGTCAGGGCCGCCCGAGGCACGGGGCTTGGGGTTCGGAGGCTCGCCCGGGAGAGGGGCTGGCTTAGCAGGCGGCCCATTGCAGGCTCCCTGAACGCAGACAGCCTGAGGGAGGAGCAGCTCGGCCTGTCCCTGCGGGTGTCCAGTGGCTGGAGGACGCTCCACTTCAACGTGGTGCCCGTGGTGCGGAAGAGGCTCAGGGTGCCCGCCCTGGAGGGGGCCCAGCTGGTGCCAGGGTTTCCTGAGGGTGCCCTGCGAGGGATCGTCCGCCAGGAGGTGGCCCTGGTGCCGGCCGGCGCTGAGCTCTGGAGGTAGGATGCACTCGGGTGTGCGGGGCCCCGGGGAGCCGGTGGGAGGGGCGGCCCGTCACCCCTTTGCTCCCCACTGCGGGCAGGGGGGCCTGCAGAGTCCCCTGCCCACCTCTGCCCTGGGCTCCTGAACAGCACTGCCGTTCCTAGGGCCTCAGGGATCCCACCAGACTGCTTGCCCCCTGCTGCCAGCTCCTGGTGCTGGGGGACAGGGAGGCGCCCTCTGTCTCACTGGGGAGGGGGTGCTGTCAGGCACCTGAGGGGGGACTTGGAACTCTAGGGGGCTGTCCTGGGTGGCCTCCTCTGTCACCCCACCCAGCACCTTCCCTTCAGGTGGGACAGTGGCGACTGGGTCGGGGGACTGATCTGGGACCGCAGGGCAGCGGAGAGGCCCCTTGCGGGAGGGCGGTCAGTGTCCGAGGAGAGGCATTGGCCCTGGGCTCTGCCTTTCCCAGATGCGCATCCCCCACCGTGAGGGAGGGGACAGCTCCTACTTGGGCCGTCCAGCTGCAGGCCCCTCCACCCGGCTCTGGAGCTCCCACAGCCCCACCTTGGGTCCCGGGTCCCCCCCCAGGAGCCTGTGCTCAGGAAGGGTGGCCCGTCCTGCAGGGGAGGGGAGCCCCCTTCAGTGTCTGTGAGGGGAGGTGGGGGCATGGGGCTGTGGCTGAGCTCCCCTCAAACTCAGGGCTGGGGACCGTGTCCCGTCCTGACCTGACCTGGCCTGGACTTCACCCGGCCCCTGCCCGCCCACACAGAGCCACCGCTTCACCCCGGTTGGTCACGGTGGCATCTTCCTGTCCACACGAAGAGGGCCGGACGTGCCTGGGGGCCCTCAGCCACCCCCCACATCCTGGGTCTGAGCTTCTATCTGGAAATGGGACATTCCGCCCCGAGGGCCCATCAAGGGTGGTTCCTGAAAAGCACAGGGGCCTGCGAGCACCAGGCCAGCCCCTGTGTGGCCTGGCTATCCTGTGGGGCTCAGAAGGCCACCAAGGCGGGGGACCGTCCTTTCAGAGCAGGTGCCTGGAGGCCTGGGTGACTCCGGTGCTGACCGCCCACATTGTGTCTGTTGGGCTCCAGGGTCTCCACTGACTACCTGCTCACCAGGCTGCTGGGGGCGCTGGGCTCCCTCCAGGGCCACCGCCTAGACAGCCTGTCCATCCTTGACCGGGTCAACCATGAGAGCTGGCGGGATGGCGGCCGGAGCCCAGGCCTGACCTTTGGCCACTTGAAGGTTTGTGGTCCCCACGTGGCTTCTCCTGGGCCCGTGTGAAGGGGGAGCGGCTAGGCTGGGGTCCTGGGGGGGTGTGCGGCAGGGCGCCAAGCGGCAAGAAGGGCCCCTGGCTGGGGGCTCGGGTGCAGGAGGAGGAAGTGCTGGGGGGGCGCAGATAAGTCTATTCTGGTGGCTTTCAGATGGATTCAGGCATCCTGGACTCACAGATGAGGGCAGGGATGATGTCACCGGGCAGGGCATTTTGTGTAGGCCTGCAGGGCATCAGTAGGAGTTCGTGCAGGACAGGGCACGTGGGAAAGGCCCAGAGGATGGTGGGAGCCTCAGAAGCCCCTGAGCTTGACGCCAGGGAGAAAGAGGGGCGTCAGGGTGGGGGCCGCTGGGACGCCCGGGGAGGCACAGAGGCTGGGGCAGGTGCAGGTGGGCGGGGCCTGCCCTGGGTGGGCTGACCTGATGCCCCACAGATGGTGCTGCTGTGGGCCGCCACGCTCTTCCCCGCGCCCGAGGACTGGGCAGAGCTTCAGGGCGCCGTGTACCGCCCCCTGGTGGTGCTGCTCTGCTGCCTGGCCACCAGGAACCTGCCGCACTTCCTGCACCCCGAGCGGAACCTGCTGCAGGACGCAGGCCTGGACCTGGGCGCCCTCTACCAGCGCGTCGAGCGCTTCGCCAGCCAGCCCGAGGCCGCCCTGCGCATCCACGCCACCCACCTGGGCCGCAGCCCCCCGCCGCGCGTGGGCAGCGGGCTCCGGGCGCTCCTGCAGCTGCCCGCCAGCGAGCCTGCTTACTGGGCCACTGCCTACTTCGATGTCCTGCTGGACAAGGTGGGCGCAAAGGCTGGGGAGCCCGGCAGGTGTGGGGTCACAGTGGGTGGGGAGGGACCCCTGTTGTGTGACCCCTGGTCAGGAGCCAAGGAAGGTGGGGCAGCTCAGTCCTTGCTGGGGCAGTGCAGCGGGAGCGTCAAGCCATGAACGTCCCCAGCTGCCAGGGACCTCAAGGGCCAAGGGCCCATCTCTGGCAACCAGACCATCTGAGCCTGCCCCCGGTGCCCCCTGAACCACCCCCAAACCCACACTGGACAAATGCTCAGAGCCCCGCCTGCCCCCCGGGCTCCGTTCCTCGTGAGAAAGTGCGGCTGCCCCAGGCCTGCTGGGGACAGCTTCCTGCTGCTTCCCTGGACTCGGGGGTCCCTCGGCCAGCCCACGTCTGGGTGTGTCCGCCAGCTGCCCCACCTTGAGCCCCCAGGCTCCACCGGCTCTGCTAGGTCTCCCCTCCCACTCCACAGAGCCCCTCCAGCTCCTGTCCAGGTCTCACCCCACCTTGAGAGCCCACACGGGCTCCTTCCAGGGTGCGTGGGGGTGGGGGGGCTTCCCTGTGTCAGGCCGGTCCAGGGAAGGGCCCGGGAGAGAGGGCCCCAGGTGTGTCCACCCTCAGGGAGGATTGCACAGGTGAAGACCCAGAGGGAGAGACCCAGGGAGCGCCCGACGGCCCCGACGGCCCGTGACCCCGTTGTCCCTCCCCGCCTGCAGTTTCAGGCCTTCAACATCCAGGATGAGCAGCGGGTGTCGGCCATGCAGAGCGTCTTCCTGAAGACCAAGACCCTGGGTGCCGAGGAGCGCTGAGCGGGACACCCGGGTCACTGCCCTCTGCCGGCGGCACCGCCCACAGAGGCTCTGGGAAAGTTTGGAGGAGGGAACGGGCTTCGCCTGGAGTGGATTTGGGGGTGGAGGGCCTTGTCCCCAGGGCCCACCCGCGCCTGTCCAGGGGCAGCCCCGTGGGCGTCTGAGTGTGCTGGACAGTGGGTCTCGGAGGCCCCGGGGTGAAGGTGCTGTGCACTCCGTGTGCCGAGCCCAACGTGTGATGTCATCAAGGCCGAAAGCTGAGAGTCCTCGGGGGACCAGGAGCTCGTCGCACCTGCTGCTCAGGGGGCGGGGCCTTGAATCTGCCCGAGCACTGCTTGTGCCTACGAGGGCTGGGACTGCCTGCTTTCTAGACACTCGAAGTGGACAAGCTTGTGTGCATACACCCTTCTCTGTCCCTGTGAACGACCCCTGCCCGCCCCCAGTGCTCACCTGCTCGTTCATGAGGGAGCCACCGCAGACCCCCGCCAGCGGCACCGTGGCAGAGGCACCCCTGCCGTGTGCGGGGGCTTCTCCCGGCAGGTGGCGCGCCCATCCCTGTCCGTCTCAGCTCTCTGCTGTTTCCACCTCCCGTCCGCGCACTGCCGGAGGCCTGTAGCCCCTCCCCCCGCAGGGCTGCCCACCCTCTGGGTGCCCCGGCCAGCAGACATTCTGCAGTCTTCACTCTGCCTCCGAGCGACGTGACTCCTAAGTTCTGAACCACAGCCCACGCCCCAGGTTCTGAGAAGGTGGCTGCAAACCCCAGTGAGTCCATGTGGCAGCCACCTCCCTGGACCTCCTCAGTAAAGTGGTCACATGCACTCTGCGGAGGGGATACGTGGGCCTCTCTGAAGGCCTTGGGACCCGGGGCCTGAGCTGACGCTAATGGGAGGGGACACGGAATGCCCCCAGGCCCACCCCGCGCCCTGCCGTGAGGCGGGCAGCTGCAGAAGGTGTTAGCTTGGTCCAACCTGATTCGTGAGGGGTGCAGTGTCCCGGCCCACCCGGTGTCATTTCAATGATGTTGAGGTGGACGCAGGGAGCTGTACTTAGCAGGGGTAAGAGCACCAGCTGCAGGAAAGACCAAGGGGAAGACATAACCACCGACTGCCACGGCCAAGAGTCCGGCAGAACGTCCCGAAGGCCGGTGTCAGGACTCAGCGCCACCGTCAGAGACCCGGGCTCACAGGATGACCTCAGCGCAGACGTCAAAATGAGGCTCTGAGAATGGGGGCTCCGCACACCTGCGGGGCAGGGGGTGTCTGGGAAACCTCTGCACCTTCCTCTCACTTTTGCTGCGAACCTAGAACTGCCCTAGAAAGGGGTCTAAAGACAAATTAGAAAATAAAAATCTCCGTTGGATCATGGTGAACGGCAGGGGATTACATAAACAGAGCCAGGTCACACGCGGCAAGCCAGGTGCTGCGCTGTGGCTCCCTTCAGCGGGGCAGACGGCACGGCCTTGGGGTCTGGTGCCCACCTAGCGGGGACTGCCCCGTTTTCAACCCCACGAGGGAGGGAGCTCACAGCAGCCTGCGGTCACGTGGGAGAGGCGCCGGTGTCGCATGGCATTGCCCCAGACTGGCGCTCACCCCCTGCGTGTGCCCCAACGTAAGCCTGATGGAGCTTCATCGTCCGAACGACCTGCAGGAAGTCTCGCGGGTTCACTGTGTGGTGACGTCCCGCGAATACACCTGGGGGCAGGGGCTTGCAGTTCTGTGCATGCTTGCTGGGGGCCTTCACTCCAAAGGGCGGGGAAGTGACACTGGGCGAGATGCGGGTGAGGCCTCTACACTGAAAACTAAGTACAGTTTTTAGAGACCTACATTAACCTTCATGAATGGGAGTTTGTAATTTTTTAATGTTTCCATTCATCTTGGTACATTTTTTGTTGTTCAGTCGCTCAGTCCTGTCTGACTCTTTGCGACCCCATGGACTGCAGCACACCAGGCCTCCCTGTCCATCACCAACTCCCAGAGTTCGCCCAAACTCATGTCCATCGAGTCGGTGATGCCATCCAGCCATCTCATCCTCTGTCGTCCCCTTCTCCTCCTGCCCCCAATCCCTCCCAGCATCAGGGCCTTTTCCAGTGAGTCAGCCCTTCACATCAGGTGGCCAAAGTACTGGAGCTTCAGCTTTAATAGATACGTAGATTTACTGCAAGTCCTACCAAAATTCCAATACGCTATTCTGAGGAAAGAGACAAGCTGACTAAGATGTATGTGATTTCAAGACTTACGATAAAGCTGACGTACTGAAGACGGTGCGGTGTGGACACAGGAGAGATAAGCTCATTAATGCATGGGCACAGATGCAGACCTTCACCTCTGGTCAGCTGGCAAAGGGGCCATGCCAACCAGACAGGAAGGAAAGTCTGTTCAACAAACATTGGAAGGACTGGGTGTCCTCTGGATAAACGTGAACCTCAACCCCTTCCCCACTGCACCCACAGGGTCACCGAGAGGGGGTTACAACCTCAGCAGAGACCTGACACCACAGGGCTTCGGAAGAAAACCTGGGACGAGGTCGTCAGGACCTCCAAGTGGACAGGACTTTCCCAGGGAGGAGCCGAGCAGCACAGACCGTGCAAGACACCCAGGAAGAAAGGGAACTTGAGCTCTGGGGTTTCAGGGCCTCTGCCTCTGAGCCCCTATGCTGACCACAGCCGCCCTGTGGCAGGGTCTGGATCAGCCCATTGGCGCCAGCTCCCCTGGTAGCTGAGAGCGCCGCGGGCTGCAGGCCTTGGGTCAGCTTGGGGCCCTACCCAGGGCCCAGGGCTGTGCCCAGCCCCCACCTGGTGAGCCACAGGGGCGGAGCCAGGCCCACGCCAGCCCTCCCCAAGACTCAGGGCTGCCGGGGGACAAGTGCCCATCTTGACAAGAGTGGGACCCGGGAGCCTACCTCCTGCAGGCTCTTAGGCCCACTGAGGACCGGGACACATGGATGTGGCCGTGACCACCGGCAGCACACTCTGGTCGGGCCTGGCTGGACCCTTCCCAGGAAGGAGAGATGAGGGGGCTGGACCCAGGCAGACTCCCAGGGAGGGGCAGGGGCTAGGGGCAGGGGGTCGGGGAGCCTGGCAGGGGCTAAGGGCAGGGGGTCGGGGAGCCAGGGCAGGGGGTTGCTGTCCTGGGCCCTCCTCTGCTGCACACGTGAGCGCAGAGTGGCCCAGGGCTGGGCCCTCCAGGCTCTCAGGGCCTGCAGGGTGCTGCGTGTGTGCCCAGGGCTCCTCAGGGCCTGAGTACTGGCTGTGTGCTCCTGAGCTCTTGGTGCCCTAGCCATGACCCTGTGGGCCGCGGGGCCTCTGTGGAGGTGGTGGGAGAGGAGGTGTTTGCAGGTTCAAGATGTAGACCCAGACTGTGCAGTGACAGGGACCCCAGGCAGCTGACTGACTCACACAACCCTTCCTCCAGCCCGGATCCTTCCGGCAAGGTTCTGCTCCCTGAATCCAAACCCCCAGCTCAGGTGCAGTCAGGGAGCAGGGCTCCACACAGTGAAGACTGATGAAGCCACTTCTTTATTGAACCTTCGTAGGAGGCCGGGGACCTATGGGGGCGACAGCTCAAGGGGAGGTGCTGAGGGTCCATGCGGCCACACCAGGAGGTTTCACCGGGAGGGGACAGGCCGCCTGGGGCGGGGAAGCCGCCTGGGCTGGGCAGCAGCTGTCCCGTGCCCCCTACAGACTCTGTTCGCACCGGGGCCACACGCCCGCTCCCACGGTGGACGAGGGACTGACAGCCCGCTCACAGCTTGCTGCGGGGGCAGCGCTGCAGGGCCTCCCGCAGGGCCCGGGTCACTCGGTCCACGTTCTCCCGCGTGGCGTTGCCGCCCAGCAGGCCGATCCGCAGCACCTGGGGGCAGGTCAGAGGGAGGAGGTCACCTCGGGCGGGGGCCTGGCTGCCACGACTGAGGCCGGCGCAGAGCCAGCTGGCGTCCCCCAGTGCGGGAGGAGGGGCAGAGGGTGCCCTTGGCTGGCAGGTCACTCCCGGGTTCAGAGAAAGGTGTCCCCTTCCTGCTGCCCTGGCCCTCCGTGGGCCACTGGCCTAGGCCTGGGCCCAGAGCACTCACGGCCGCAGGGCCCTTACCTTCCCCGCCGAGGGCCCAAGGCCGCCTGCAATCTCGATGTCGTGGTGGTCCATGATGTACTTGACGATGTCCCTCCAGTCATAGCCCTCAGGGACCACCACGCTGGTGATGGTGGGCAGCCGGAGCGCCTGCAGGACGCACGGGGCTCAGCCTCCTCATGACAGATGGCAGGCAGCCCCCCTGCCCAGCCTCCAGAGTGGCGGCGGGAAGGATCGAGGATGGAGGCGGGAGAAAGGGCCCAGAGAGCGGGGTCCCTACCCTCCCAGCAGCCACACCCATGGGCTGGCGCTCAGTGTGGGGCTTCCAGCCTCCAGGGACCCCCACCACCCCACCCTGTGTCTGCTGTCTGGCAGGTCACACGCTGAAGCTCGGGGTGCCTGGCTCATCCAGCATACCCCATCCCTAACCCCTTCCAGGCTGGTGTCTGGCTGGGGCTCTGCAGGCTGAGGGGCATCTTCCAGCTCAGAGATCACCCGCAACGACTCCAGGCAGGAGGCTTTGTGGGGAGTAGGGGCACCCACTTAAGTGTCCTGAGATCCAGAGGCCAGAAAACTGTGACCGTGACGGTGACTGCCCCCACCCCGGACCCACATATCTAGACGGGGGCTGGAGAGGTGCTCTCCCTCTCCCCACCCCTACCTGCTGCCCCCTGCCCCCACCCCCTGCCCTCTGACCCCTGCCCTCTGACCCCCTGTTCCCACCCCTGCCCCCTGCCCTCTGCCCTCACTCCCTTCCCTTGCCCCCTGCCCTCTGACCCCCTGCCCCGCCCCTGCCCCCTGCCCTCTGACCCCCTGCCTTCCTCCCGCCCCTGCCCCGCCCTCCTCACCGGGTCCTTCACAAACAGCTGCAGGCCCAGCCCCTGCAGGCATGCGTGCAGGTACTCGGAGGCCTCGCGGTGCTGCCGCCAGCTGTTCTCCAGGCCCTGGAGGGACAGGTTGCAGGCTGGGGACTGAGTGGGTTCCTTCCTTGGGGGCCAGAGTGGGAGAAGCTGGCTGGCATCCACAGCGGGGCGCTCTGGCCTGGGGAGGGTCTCCTCTCCTGTCCTGGACACTGAGCCCCTTGGGAGCTCCCTTGAGCCGCAGGTTTAGGGCCCTGACTCTGCCCAAGGGCCAGGCCTGGGCCCCTTGGGGGGAGTGGGAATGGTCTGGAGGGGGAATAGCCTGGGCCCCAGCCGGCGGTTGGGTCCTCCAGGCCCCTGGGAGGGGGTGTGTACTTAGCCAGAGGCGGGGGGCTGGCCAGGTGCAGACAGTGCCCTCCCAGCCCCTGACCCCACAGGCCCTATTCTAGGGGCCCAGCCTCCCCTGCTTCCAGAGCTCACAGCCGGGGCCCCGCTCTGGAGACCCCCTCCCTTAGTGCGCAGCCCCCAGCCTCTCTGGCAGCACACGCCAGCCCGAGGCTGGGACAGCCCCCCCAACCCGGCCCAGAGGGGTGGTGAGGTGAGTGGACACAGGGCAGACGTGGTCAGCGCAGCACGGCAGCCTCGCTGAGGCTGGTCGCGGCCCAGGCCTCTCCCTGCCCCTTGGGTTGGCCCCTGGGCTGGCCCCTGGGGGCTGTCCCGGTGCGTTTCTGGGCCTCTTGGGTCCTAAGAGTGTGGATACTGCCCTGGTTATGGGCGCCGCCCTGGTGGCATCACAGCTGCTGACCCGTGCGGCTCCTGCCCTACCTGGGAGCGGTGGGCACAGCGGGGCTCCTGGAGGGGGTCTCACTGCCCAGCCCTCCCTCGGCCCGCCCTCTCTCCTTCCTGCCTGGCCTCTCCGCTCGCAGGCTGCCTCCCCTCTGGGCCCTTGCGTGTGCTTTACTGGGAGCCAGAGGGTGGGAACGTGGTCACATGTGTCCCATCGCTGTGTCTGCCCCCAGCCCCACCCAGAGCCCTCCTGCACCAGCCCAGTCTCCTCCAGCAAGGCCCCCCAGCCTGAGGAAACCCCGGGGAGGGGCTCTGGGGGCTCCCTAGCCTCGCCCTGCGGGACCCAGCTCTAGGCTCCCCGACTGCCCCCCACCCCGCCCCACCGAGTACCTGCTCCACCAGGTGGGCCAGGCTCTCCCTCAGACTGTACAGGCTGGTGACAGGGGTGGTGTGGTGGTACCTGGAGCGCAGAGGGGGCCTGGGTCAGTGTGCGTGATCGGGACGTGCCTTGGTCTCCGCCAGCCCCGGCTGATCAGGGTGCGGGCGGGGCTCCGGGCAGGGGCACTGGCCGGGCTGTGGGGGCAGGTGGACGGCAGTGGAGGCCGGGCACTGGGTCCCGCCTGGAGCCCGGTGCCTCGCTGTGACCTCTGGGCAGGGCACAGTTCCTGGGGTCCCCATCCCCGAGGGTCACGTAAGGGGCTCAGGTTAAGATAAGCTCCCCTCACAGAGAAGCCTGGGGAGCCCTCCTTCTGAGAAGTGGTGAAGCCGAGGCCCAAGACTGGGAAGCTGTCAGGCCAGGTGCAAAGTGCCTGCAGGAGTGTGAGGACTTCTGGGAGAAGAGGGCCTCGTGGAGGGGGCCAGGGACCATGCCCGGGGCCTCGAGGACTGGGGGGACCCCGGAGGGCATTTCAGGCCTGGCACTGGAGAGCCTGTGGCCCCGGCTGGGGTGCGGGGAACAAAGGTGGGGGCTCCCCCTCCCCGTCAGCCCTGCCCCCAGGCGCCCCTCACTCACATCCTGGGCTTGCCATCACAGCCCCAGGAGTTGGCCAGCCACTGCATGTCCAGGTAGAAAGAGACGGGCTTGGTCTTACGAGCATAGATCTTATTTCTGGGGAGAAAGAACCAGCAACAGTGCCCCTTGTTCCTCAGAAGTGAGCCGGGTCGGGGCTGCTCAGGCCCCAGTGTCTGCGTTCAGGCCCCCGGGGTCCAGCCTGCGCCTCTGCCTCGGGGGTGTGAGCCTGTCCCTGGGGACCCGGGCTGGCGCCGCCCACCCGTCTCCTCCCGTGGAGTCGCCCTGCTGTATTCTCAGGTCAGAGAGAACAGATGGGAAGGTCTGCTGGATGGAGACTGTGGGGGGGACCCAGTTTGAGGAAAGCATCCTGGAAACTTGTTTGGAAAGCTGGGGAAATCGGAGGACTGCACTAGCCACGCTGTCTCCAGACTGCTGTTCTAACCTACAGGCCCAGGACTCGGGCGGCCACACGCCAAGCTCCAGGCAGTCCGCCCATTGCAGGCCCGCCCCGCAGGCCCAGTCTGCAAGAGCTCTTTCATTGATGTCTATCCTTTGCTGCTACTGTTCCTCCTGAATGCAAGGGCCTTCACACAAGGATTGATGCTTTCCAACTGTGGTGCTAGAGAAGACTCTGAGAGTCCCTTGGACTGCAGGGAGATCCAGCCAGTCAGTCCTAAAGGAAATCAGTCCTTAATATTCATTGGAAGGAATGATGCTGAAGCTCCAATACTTTTGCCACCTGATGGGAAGAGCTGACTCATTGGAAAAGACCCTGATGCTGGGAAAGATTGAGGGCAAAAGGAAAAGGGGGCAGCAGAGGATGAGATGGCTGGATGGCATCACCAACTCGATGGACATGAATCTGAATAAACTCCGGGAGTTGGTGATGGATAGGAGGCCTGGCTCGCTGCAGTCCATGGGGTCGCAAAGAGTCGGACAAATCCTAGTGACCATCACCAATACGTGAGTCAGACTCCTCTGTCTGTCTCAAGCCTGAAGTCAAGGAGAGACGCTCTCAGCACCCAAGGGCCTCTGTTCAGTCCTGAGCGGGCTTTCTGCCCAGTTGCCTGGTCTGTCCCTATGCTAAACGGATGCCAAGTGCATAAGACACATAGGTATCCCGGCCCTGAGCTTTTCTCTATTTGTTCAGTACATTCTACAGTGTTTATTACACAGATGTCTGTCTGTCCATCTATCTGCTTCAGAAATCTGAACATAGATAGGGTCACCATATACTTAAGTTCTGTGTTTAATGGTGAAATTTAAATCTAAATCATTTAAAAATAGTATACCCACAAAAAATGACGGAGGGGAGACTGAGGCTAGAGGCCTAGGAAAGATGCCTCATCTCTCCTGTGGGCAAGTGCAGCTGGGGTTCACTGGAGGGGCCTAGGGGACAGCCTGGGAAGAGCCCAGTGCCCCGGGCTGGGAGACCCCAGGCTCCCCGGCAGGCCTCTCCTCCCACCGGGCCTGTCTTGTTTCTCCTTCCCTCTCCACTGGGGGCCATCTGGCCTTCGCTGCCAGTCTGGTCCTGGGTGGGGGTGGGCGGGGCTCACTCACTTGGCCTTGTTGCTGAAGGAGATGAGCGAGGTGCCTGGGGGCGCATTCAGGACCTTCTGGGAGCCCGAGTACAGGACGTCGATGCCTGCGGGAGAGGGGCACACCCTCAGGGACCATCCATGGGGGAGAGTCATGGGGGCCGCCTGGCCCAGCCGACGTCGGGGGGACCTGGGACCCACCATCCAAGCATGCTGTGGGACTAGACCCCTCTCCTGCGGGCCCAACACTGTTCCAGGTGGGCTGAGCTAACCGGAGGGCCCCCGCTATTATCTGCTCTGCATGGCAGACCCACGAGGCTGGGGTCAAAGTGCAGGCAGAGAGGGTGCGGGTGGCCGAGGGGGGAGGAAAGGTGATGCTCTCACATCTTGAGGTGCCCGTCCATGGGGCGCCCCCACTGCCCAGGGATTTTAAGATACGGGCAGCAGCAGCGGAGGGCACTGGGCAAGCAGCCAGCTGGGAGGACGGAGGACCAGGGCTGGGATACGAGCCCCGCCCCGCCGCCACCTCCCTGAGGGTGGGGTCAATGGGAAACCGAGGCCTGGATGGACGGGGCCCAGGTCCCTGCCCTGGTTGGCACTGCCCGTGCCCTCCCCGTCAGGGCTCTGACCCTCTCCAAGTGCTGGTCCTGCAGCGTCCCTTCCTCCCTGCCTCTCTCCTTGGGCTTGTCCCGGCCCAGTGGCCCAGCTGGGACATGGGGTATGGTCAGTATGGAGGGTGTCCAGCCCTGGGAGGAGCTGGTGTGTGCCTGGGGGCCTGTGGAGACCGGGCCCTGTGTGGGGCTGACGGACGTGCAGGCCCCGGCACAGGGCACGGGACACTGGAGAGGACTTCTGACCCTCAGGGCCCACCGACAGGCTGGGGTGGGGGCACGCACTCACCCTGCTGGTCCATGTAGACGGGGGCCCCGCCCAGGGACGCCACTGAGTCCACCAGGAGCAGGCACTGGTGCCTGGGGGAGGGCAGCAGAGAGCAGGACGGGGCCTCAGACTCGGCAGCCTGCCCTGAGCTGGGACCACGGTCAGCCCCCAGCAGAGCGGACATCACATGGGGGGCTCAGGATGGCCAGGGCCCCTGGGCGCTAGACCCCAGGTCCCCACACAGGTACTTGAGAGGGCCAGCCGGGCAGTCTGCGTCCTGTGGGTCAGCTGGGTACCCTGAGGTCGCAGGCCCTAGGGCTGTGTCGGGTCCGGGGAGCTGGGCAGCAGAAGGGTGGCCCTCCGTCTGTCTGGCAGCCCACCAGGCAGACGTCCAGCGCATGTGGAGGACAGAGTCCGGGAGCAGGCTGAGCTGAGCCTCTGACCCTCCTCCACCCCGCACTTTCCTAGGAGAAGGGCCCAAAGAGCGTTCCCTGTGGGCCTCTGGGAATTGTAGCCCAGGTGACGCTGGTGAGCATGGCGCCCTGGACAGGACTCCAGGGGGCAGGTGGTCTGGCTGGGGCTGTGCCCAGTGGCCCCGTGGCCCCCTTGGAGGACAGCAGTTCTGCCAGGATGATCCAGCCTGGAGGTGGAGTTTCTCTCCTTTCCCTCTGTGGTCAACTGTCCAGAGCAGGGCTGCTGGTCCTGGAAAGGGACCCCGCTGAGGGGTGGGGGCCCTGGGGAAGCAGTGGAGGGCGGGGGCTTCTCTGGAGCTCTGGGGTCAGGGCAAGGTGGGCAGGCCCTGGGCCCAGCATGGAGGGGGTGGCACTCTGGGGACACCTGATCCTGCTCTCAGACCGGAGGGTACACCCAGCCTCTGCCCAGGGCCAGGAGGGCCCCAAGAAAGCCTGAACCCCACTCCACATGAGCGAGGCTGGGGTGGGCCCAGCGGAAAAGGGAGCTGGACCTGCCCTGTTACTTCTTGTGGGGAGGGGCCTGCCAGCACCCCAGCGCACCCCATCCTATCCCCAGCCTGGCTCTGAGCTGGGCTTGGCTCTGTCCTCAGCACTGACACTCAGGGCAAGGCTCACCTGAGGGACAGGCTCACCTGTGGGACAGATTCACCTGAAGGACAGGCTCACCTGTGGGACAGGCTCACCTGAAGGACAGCCTCATCTGAGAGACAGGCTCACCTGAGGGGTCAGCCTCACCTGAGGGCCAGGCTCACCTGAGGGCCAGGCTCACCTGTGGGACAGGCTCACCTGAGGGCCAGGCTCACCTGAGGGCCAGGCTCACCTGTGGGACAGGCTCACCTGAAGGGCAGCCTCATCTGAGGGACAGGCTCACCTGAGGGGCCAGCCTCACCTGAGGGACAGGCTCACCTGTGGGACAGGCTCACCTGAGGGGCCAGGCTTACCTGTGGGACAGGCTCACCTGAGGGCCAGGCTCACCTGAGGCACTGGCTCACCTGAGGGACAGCCTCATGTAAGGGACAGCCTCACCTGAGGGACAGGCTCCCCTGAGGGGCCAGGCTCACCTGTGGGCCAGGCTCCCCTGAGGGGCCAGGCTCACCTGAGGGACAGCCTCACCTGAGGGACAGGCCCACCTGTGGGACAGGCTCACCTGAGGGACAGGCTCACCTGAGGGACAGGCTCACCTGTGGGGCCAGGCTCACCTGAGGGACAGGCTCACCTGTGGGACAGGCTCACCTGAAGGCCAGGCTTATCTGTGGGGATGGGATTACCTGTGACAGAGCTCCCCGTAGCCATCGAGGGGCTGCAGCACGCCGGTGGACGACTCTCCATGGGCCAGGAACAGGAGCACCGGCTTGTGCCAGGCCAGGGCCTGAGGGAGGAGGTGACAGCCTGAGGCAGAGCCAGAGGGGCAGGGGCCTCCCCCGGTCTGCCGGCCCCTCACATGAAGACTGTCCTGTGAGGGTGGGATGAGACCTGCCCCAGACACTGCCGCCCCACAGACGGCCCCATAGACGGCCAGATCTGGGCAGCGGGGAGCAGACACTCCTCCAGCCCCACCTGTGCTGGCAGGGCTGGGCATTTCGGGTCTGGGAGGAGGGCTTGTTCTGGATGACGTGGACTTTCTTCCTGAGGCTGAGCCAGAGTGGCCTCAGCCCCCCACCCCATCCTCCTGGGGCCAGCGTGAGGTCAGCCTGGTTCTGGGCTGGATGGGATGATCCTGCCCGATAGCGGGGGCTGGCACCCCGAGACTCAGGGCATGGCCTGCTCCCCCCTTCTCACTCCTGCCCCTGCACCCTGCCATGGCCTGGGTCCTGATCTAGCTTCCTTGGGGAGCAGAACCCTCCTAGTCAAACTCCCACCTGCCCCAGGTGTGGGAAAGCTTTCAGGGCTGGGCAGCTGGGCTCAGAAGCCCCGGGGACCCGCCATGGCCCCCTCCCCGCCCTGAGCCGGCCCAGCTGAGTGGCCCTGCCCTGGGTCACTGTGTCCCCCGCACCTCCTCCACCTCCTGCAGAGTGAAGTGGCCTCCAGGCGCCTTGACCATCGGGTACACGCGGGCTCCTGGGGGGCAACGTGAGTGGTGAGCGCCCCGCACATGGGTGGGGACCAGCACTGGCGATGTGGAGTGCTGAGCAGGTGGGCCCTGTGGGGGCTGTCCACACTGGCCCAGCCGCTGCCCAGGGAGGAGCTTGGGGTGTGCTCGGTGAATCCAGGCTCTGTGGTGCTCGGATGCGAGCAAGTCCCACAGTTCTCGGCCCCCTGCTCTGGCCTCCTTTCCTGAGCCCAGCCGGGCGGGAGCACCCCTGTCCCTTGCCCTCCCCACAGAGGAAGTGCGGATCTGTGCAGGGCTGAGATTCAGAGGGTGACTTTGGAGTGTGACATCAGAGGTGACTTCAGAGCACGACATCAGAGGGTGACATCAGAGGTAACTTCAGAGGATGACATCACAGGGTGACATCGGAGGGTGACTTCAGAGGGACCACAGTGTTTGATGAAGGACTGAATGGATGAGGGAGGCCTGAGAAGGCTTTGCCCTCTTTGGGGCCTGGGGGCTCCAGGAAAGCAGGCCCTTGTCCTGCTCCCCATGCACAGCAGACCCCTAGCCTCATGTGCAGGAGGCAGGGAGGCCCAAGACTGTCCCAGAGCCCCAGCCCGGGGGTGTGGGGTGAGGTGGGGAGCCCCAGGCCAGGAGGGTGCCTTGACCAACCCAGGGTCCCCTTGAAGCCAATGTGTAGACTGGAGGGGCCCCGGCGAGGGGTCAAGACCCCCTCAGGTTGTCAGGGGTTGTCCATTGACCTGGACCGAATGCGGCTGCATGTGGAGCTGACCAGCCAGGAGCTTCACAACATTTCCAAACCACGATCAATCATTAAACCCAAAGCACACTCGGGCTTTGACTTTTGTCTGTCTCTCCAGAAAATTTTACTCTGGACTGCAAACTCTGTCCCTACCATAGCATTTTGCAGCTCCAGAAACTGCTTCTGAGATTTTATGGGAGATGCAGCTTCTGGAACTTTGTCTGGTGACAGAGGTGGGGCTGGCCCCTAGAGACCTCAGAGAGCTGGGTGGGGGGGGTCCCCCGGGTTTGGGCTGAGATCAGAGAACACCCTGCATTGCTGACCCTTCCGTGGGCTCCGGAAACTGCTGACCCCAAGTTCCAAGACACCAGGGGATGGGGCCCCGGAGCATCCTGGGAGGAGGCAGCAGGCCGGCAGGAGGTGGAGGCATGAAACGTGGGGAGCGGTTAGCTTCCGCCTGGGGAGGGCCTGAGGTTGGTAGCAGGACCTGGGTGCTTCCAGGCTTCACGCTGGGACGGGAGGCCTTGGGGAAGGACGCAGTAAGGGGCCACACACCCCCGCCCCGTCTCTTACCTATGCGCTCCGCGATGTCCTGGGCCCGCTGCCCCCAGATGCCACTGACCCCAACCAGGAAGGAGTCGCCTGGCTCCAGCAGGTTGAACAGGGCAGCCTCCAGGGCGCAGTGCCCCGAGCCGCTGACGGCCAGGCTCAGGGGGTTCCTGGTCTGGAACACGTACTGGATGCCTTGCTTGATCTCATCCATGATCTGGGGGTGGTGGACACATGGCTCACAGCCTCCCCGCTCCCACTCCTGGGAGGAGGCCGCCCAGGGGCCGAGGCTGAGGCCCCGGTGACCTACCTGGTACACCTCTTGGTGCATGTGTCCCAGCACCTGCAGCCCCCCGGCCGCCATGACGCGGGGGGTCAGGTTGGAGGGGCCGGGCCCCAGCAGAAGCCGGCTGGGGATGAGCAGCGGCTTGCTCAGGGCCGCCGGGGGGGCCACCAGCAGCGAGTGGGAGGCCATCGTCCTCGCCCAGCCTGCCGTCCTGTGTCCCAGGACCGCCCTGGCCGTGGTCAGTGCCCAGAGCATTTCCCAGCAGCCCCTGTGCTGGATGACCAGGCTCCTCAGGGCACCGGGGTGCCCAGGAGGCGAGCCTGGCGGGTCGGTTTCTGCTCCACCCGCTGCCTTGGCTGTTGTCGTTGTTACCTGACTGTTATCAACGTCTGTCCTGAATGTAAAGGCCTGGCAGCAGGGGTGTCTGGGGAGGAGCTGGCAAAGTCCAGTCAGCGAGAACAGGACAGAGCTGAGCGAGCTGGCCTTTGCCCTCCAGCCCTCCCCCGCTCTATCCGCAGGGACTCCCAGCCCCCTGAGGCTGGCTGGCGCAGAGCGCCCCTACATTTCACATATAGGACCAGAGACCCAGCATTTCCGACTTGGTGGGCCTACTGGCTGTGTTAAAAGTTCGCAGCCCCTCTGTGGTGCTGAGGAAGCTGTCCCGGGGTGTGGGCCTGTGCCAGTGATGCTTGGGTGACAGAAGGAGCCGTGGGCCAGGTTCGGCCCACTCCATAGCTTGCTGACTCTCGCTCAGCTCTTGGAAAAACCCACTTTAGAAATATAGATGTCCTTTTGTGTCATTTCTTTTTTGATTCCGCAGTGAGGGATGCCACACATACTTCTCCTCGTCTGGCTCTTACGTCACGCAGTGTGACAATGTCTAGGTCCGTCCGCGATGCTGCGAATGGCAGCAGTCCGCCCTTTGCGACGGCTGAGTGATATCCCACTGCAGGTCGCACCGGCTTCTGTGTCCACTCATCTGTTGGTGGACATTGAGGTTGCTTCCGTGTCCTGACGTCTGTGAACAAGACTGCGATGAACATCGGGTGCGTGTACCCTTTCAGACCATGTTTTCCTCCGGATGTACGCCCAGGAGTGGGATTGCCGGGTCTCGTCGTAGCTCTATTTTTAGATTTTTAAGGCACCTCCATACTGTTTTCCATAGTGGTGTACCAATGTATATTCTGACCGCAGACACAGACTGACAGACTTAGACAACAAAGTTATGGTTTCCAGAAAGGAAGGATGGGGGAAGGGCTAGTTAGGGAGTTTGGGATTTACATGTGTGTGCGTTCTCAGTCACTCAGTCGTGTCCAACTGTTTGAGACCCCAGGGACTGTAGGCTGCCAGGCTTCTCTACCCATGGGATTCTCCAGGCAAGAATACTGGAGTGGGCAGTCATTCTCTTCTCCAGGGGATCTTCCATCGAATCCAGGTCTCCTACATTGCAGGCAGATTCTTTTCTCTTCTCCCAGAGAAGCCTGGGATTTACATGTACACACTGCTGTAACCAACTAGGGCCTCGTGTATAGCACAGGGAACTCTGCTCAATGTTCCGAGGTAGCCTAGATGGGAGGGAAGTTTGGGGACAATGGATACGTGTGTGTGTGTGGCTGAGTCCTTCGCTGTCCACCTGGAACTATTACAACGCTGTTAATGGGCTAAACTCCAGCATAAAATAAGCTTTCTGAAAAGAAGCGAAGAAAGAAGTGTGTGTGTCCACATGCACACGTGCACACACGGGGTGTGTGTCCTTCCTGACCCTTTGGAATAAGCATTTCCTCTGTGCGTCAACACCAAGGGTTCTGTGGCTCAGTCTCCATGCACATAACCAAGGGGTGCTTGCTGGGGGTCTCCTCAGCCTCTGAGTCGGCAGGAGAGCGGAATAAATGCAACCGCGAGTGCCGCGGGAGGGGCCGGGCCCGGGTGAGGGCGGCCTGCCCGGCACCGCCAGGCCAGGTGAGGGCCACCTGCCCGGCAGAGCCGCTGCCGGGACGTGGAGGGGCCCTGCACTGCGTGTGCCCAGGCCACGGAGGCACTGACCGGGCATCCTGAGAGTAGACCCTGCTCCGTACAGACCACAGGGGCCCGGGTTGGAGCTCGCTGGGGGCTCTGTTCTGTGTTTTGGGATCTGACGCCGGGACCACAGTAACCAGGGAAGCAGTCCAGCTGCCATGGAGGCTTCACGGTGGACACGGAGGCAGCCACGCTCCCCGGGACCTGCGCGCGACCTTACTCCGCAGGGACACGCCTCCCAGCTCTGCGGAGTCCCTGCCTTCAGCACTTGCTGAACGTTTGTCTGGCGCCCTGCGGCAGCGGGACCCCACGAGCTTTAGCCAGGCTGGACGGCCATGGCCTGAGCCCCTGGGGGACCTTCACAGCCTTGCTGGGTGGGGGTACTCTGTCACTCTGATGGATGGACAGACCTAGGGGACAGGCCCTGAGTGGTGGGCAGACAGCAACTCGGGGCAGCTGCCAGGAAGGGGCCTGGCGCCACTGCTTAGCCTGGTCCTGTCCTGCACAGGGGGGTCCAGTGGGCACCCCCTTCCTCCCCCATTCACTCTCCTGACACCTTCCCCCCTTCCTTACCAGACCTCGCTCTGGACCGGGACCCATTCTGGTCGCTCCAACCGATGCAGCATCACAAAAAGAGAAGCAGAAGGCCGTGCTGGTGCCAGCGGTGGGTGAGGGAGGTGGGCAGAGGGCCTGGGCAGCCTCCTGGGAGCCAAGAGGAGAGGCCAAACAGGCCCGAGAGCCCGGAGGAGAGGACACCCCGCAGGGGCTGCCAGAGGAGGTCGTGGGGGCTTCCGGGCCGGATCTTCGTAAAGGGAGAGGCGGGCCCACCCCAGGGCCTGCCAGGAAGAGTGAACTGCAGGGCCTGGGCACAGAGGCACAGGCCCCTGTGGGAGCCGGCAGTCTCAGGTCCGGCCCTGCTGTGGTGTCTGGGACCTGGTGCCAGCCTAGGCCTCCGGGGTCTCAGGTGTGTCAGCCCTGCCTGGCCTGGTGCTGACCTGACCTGCCACAGAGGAGGAGCCTTCTGCCTTAGGGGATCCCAGGCCGCAGCTGTGTCCACTCTGGGGGTCTCCTGCCTGCTGGGAGCAGGGGGGGCCCCAGCCCACAGGGGAGCCCCCCTTGGCTTGGCTTCTGCCCTGGCCTCCTTGCCTGCAGCCTCTCAGGGCTCTGGGCTCCTTCTTTCGGAGACCGAGCCCCGTCCCGGCTGGCCCACCGTCTGCCCACCTGGATCCACTCATTGGGCCTCCCCTACCACTGCCACCTGAACACTGCCACCCTCACTCCAGTCTAACAGGGGCATCTGTGCCTTTGCATGTACTGTTCCCTCCCTGGATGCTTGTCCCTGTGTTTGCTCAGCCCTCCTGCTCTTCTCTCCAAGCTGTGGCCAAGCCTCCTGCCCAGGGAGTCTTCCTGTCTGGAGGTCCTCAGAGGCCTGTCACCTGGCGCAGGCCACGTGGGTCACCCTGTCTGTGTATAGCCTCAGGCGGGACCCCTCCACGCAGTGCTGCGGATGCCCAGTGCGGCATGTGCAAGCCTGGCCTGGAGTCCTGGCTGGCAGGTGGGTGGGCTGGTGCAGCCTGGCCAGGTCACCACCTGCGTGGCAGGGGTGGGTCTCTGCCAGGAGCAGGCCACTTGCAGCCTGTCCCATGGAGCAGCCCTGTGGAGATGCCATGTCCACAGCTGTTTGTTTAGTCGTGCCCTGGCAGGCACCACAAGGCCTGGACTCCGGACACCATCTGTCAACTGTCCCTGCCCCTCTCCTCGTCCAACTGTGCAGCTTCCTTGTGGTCAGGGCACCGTGGGCGAGGATGCCAGGCCTCGAAGGGCCAGGAGCCCAGTGGAGGGCAGCCTTGGAGAGCAGGGCTGAGGGGCCCTGGGCACTCCATGCCCACCGTGATGAAGGTGGCCAGGATCCCCGGGACCCCTGGTCTCGCGTGTCCTCCCTGCTCTCTGGACACCGGGCTGGCAGCACGAGAGCAGCCCCGGCCACAGGGTGACGGGGATGCATCAGTCACAACAGCAGGTGGGCTCGCAGAAAAGCCTTGTGTGCCGGGGGCTTCCAGGGTGCCCGCTCTGTGGTCATGAGTCTCGGGGCCTCAGAGGGGTTCAGCCCCTTCCCCCTCTGGGTCCCCTGCGCGCTGTGTCATTCGTAAGGTGACGGTGGTGATGGGCAGAGAAGACATGGGCTGGGGCTCCTGCGCCGGGAGCCTCCACCTGCCCCGTGAGGCCAGGGCTTGGCCAGGCTGCATCCTGAGTGCCCGCCGCCTCCCAGCCTGTGTCCCGGGGGCACAGCTGGGTGCCCACAGGCCGAGTTTACCAGGAAGTAAAGAGATACTCCAAGTAGCACTTGTCATTCCGTGTTTGGCGCAATTTCCTGCTAACATTTGGACTGAAATCTCTGCTTTTGAAAGTGCGTATATGAATTCCATGGACAGAGGAGCCTGGCAGGCTACAGTCCTTGGCATCGCAGAGTCGGACACGACTGGAGCAACTTGGCACGCACACATATCTGGATGGCTGAGAATGGATACATGTGTACAGATGGCCGAGTCCCTTTGCTGTCCTTCTGAAACTATCACAACATTGTTAATCAGCTATACTCCAATACAAAATAAAAAGGTTTTTTAAAAAAGCGTTGCTTTAAACGCAGCAGAACCTTGATCTAGGATCTCCCAGGCGCCCCACCTTCTCACACCCCAGAACCCAGGAAGAGGCTCTTTGTGTGCTGCGCCCGCAGACCTTGGGAGATGGCACTCGCTGGCCTCACAAATGTCAGACAAGTGGACCCAGGCTTTATGGTGAGCCAGAAGGTAACTGGAGCACCGGCGCTAACTTCAGTTTAAAGTTCAGCACGAGAGGAGAACATCAAAACCCAGGCTCAAGGTTTCCTGGAGAAGCGTGGCGAGTCCCCCACTGCCTGCACGCGAACGCCTGGTGCCTCCTCTCTCGAGTCACCATGGCGCTGGCAGCAAGCCCTCTCCGACTGTTTCCCTTTTAACTGGAAGGTTCATTTTAGATGTGAGGTAAGGGGAAAGGGCTTCCCAGGTGGTGCTAGTGGTAAAGAATCCACCTGCCTAACGCAGGAAGTGTAAGAGACGAGGGTTCGATCCCTGGGTTGGAACATCCCCTGGAGAGGGGCATGGCAACCCACTCCAGTATTCTTGCCTGGAGAATCCCATGAACAGAGGAGCCTGGTGGGCTACAGTCCACAGGGTTGCAAAGAGTCGGAGATAACTGAGCGACTTAGCACACACTCACAAGGTGAAATGTCGCCCTGCCCCTCGTGCCGGGGAGTCCAGGGGTTCACTGCACAGCCTGTCCGGCAGGTCCTCTGGAGGCCGTGAACTCAGGTCCCCTGTGGGGAGGGAGCTGCCCCAGGGCTGGTGTCCCCTGGCCCGGGCCTGTCGCCCCCTGGCCGTGGGCCCTGTGCCCCTCTGTGATCCTCCAGGCTGCGCACGGCTGAGGGCACCTGCCCACCAAGACTCAAGATGTGGAGGGGCATCCAGGACCCCAGGCTCTCCTGTCCAGGCTCTGATCCCGCAGAACACTGCCCACACGCCTGCCCACCCCCCACGAAGCTGAGGAGGCGGGTGCTTGGGGATACCTCTCAGGGCAGCCTCCCCCGGAGTCTGGGGATGACCCTGACCTCCGGAAGGCCTTAGGGGTCAGAATCTCTGGGACTTCGGGGGACGGGCACGGGTGCCCACCCCTGGCAGCAGGGCTGCAGCTGGCTGACACGAGCTTTCCTCGGTGCTGGGGGGAGGGCCGGGGGAGGGGTAGCACCCAGCACTATCCTCCTGGAGTCCAGTCTGGGTTCCCAGAAGAGAGAAGACCCCTGACCGCATCCTTGGGACCCTGGGGACCCCACACAGGGACGGTGAACAGACTGAGAGGGCCCCGGAGAGGAGAGGCCTGGCCTCCTTGGGGCTTGGGGAGGGGCGCCTAGAGTCGCTTCCTCTGGGTACCCTGAGCAACTGCTTGCCCTGCTTGGACCACGAATCAACAATGCACTGGCATCGGGGGCCACAGTGAGCAGGGAGACCAGAGCTGCCCAGCCACAGGTGCCAAGCACCCCGAGGCCTCTGGGCTGGTCTGGGCCGGGTCTGGCCCGGGTCTGGGCCGGGTCTGGGCTGGGTCCCACCCTCTGGCCACAGAAGTCAGAATATCAGGGAGTTTTGAGGCCCCCGGCAAGCCCCAGGCCGGGACAGCCTCACTCTCCTCGCTGAGGCGACCGTGGGATGCAAGTGGGAAGGCTGTCCGCGAGGACCTGCTGCTCAGGGCAGGACCACACGGGGCTCTGGGGGCTGGTCCCACTCCCCCACCCCGTGCCTTCTTGGCAGCTGGCATCTGCAGCCCTGGGAACTCCGCCCTGGTGCTGGGAAACAGGCCCGGTCCACGCAGCTCCGTGCTCTCAGATGCTCTGATTGGGTGGTACTCCTACCCCAGAGACATGTTCAGGCCCTAACCCCGATGTCTGTGCCTCCAGCCTCCAACAGATCACTGCAGAGGTGCCAGGTAAGATAGGGCGGCACTCAGATGGGCCCCCTCCAGGGACGGGTGTCCTTACAAGGAGGGAGGTTCGGACACTCAGAGCCGGGGCCGTGTGACGATGGAGGCAGAGGCTCAGTGAGGCGGCCGCGAGCTGGAGGGGCAGGGAAGCCTCAGAGGAGCGCAGCCTCAGAGGAGCGCGACCTTGGTGCTGGACGTCCGGCCTGGCCCCGGCACAGGACACTCCAGGTTGTGGGGTTTTTTCCAGACGCTTGGGCGTCAGGAGGCCCCCAGGCCTGGGGATTGCTTTACAGATTTGCTGTCAACAGCTGCAGGTGCTGTGTGCCAGGGCACCACCAGCCGCCACGCTCAGGGCCGGGCACCCCAGCTCCCCGCTGCGGGCCATCGGCACAGCCACACCCCGGTTGCCCCTGGCCCTGGGCACAGCCCCTCTGAGGCGCATCATGTCTCCTTCATGAGCCCTCACCCAGCTCCACCGTCTCGCACCCCTGGCTTAGCATGTGCAGAAGTGGAGGCTGTTCTCTGGCTCTTGTGGGGTCTTAGCGGGCTGGCGAGACCCTCCCGGCGGGCCGCCAGCCTGAGCCAGCCCCGATCACACCCCAGCTCTTACGGAAAGAGGTTGAGAAATGGCCCACGTGCCCTGGGACTCATGCCCACAGCTCCCCACAAATCTGACCTCACCGAGAGCTCCCTAAACTCAGTTATTTCTGGGGCCGGTTAACGCTGTGAGGGCAGCTGGGAGACCTCCGCAAACTCCTGTCCTCCCAGGATCTGGCCTCATCGGTCACCTAACCTCCCCGACCTGGACTGTCTCTATGGCAGGGCGTCCGAGCGCCTACATCTTGGGGGTTAGTGAGGCTCAAAAGACGTCATACGTGGAAGACACTTTGCCAACTGTTGCCATGAGTCGGCTTAGCCTGATGTGAGGGAAAACCTGGGGGGCTTGTTCTCAGGAATTTCCCCAAGAAAATGAATTCGGCGCCCACCCGACACGTTTTTGCTTTTAGATTTATTTATTATTTTTGGCGGTGCTGGGTCTTCTTGCTTTGCGGAGGCGCTCCCTAGTTGCGGAGAACGGGGCTACTCTCCAGTTGCAGGGCTCAGGCTTCTCACGGTGGTGGCGTCTCTCGTTGCTGAGCACGGGCTTTAGGCACGCAAGCTCAGTGGTGGCAGCCCGTGGGTCCCGCAGCATGGGAGATCTTCCCGGACCAGGGATCAAACCCGTGTCCCTGCATTGGCAGGCAGATTCTTTAACACTGAGCCAACAAGCAAGCCCCCAGACAGTCACCTTTTAAATTGAATTTTAAAACATAAAAGCATGATGTGCTCACTGTGAATAATTTTTTAAAATGGTAAAATAAATTTAAAGCAAATGAAGCTTCCCTTTAAATGAAGGGAAGCCTGGCGTGCTGCAGTCCATAGGGTCGCAGAGTTCGACACGATGGAGCAACTGAGCTGAAATGAAAGCAAATGAAATGCCCTGGAGACCCTCCATTGACACTAGCCCACTTTTATCCTCTCATATGCATCTTGCCAGGCTTTTTTCTACGTCCCTGAGGTCCTGTACTATACGTGGATATGTGAGTGGAGTTAACACAGACAGCGCGTGGGTCCCTGATGGAAGAGCACAGAGCAGGCTAGGGCCGCCGCTGTCTCTCACTCGCGAAATCGTCTGGACGTTCAGAGTGTGTCAGTCTCTCGGTTCCAAGTTTTTTCTTAACGAACAGAAGAAACTTTCTTAAGTCATTTCATAGCCATTAAAGGGGCAGAGAGTGGATCCTCTGAATGAGTGTGTGTCCAGTGGCATGTGTGTGTGATTCGGCAGCTAGAATCATATACTCGGTTTCTAGCGTGAGGTCTTTTCGCTTCTCTCCTTGACGGGAGCTGTTTTCCACCTGCTGTGCAGTAAAGGGTTAACAGGCCTGCCTGCCCCCTCCCCCCACCGCTGCCCCAGGAGAGTCTCCAGCCTGCTCCGGAGGGCCACCTGTGAGGCCGCCCGGGGCTGGAGTTCCCGAGGGTCCCCAGTGCCCTCGGGGAGGAGAGGGCCTTGCCGGCCTAAATGTCTTTGCAGAGTGAGGCTCCTGCCAGCCAAGCCCCTCTTCCTTTGGGGGTCTGGAACCTTCCCCAGGCACAGGTGCGCTTGAACCACCCCCAGTAAAAACCCTGGGTGCTGCGTGTCCACTGGGCTCCTGGAGATGGCACTGCTGGGTGGCGGCGGGCATGGGGTGTGTGGGGTGTGGGGCGGGGCTCTGGAAGCTCACGCCTGGTCCCCGGCCTGTCCCCACCTGCCTCTTCCTCTCACTGACGCTGCTTTGCATCCTTTCTCTGTCCTGAATCTCTGCTGAGTTCTGGGGGTCTACTGAGTGAATGTGGGGGTGGTCTCGGGGGCCCTGACAGAGTCATATTGATTTCTTTAAGCTCGGAGTTGAGTGTTTACCGTGGACAACTCTGCGATTAGCTCCCTGTTTCTGTCCTCTGTTTGGCAAACTTCAGCCTCAGTTCTTTCCCGTCCTGGGAGAGGTCCTGACGTTCTGAGCCCTCAGTTCGTGCTTTTGTGTGTTTACCATCCTTGACTGAGAGTCTTCTCTGTGTCAGCTGTATGGGAATAAGAAACTGTGAGTAAGGTGGTGAGGAAACCCCCGGGCTCACGACCCCAGCGCGCTGGCCCAGGGCAGCGGCAGGCTTGGCGATGGCTGTCCAGGGAGCGGCAGGAAGCAGGTCCAAGGTGCGGACAGGGTGGGGGCAGCTCTCTGAACCTGACGGAGAGAAAAGTTAACCAGGGCGTGAGGATGGAGGGCAGAGAGGGCAGCCCCAGGAGCCGGCACCGTCAGCAGAGGAGGGCACCTTGGCGGTTTATCCTGAAAGCCCTGCGGACTCTCAGAAGTCACCTGCAGCTCTGGCACCGTGGCGAAGAAGGTGCTCTGAGAGCCAGCCAGGGGAGAGGTGCTCCCCCGTGACCCGTGTGTAGAGGGCAGCGGGTCCCCGTGTGAGCGAGCTTCGGACCCCCAGACTGTCTGTGGCCGGGAACCTGCATTTCTGGCCGGAGATGCTCCGCGGCAAGCCCAAGGCGGCCAGGAGTCCCAGAGGACCCGCAGGACAGGGAGGCTCAGGACGGGTGGGCTGGGGTCAGAGGCCACCTGGCTGTGAAGCCGGCGCTCGGGCCTGACCCGCGAGCCTCCAGCCTGGGGCTGGGACAGAGGCGGTGAGGCGGCAGGCCTGGCCTGCGGGGAGCAGACCTTATGTGACTTCCCCCAAGCCTTCCAATGTGCACCTAAAAAATGGACATTTTCCTACCGAGCTCGATGCCATGATTGTATCTAATGTCACCTGCCTGGAGACGGATTTAACCTGCTGTCCAAAAGACCACTTTTCAAAGGCGGTTTGTTCGAGCTGGGATTGAGACTGGGTCCCGGCATCGCATGCTGCTGGTTCAAGTCTATTTTGATGGGTGAGCGTCTCTCGAGCCTCCGTGGAAAAGGCCTCAGTGGGAAGCTTGTCTACAAGTGGATCCTGACTCAGGGTGCCCGGGTAGGGCCCGAGACTCTGCATGTATGAGAACTCCCTGTGTGGGGAAGAATTCTGCATCTCCAGGCCTTGGCTGGTTGCCCCCTATTTCCTGGTGAGCTGGCCGGTCTTCTCTGCCTGAATCTCTCTCACTCATAGGCACCCCAGACCCCCAGGGCACAGACTTCCTGCCCCAGGAGCCTCTGGGCAGAGCAGAGGGACCAAGGGGGCCGGGCAGGAGGGTCACCTTTCCCCAGGGTTTGAGGTTTGACCCCGTGAGGTGTGGGGTCACCTGGTTTCCAGTTGGGGAAGGTGAGACTGCCCTACACTCCAGGTCAGGAGTGGTCCCTTCCTCAGGTTCCTTCCCTGGGACCCCAGCTCAGACCTTTGTCCAGTCTTGGGGAAAGACTGGGGTCCAGCTCCTAACCTGGATGCCCCCTTCCTCTGCCCAGCCCTGCAGCTTCTGGGAACGTCAGCAATCCCCTTTGTGCTACCCGGCCCCAGACTGGGAGGGTGGGAGGAGGGAAGACTGGGGTGTGGGCCTTCTGCTGACCTCCCCCTGTGCTCCTGCCCCCCAGGAAGTGGGAGTGGGGCAGCCAGGCTCCCAGGACTCCTGCCCTGGCCCGGGAGGCTGCAGACCAGGCTGGGGGAGGGGTTGGGGCAGCATTGGGACCCCGAGAGGCTGCCCACGCTCACAGTCCCTCCAGGAGCACAGTTGGGGGGTCCTGGGGTGACGGGGCCCCTCCTCTGCCGGGTCCATCCAGGAAGGGTTGAACCCTGAAGCCCAGGCGTGGGGGGTGGGCTCTGGGGTTGCCTGTCCTCACTTCTCAGCACTTCACTCAGCCGAGCCTGGCACCCCTTGAGGAAAACAGGCTGTTTATGAATTAGGATCCTGAGGCTTGGAGCAGGGACCTGACTCCCCAGGGCAGTTCCCTTATAGCGGGGAAGCGCGCAGAGATGGGGAGGTGGCTGGGCTAGCCTGGAGAAGCGTCCTCTCAGACGCCAGCCAGGTGGGCCTGCAGAGGAGGCAAACGCTGGGGCATTCTAGGCGGGGCTTGCCATCAGGGCCGTGGCCTGGGTCTCCCCTGGAGGTGGGCAGGCCCTCTGGCACCCACAGCTCTGCCAAGGCCCTGGTCCTCGTGTAGCGGGTATGCTGGGCCCGGCCGGGGCAGCTCCCCCCGGCAGGCGGGACTGGGTGCCGCAGCTCACGTGGATGGCTGGCCCCCCAGGTGCTCTGCTGGCCTTCCTGTCGTTTCTGGGTGCGCTCTGCTTCTTCCTCTCCCTGCCCCTGCCCAGAATGTGGCTCAGACCACGGGGCCGCTGGCATCTCGCTCCTGCCGCCCTGTCCCAGGGAACACGCTGTCCTCCAGGGCTGCCAAGCTGCCTCCGCTCACTGCTGCCCGAGACCCCTGCACAGAATCCCCTCCAGGTCACCCACTTCCCCAGAGAGTGCCCCTCAGGTGGGGGGCGACTGGGAGCCCACAGCCCTCCACGAGCAGGCTCAGGGTGGATGGACCCCAGCCACAGGCCGCTCCTGGTGAGCTCAGCAAGCAGCAGCCTCGTAGGGTGCAGGCTGGCCTCCGGCTCCCTCCCTTCTGCTCCTGAAAAACAGATGAGCAAGGGACCGATTCCCAAACTCCTTCCTCCAAGGGCAGCCTCTCCCCTGCCAAGATCTAAGAAAAGATCTCATTTCAGCCACTTTGCTGCCAATTTTGTTTCTGCGATGTCATCTTCTGACCTCCGTGCGGAAGGAAACCCTCCGTGAGCCACGATTTCTTGGGCTGAAGCCCCTCTGCTGGAGACACCCACGCCCTGTCAACCATCCACAGGGTCGTCTGCACCAAAGGGGTCCCGGATGATTGATGGATTCTCTAGAAAAATAACAAGCACACCTTCATATGGAGAGAAACACAAATTCAAGGGGAAAAAAACCAGACAGGAAGATACCGAGACCAAAAAGCGTGGAGATGAAGGACCTCTGAGTGCAGACAGTCTGGGAACTTAAATGAAGGGGCCGGTAGAAGCGCCTAATTAGAGCAGGGGCTGCTGGGAGCCAGTGTGGAGCACGGACGGACCACTGGACGCCACTGGCAGAAGGTCGTCTGGACGAGCTCGGGGACGTGCTGGCGGTGACCGCTGCGGCCACGGAGCCGATAGAGGAAGTGGTATAGGATGGTATAAACCATACTTCAGCAGGACAGAAGCCGCTGCAGACGCAGCCGCCCAAAGCGTGGCTCTCAGCCTGGCTGCACCCGGGAGTCAGCTGGGCGAGCCTGTCAACCGGCCTGGGGCGGACGCCTTGACAGCCATCCTGATTCAGTCAGCTCTGTGAGTCTCGGGCCAGCTCCTGGGGGCTCTAAATGCAGGCATGGATGAGGTCCACGATCATAGAGTATTGCAACAAAGTGTCAGACGTCACCAGAGCCACACCCTGTGGGTCACACCAGCCAGGGCTCAGTGAGAGCTCACTGCGGCTGGCTCAAGCAGAAAGGGGTATATTGCGGGGTGCTGGTCACCGTTCCTGACTATCAGAACCTTCTCAAATTTCCAGGAATGACCCAAAGCCATGTCGCTGACCTGGGCCACCAGGAAGGCCACCAACCATGGCAGTCCCTGCCTTCAAAGCCCTCGGGAGCTCGCAGGCCTGGCAGAACGCGTATCCCAGCAAGGGTTACACCGCTGGGCTCCCCTGCTGGCTCAGACGGTAACGAGTCTGCCTGCAATGCCGCAGATGAGGGTTCGGTCCCTGAGTCAGGAAGATCCCCTGGAGAAGAAAATGGCAACCCATTCCTGTATTCTTGCCTGGAAATTTCCATGAACCGAGGAGCTTGGTGGGCTACAGTCCTTGGGGTCACAGAGTCGGACACAACCTAGCGACTAAACAACAACAACATTATGGATACACAATCACAATCTTTTGTGTATGTTATAAGCATTTTCTCCTGGTTAAATCTTTTTTTTTCTTTTAATTTAACTCTGACTGTGGCTAATTTTGTGACATTCAAGCTCTAGGTTTTGAGGTGGCCCCATCTGTCAGGTCTTCCTTCTATGGTTTGTGGAAAGGTCTTCCATAGCCCAAGGAGATGAAAAATAGCATTTGTATTTTTCTGTGGGACAAAAATAACCAGAAGTTGTCGTTCTTATTTTAGGTTTTGAGTCCATCTGGGATTTTGTGTATATGTAAAGGGAGGAAGACACCTTATTTTTTTCTCCCCCAAATGGATCCTTTTACTCAACAAACATGGTTCAGAAAATAGACTGACTTTTCCCTGTTTGAAGTGTGACCTTATCACAAACTAAATTCATTTATATCTGTTTTGTTTCATTTATCATCTGTCAGTTGTTTGATTTATCTTTTGCCCGAATTGAATTATTATCATTATTATAGCTTTAAAGTTGAGTTCCCATAAGGTAGATCAATTTCCCTTAGCATTTTTACTTTTGCTTATTTCAATTTTTTCTTGCTGTCCACTCTTATTGACTTTGCCTAGATTAACTTGAGGATGAATTTACCTTCCTAAAATACTCCTATGATTTTTATAGAAATTACATTAAATTTACAATACTCAGTCGTTCCTTTCAGGAAAGTATTCTATCTTTCAATTACTTATATAAATTCAATATCTTCAATAACCTTGTTTGTTGTTTTTAAATAAAGAACTTGTCCATCTATTTTGTTCTTAGGAACTGATAAGTTTTTGTTGCTATTGTGACTGGAACCTGTCTTCCATTACATGTTAATGTTTTTAAATGTTTTGAGAGGCTTCAAAACCCTTGTGCCCACCACTAGATTTAACAAATGTTAACATTTTCCTCCTTTTGCTTCAGATTCTGTTTTTTAAAATAATAAAACGTACTGATGCCTACAGTAATCAAGAAAGCGTGGTACTGGAAAAAAGAAAAGACCAATTAATCAATGCAACACAACACAACGGAGTGTCTAAACACGGACCCAAAACACACGGCCAGCGGTTTCTGTCGAGGGCCAGTGTGGCTGGCCAGGGAGAGGAAGGCTCAGTGCGTGTTGCTCGGACCACTGGATGTCATTTCAGGTTGCATCATGAACCTAAAGCTAAAAGCAAAAACAACAAACAGGTAAAAGTTAGAAGCAAACCCAGGAGGCAACATTCACAGACTCATAGACTGGCCACACACACAGAGAGATAAAGAGAGCTTCAGAAAGACTAGACACTCCTCATCAAAAACATCATCACGGAAATAAATAGGCCAAATCACAAACTGGTGGAAAATATCCGAGGCGCTCACGGTTGACTAATGAGTTGCATCTGTGTTACGTAAAGAATCGTGCAGCTTAATAATAGAGAAATATCACTGTTTTTTTAATGGGTAAAGACTTGAACCAACTTCTCATACACACACACGAACATATACAAGTGGTCAATAAACACATGAAAAGTGCTGATCATTAGTCATCAAGGGACTGTCAAGGAAGATAGGACGGCTAAAATGAAAAAGGCTGGCACTACCAAATGTCGGCAAGGTTGTGGGGTAAGTGGAAGCCCTACAGTGCTGATGGCAGTGAACAATTTCACTGCAGTTTCTTGGAAAGTATATATCTATCTATCTATCTACACACAGAAATTTGTTTCTGTGACTCAGCATTTCCCCTTTAGTTTCAAGAGGAACTAAAAATATATATGTCCTCTCCAAAGCCTTGTACAAGAATGTTCAAGCTTTATTAATACTAGTCAGAGACTAGAAACCCAGACGTTCGTCAGCAGGACTCTGGCAAACCAAGTTCCGCACAGCTGCGGAAGGGATCCCTACTCAACAGTGACAAGGGACAGCCTGCGTGAAGCTCAGGAATACTGTGCTGGAACCGTCCAGACATGGAAGAGTACGATGCCATTTACTGAGCTTCTCGAATCAGCAAAGGAACCTCTGACACTAGATATCAGCTCCGAGGTCGCGTCTGGGGCGGGGAATGGACTAGGGAGGGACACGTGAGAACCTTTGGAAGTGGTGGGAAGGGGCCTGGCTTGCTGCATATTTGTCGAAACCGACCGGCACACATCTGAGCATTTGCTGTGTGTAAATTCACACCTCATTAATGACCAAAGCCATGAATATCTCACAGACAGTCGAAGCTTCTAATGACCCTTCCCTAACCCCATTCTCCTTCCTCCCTCCCCAGAGGAACACAACTCCAAGCTCAGGAGAACTAAATGCATGCCTCCATAATTTTACTACGCCTGCATGGATGGTAAACAACAGGTAAAAGTCTCGTGTAGACGCATGCACTTGGGGAACACTGGCCGTTTGCCTCTTTGACCCAGCGTGTTTGGGGGTTGATCCAGCAACTGTGCACAGATCTGGCCCCCTCACCCTGCCTGGTAGGACTTACCACAGCACACTTCATTTACCCACCCGTCCACGGGTACACTCAGGGGCTGCTCATTTTGGGGTGTTGAGCAGTCCCGTGATGATTGCCCTTGTGTGTGTCCTCTGGCCTTGTGCTGGGGTGACATCCCGAGTGTCATCGCTCACCTTCCGAGCCACAGCCCCTGAGCAGGGTGGCAGGCGGCCTGGCCCCCTGGCGTTAGGGTTAAGGCCATGGGTGCTGCCATTACTGCCGTAACTGTGAGTTTTGGTTGGGCACCTTTTCCAGTGTGTCCGTGTCTGCTGGTCATCCGCCTTTCTGCCTGGGAATCCTTCTCAGCACTGCGTTCACTCACATTTACAGCTGCAACTTTTTCTGGTTGATTTGCCATTTGGCCACCTTACTAAATTCCTTGTTTTCTTAAATTTTCTAAGTAGTGAAAATACCTCATCTGAAAAGTGTAACTTTCGTGTTTTCCACACTTAGGTCTGACACTCGTTTCCCCTTGTCTTCACATGGAATAGAAGAATCATAATCATGCTGAACTTGAACAGCAATACCATCCATCCTTGTTTGATTTTTAACCTTTTTGGAAATATGTTGAGTTGTTCCTCCCAGTATTTATTTATTCATTTATTCAGCCATTCATCAAATATTCTTTGGCCTGTACTGCATGCCAGGCACTGCTCTTGATTCTGGGTGAACAGCCATGAACAAGGCAAACGAAATCCTCGACCATGGAAGAGAGGAAGTAAACAATAAATAAAGCAAACAATTGCAATATAGAGTAGAACTGTACATGACTTTGTTCTGTATTTTCCAAGTCTCCTGTAAACGTGTTATCATATTTTCATAATTTAAAAAAGAAAAAAGAAAATAATTAAAGCAAGTTCAGGGACGTGCAAATATCACACTGAAAATAGAGTAGGGTACCATGTTTGAGGGGCTTCCTAGGTGGCCCAGTGGTAGAGAATCTGCCTGTTAATCCTGGAGATGCAAGAGACATGGGTACAGTCCCTGGGTTGGGGAGATCCCCAGGAGTAGGAAATGGCAGCCCACTCCAGTATTCTTGCCTGGGGAATCCTGTGGACAGAGGAGCCCGGTGGGCTAACAGTCCATGGGGTCACAGAGAGGTGGGCGCGGCTGAGTGAGTGAGCACGCATACACCATGTTGGACAGTTATGGAGGCTGTGTTTCATCTTAAGATTTGATTTATTTCTTTTTGAGGTTAGGAAGATTCATGCTATTGTGAGTTTAAGAATGTATATCAGGAGTAACTGTTGAATTTTATCAAATGTATTTTTAGCATTGATCAATATAACATGATTTTTCCTATTGTATACTATTAACGCAATGAATTTCACTGTAAGATTTCTGAATATTGAACCATCGTTTCATTCTTGGAACAAATTCCACATGGTCAAGACAACGGTGCTATTCAACGCCACCGAGAGTTTCTGCACTTGCATTAGAAAGCGGTGTCGTCTTCAGTCTCCCTTTCCTGCTGCCGTTGCTGTCAATCTCAGGACTGTGTCACCTCCAGAGAACAAGCCAGGGAAGGTGCCCTGTTTGTTTCTGCTTTAGATCATTATAAATAACACGTATGATGTTCCTGGAGGAGCTGGCAGGACTTGCCCCTGGAACAGTCCCTGACGCCTGAGCCCGTGTGAGGGAAGTCAGGCCGTTTATTGCGTCTGCCCTCTCTCCACGTGATGGACCACTCAGGGCTTCCCTCCCTGTGCCTCAGGCCGCTCCGGCTGCTGTAACAGGGCGCTGCAGGCTGCGGGCTTGTAAACAGCAGGCAGTTACTTCTCATGGTTCTGGAGGCTAGACGCCCATGGCCAAAGTGCCAGCAGATCTGGCGTCTGGGGAGGTCTGTCTCCAGTTCATAGACGCCCGACCACTCCTGTGTCCTCACGTGCTGGGAGGTGGCGGGCCCCCGGGGGTCTCTTTTCTAAGGCACTAACCCCCTTTGTGAGGGCTCCACCCTCTGGCCCCAGTCACTTGCCCAAGGCCCCACCTCCTAATATCACCGCATGCGGTGATATTTCAACATATGAATTTGTTGGGGCATAAGCATCCAGCCTATGATGCCTTATGAGAAAGTCTTGGTGGGTAATATTTTCTTAGAAAGCTATCAATTTTATTTAGATTTTCACTTTTTATATAAATGTTGCATTTTAAACATTTTTTCTGTAGTTATATTTTCTTCTCATTTTCAAAGAACCAATCATTTTTTTCTTTCTAAAAATTATTTATTTTCTATTTCATAACATCAGGTTTTACCTTAACTTCTTTCTTGTACTCTCTGTTGAATTTTGTTGTCGTTACTCATTATCTGGGCTTCCCGGTGACTCAGTGGTAAACAAATTCACCTGCAGTGCAGGAGGTGCAGCTTTGATCCCTAGGTTGGGAAGATCCTGGAGAAGGAAACGGTAACCCACGCTAGCATTCTTGCCTGGAGAACTCCATGGACAGAGGATCCTGGTGGGCTACAGTCTGTGGGGTCACAGAGTCGGACACGACTGAGCGACCAAGCACAGCACAGCACAGCTTGGGTTGGTGAGGGTTCCGGCAGGAAACTCTCTGGGGTAGCTGTAGACAGTTCACGAAGGGCTATTCTGGTGGGGGGCTAAGCACCCCCTGAGGGAGGGAGCCCCAGGAGGCAGTGGCGTTGGGCCTCTTTGCCCGGCCTGGGGGGCACAAGGAGGTTCCACACCAGAACCCGGCGAGGGAATCAGAGTCCTCGGCGCGGGTGGCAGCCCGTGTCCCACGTGGGGGTTCTGAAAAGGAGACGCTAGGGAGACCTGCCGCCATGCAGCCCACCCTCTCCTCCTGCCCTTCCACCTCCTGCGGGACCTTCCCACTGGCTGGAACCAAAGCAGAGCCCAGAGCCGTCAGCCTCCAGGGACAGAGTTGGGGACACGGGTTCAGGGTGCCCTGTACACCCCTGGGCACTGCCACGGCAGCCCTTCCCACTTGGCAGAAAGTTCCTGAGGACGGCTCTGTCTTCTCTAAGGCTGCAAAGTTCTTCTCCCCGCCCCGCCAGCGTCTAGCGGCAGGCGGGACACCCTCCTCATCTGAACCCCAGAGCACCGGCTCTAGCCCCCAGCCCCTCCCTGGCTTTAGGAGCAGGCTGACAGAATCCCTGCTGTGCCACTGGGGAGTCCCAGCCTTCCCACCCCTGACCTGCGGTGGGCAGCAGGAGACCCTGATGAGCAGCCTTCCAAATGAGTAACGTGTCCAGGACACAGAGAGGGATCCCCTTCCTGTGCCCTCGCCCCCAAAGCCCAGACATAGCTCAGAGCCTGTGGGGTCTTTGCAGATACACAGAGGAGGGGAAATGGTGGAGAGGCCAGAGTGGGGTGCTGGGGGTTTTGATTGACCTTTAAAAGGTCAGCATTTCCTCCTGCTCTGGGTCACGGAGGGAGCGGCCGGCAGCAGCTGGCCTGTGGACATGGTCCCCCACAATGGGCTCTGGCCCAGCCCAGCTGCCCGGCTGCCAGCTGCTGCAGGCCAGACACTGAGTCAGCAGCTTGCCGCCAGCGCCCCACGCACAGTGCTCACAGAGCTGTCCACACACAGGTCCCCCCGGGCCTCTCAAGCCCAAAGCCCCGGGGCCTTGCCTGCCTCCTCTCCCACGGGCTGCCGGTCCCCCAGCTCTGCTCCAGGTTCAAGGTCTGGGACTCAGCACTGCCTCTCTCTTACAGGTTGGTTCCCTTCTTCATAAAGTCTGACGACACTGAGCCTTCCTCCCCATGATCTGTAGCGACACGGGGCTGAGGATGCAGGTTGCAGGTGCGTTCCTGCAGATTCAGACTCCTGGGCCGCACCCCAGCCCTGCCCCAGTTCCTGGGGAGGCGCTTGTGGGTCCAGCTAAGCAGAGCCTCCATTAACAATGCAGGGCATGGGCAGTCACCCTGAGCCTGCTTCCTCCCACCCCCTCAGGGGCTGCCTGGCCCCAGAGAAGCTACTGGAGTCATGGAAAGTGTTCAGTCAGGGGTCTGGCTCAGGCTGACCACAGGCACCTGGAACCCTCAGGGCCTTTCCAAGTCTCTCAGCCTCAGTTTCTTCATCTGCAAAGTGGGGTTGACAATTGTGCCTCCCTGTGCAAAGGGGCCTGTGTGTAAGGAGCTCAGACATTCACAGATATTCGCAAAGACGCACTTTGCAAGTTCTGCATCGTGACACAAGGGTTGGAGGGGCCCAGGTCACTTGCACCCGGAGTGGTGTCAGAACGTGGACCTGAGACTTTGCCTGGCTGCCACTCTGTGTCCATGCATGCTCAGCCTCGGGCCGCCCTGGGGTCAGCCTGCTGCAGAGTCCTGCCTTAGGACTGCAGTCTCCGGCCAGTTCTGGACTCCAGCCCCTGCCTGTGCTGAGTGTATGACAGGGTCTCTGCCGGGCCTCTCCTGGCACCCAGGCCAGTGGCCGGTGTCTGGTCTCTACCCCGTCCCAACAGCCCTGCGGGTCAGGCAGGAGTCCTGTCTGCACCGTCGCTGAGGTCCCTGGGTGGTGGCACGGGTGTTGCCACCAGCCTGGGGGATCTGCTGTGTTCTCCTGTCTAGGACGCACCAGACAGCCTGGTTCTCAGACAGTTTACACACCTGAGTGTGGACACGCTGGCCTTGCTCTTCCCTGAACCCCAAGGAGGGCAATGGGTCCACTTTAAACACAACCACATGAGGCCTTCTGAGGATGAAGCAAGTGAAAGCTCGGAGCGGGGAGAGGTTCCATCCCGGGGTGGGGTTGGGGAAGGCGGAAGGCTGCGTTGGAGGGGCTTCCAGATGGGACTCTGGAGGATGGGAAGGCTGCAGAAACTGGAGAGAGAGCGTGACTTTGGGTGGGCCCTGGTGGAGCGGGGCAGAGGCCTCCAGGGGGTCAACGGGGGCCAGGCAGGCTCCCACTGGATAGGAGCGTTCTGTGGACACAGGATGCACTAGATCGGGGAAACTGATACACAGATCACCTTGGGGCCTGGATACGCTGCAGCCAATGTTGGGACAAAAACGGTCCTGGCTGGACTGGCAGGATCCTGCCTGGACATCAGCATTTTGACTTGGAGCAAGTCTTTCCCTTTCTGGCCTCAGTTTCCCCTCACTGACTCCATGGACATGAGTTTGAGTAGGCTCCGGGAGTTGGTGATGGACAGGGAGGCCTGGCGTGCTGCAGTCCATGAGTCACAAAGTCGGACACGACTGAGCGACTGAACTGAACCGAAAGTGCCGCTAAGGGCCTTGCGGCGTTGGATCTGGAACCCCACCGCGAGGCAGCTGGAGCCCACAGAGCCCCCCGCGAACTGGCCTCACTTCCGCGTCTGGCTGGGTACCCCGAGGGCCCTCTCGTCTCAGGAGCAACAACAGCATCTGTGTCTGCGGGGATGAACACTCCGCTCCCGGTACCAGGCCGGACACGCCCCACCGTTGCTGTGGCAACCGCGTTCCCCTGCGGCACGTCAAGCCCGGAACTCGGCCGCGGGGGGGTTGCCAAGGCAACCAGACTGCACCTTCAATGGGCGGGCCTCCAGTGACCAGGGCCTCCAGTGGGGCGGGGTCTCGAGGGCCTGGACCGTAAGAACAGCAGATGCTCTGTGGTCCTCGCGGGGCAGAGGGCTTGGGTAGACGAGGCCCGGGTTAAGACAGCGCAGCCGTTCACATTCCACGTGTCCCCTCAAACTCCTCCAGGGCTCCCACCTGGCTCTGTAGCCGAGCATCCCGCCCCCCCGCCCCCACACCCCCCCCCCACCCCCGACTGTGGCTTCTTTTCAGGTGACTTGTCTTTTGACTCCATTATTCACTCATTCATTGTCTCTAGTTTCTGCAGATTGGGTCTTCTTTTTCCTACTTGGGATCATACTGATTCCTCACTAAGCACTTCTATCTACAATTCTGGAAAAGTCTAAGCCAGTACTTCCGCAAATATTGTTTCAATACTCTATTCCTCCTTCTGAAAGTTCAGGGATCCTTCTCAAGCACAGGGCACAGGCTCCACCTAGCTCCCTGTTTCCCCAACCCTACTACTGACCCTTGGCTTTTCTGCTGAGCCGTGACTTCGCCTAGATTCTGGTTGCCCGCCAGGCAGGCGCTCCAGCCCAACACTTTTCTTCCCAACTTTGCTCAGAGGACTCAAGCAGGTTCAGGCCCCGAGGATGACCCGTGTTGGACAGTCGTTCATCCTGCCCACAGAGCTCCTTCAGCTGGACCCCTTATCCACCTGACTCCCCTGGTCCCCTCTGCACCCGCCCGTTGCTGTCCACCCCTTACCCTCCCACCCCTGGAGCAGCTCACCTTGGTGTAGCCACCACCACGGTTTGTAGTTCCCTTTTGGTTTGTGACACCTGGGGTGTTTTTCTTTCCTCTTTGCAAGGACTTGGTTTGTGTCTTTTGAATTTTGTGATATATTTTTTCTACAACATTCTTATGAGGCTAAACCATTTAAATTGCTATTTTTCATGGTCAAAACTAGTTGAGCATCAGCAGTTTTATATGATTTAACGAGTATTTGGATGGACTGGGGTCTTTTTGTCTCTCAGCCTTATGGAAGTCTACAGCTTTGATAAGATTTTTAAAACTTAAACAATTTAATGTAGTAGTTATTAGTATTGCGAATGGTACCCAAAAATGTGAAAAATGAAAATGGGTCTTAATGTCTACTCTTCAGTTCAGTGCCATTAACCTACAAAAATATACCTGAATATGATGAGAGCATTCAAACTACATATACAGGAATATATACATGAATGTATCCTTGGCTTCCCTCCCCAACAGTAGCCTCCACCATGGCAAACACGGCTAACAGTTTCTTACGATTGGTGGGGTATATTATGCACACTCTCCTGTGCTCCTTTTAAATAATTTAACAAACATCTTGCTGATCTTTCCACTCAGCGCATAACTTTTAAGACTCGTTCTTTTCAGTAGCATCAGAGAAATCTCGCCTGTTCACCCTGATGCATTTAGCCAGTGCCCATGGGTGAACCCCTTGCTTATCTTGTTTCTTGGGGGAAATTTTCATATGTAGATACCGTAGGCAAATTTCTAGCCATGGGATTACTGAATCAAGGAAAGGGACGCCTTAAATGCAGATACATTCAGGGAAATCACACAGTTGATGCCAACCACGGCAACAGTGCGGAGAGCTCACCTCCCCACTCCCTCGCCACATGCGTGTCACCCAACATTTACGTTTTGGACAGTGCGCTAGGTCAGAAAAAATATTGCACTGCTTTGACCTGCATTTCTTTAAGTAGGACTCTCTTCGCTTATTGAGCAATTTTCTTTCTGCAGTGTCCCTCCATCCCCTCATAGTTCCTGGCCATTTCTCCGGTGGTTACTTACAATTTTTGTTATTAGTTTACATAAGCTTTTTACCCCTTTAGGAAGTTCCTTTCGTCATCATATGTTTTGAAATGTTTTTCCAGAGTGGGGTTGGTCTCTTGGCTTTGTTTATGATGTTTGGGCCATGTAGATGTTTGTTTTTTAAAATTATTGTTTTTATTAGTTGATGCTTAATTTTTATGTAGTCCTTCTGTGTTCTTTGGGACAATCAGCTTATGTATCCTGATTTCTGTGCACCGAGATGCTGAGTGCATCCATTCACAATGCATTCTAGTCTCCTAGAATGTCATTGTTACAGATAAATGTTTACCTCATTGGAATTTGTCTTGATGTTGTGTCAAGGGGGATCCAACTTTATATATTTCCCATGTTATCCTACACTAGTTATAAAAATCATCTGTTTTCTTCAAATTTTTTGAAATGATGCCTTTATCATAAACTTTTGATCTGTTTCCTTTAATACTGTCATCTTTTTAGATGACATGATATGTTTCAGAATTTCACGATATGTTTTAATACCTAATTGGGCAAATCCTCTTCATTCTTTTTCTTTCTAACAAACTTCCCCACTAGTCTTTCAGGTTTGCTTCTTCTTTAACTTGCTGCTGCTGCTGCTGCTAAGTCGCTTCAGTTGTGTCCGACTCTGTGCGACCCCATAGACGGCAGCCCACCAGACTCCCCCGTCCCTGGGATTCTCCAGGCCAGAACACTGGAGTGAGATTGCAACAAATGTGTAGCTTTAATTTAGAAAAACTGACCTGCCCTCTTAGCGCAGTAGGCAGCGCAGCAGTCTCATAATTTAGGGAAAACTGGACCTTAAACAATGTAATTCTTCCTTTCCAAGAGTATATAATGCTTTTCCATTAATTGCTCTCTTTTCATGGATTTTCAGAGTTTTCCTGTATACTTTCTTTATGAACAGGAAGCCTGCACATTTCCTGTTATTTCCCGGCATTTTTCCTCCCTTAGTACTGTTGTGATTGGATTCCTCCACTATAAGCTCTAACTGGTTCTGGTCTGTTTTTATGGAAACTGTTGTCTTTTTGGTGATAACTTCTCTTACCTTCCCATTAACATACTGCTTTCCATAGCTCTTCACTCATGCCTGAAATTTTCTTAGTCGAGAATTACAGCATCTGCAAATATTGATAATTTTGTTTCTCTTTTGCTTCAATGTTTTAACCCTTTTTCCTCCTTTATAATTGCATTGGCTGATACTTCTAAATAAAGCAGAGACAACAGCGCACATCCCTCTTTAAATGGGAATTCTTTTGCTGCTTCACCATTACAGCTACTGTTTGTACTGGGCTTGCTGTGTGCCCAGCCTGGGACCCAGCACTGCACACACGAATCCTCACCACTGCCTTTTGAGGTTGGCATTGTTCTTATCCCACCTGCAGGAGAGGTGACAGACACGGGTGCTGGTGAACTTGCCTGGAGTCACACAGCTGATGAAGAATGAAGCCAGACACTAATTCTGGCTGTCTCTTATCCTCCAGGACCCTGAAGGGCGGTTTTTCCTCAAGTGAAAGAAGAAGGCATCTTTTCCCCAAAGGGTGTAATTACTTGCTTTTTAACCAAAAAGTGGGTGGCCCTTTGGTCAAAAGCCTTTCAATCTCTACTAAAATAATCCTATTTCTTTTTATCCTTTGACTTACTAGAATGGTAGATTATACTGACGGAGTCCTTAATACTGAACCATCCTTGCATTCCAGAAAATTCATTCAAGGTGTGGGATCACTTTACTGTTATTTAGATCACAAGCTGTGTGTGGCTCCCAGTCTCTGAGGGTGGCCTCCTTTTCACAATGCAATGAGGTGACAGCAAGGAAGTTTGTTATGCTGTGGACATTTCTGTTACACAGGTCTGATCATTTCAAAACCTGTCTGCAGGAAGGAAGAAGAGCAGCAACCTCCAGCCAGAAACAGGGAGACTCCTTGACCTTCATTCTGAACCTGTCAAGTTTACTTGGTGCAGCCAAATAAATAAATATTTTAAAAAGAAATATTCAGATCTGAAGAAAATGAAAACATTGCTCATCCAGATTTTGTGAGGCCCAGCTGAGGCAGCGCTGTAGGAGGAATTCTGTGGCTTTAAAAAGGTCAGAAATTTAGAAGGGTTACAAAGTTATGGTTTAAAGGTTCAAAGCAGTAGATATAAGAATATTCTAAAATTGCAGTGAAATGGATTAATTCCTAGAAACATGCCAGATTTAGCTCAAGAAATAGAGCACTTGACCAGAGGGATAAGTATGAAACACAGGGAGAGATGAAAGATTCACCTCCTTGGGGCCCACGTAGTTCTGCTGTTTCCACCAAAAATTTGGAAGAACAATAATTCCTCTTTTATGTAGGTAGTTCCAGGAAACAGAGGCTCTCTGGGACTTTGGAGAGTAGGGTGGTTGTATGTGCCTGCGCCCTTGCCACTTTCAAGGCCCAGGCCCCATGTACGCTGCACATGGAGGTGAAGCATCTGCCTTATACGCCTGGTGAGGATTACATGTTTAATGCAGCAAACCCTTAGGGTAGCGCCTGGCACCTGCTGGACGCCGCAGAGGCTTGGCCCTGGGGAGGAAGGGTACAGGCGCCAGGGGCTGCGTGGGAAGGGGCGGCATGACGTCACCGCAGTTCCGGTGGGTGAGCTGGCCGGAGGCTTTGTCAAAAATGCCCAGCGGTGGGGCTGCGGATGGAGGCCGGTGGCAGGCAAAGATGCCAGTCCGTCCCTGGTGACCTGCTTTCCGGCTGGGGGGCTGACGAAGGCTGGGGTTTGCGGGTGTGGACCGAGGGCCGCCAGTGACTTGGTCTCAACGAGCTGAGCTGGAGAAACAGGGTGTGGGGACGGGGGCGTGGGGGCCAGAGGATGGTGGGGGTCTCCCCCCGAGGCATGCCGGGAGGAGAGGCGGCAGGCCCGCTGGCCGGCCGGTTGCATCATCCCCGCGCTGAGGGCTGTCTGCGGTGCTCTGGCCAAACGCTAGGCGCGATTGAAAAACCCACCTGTTAGACCTCGGAGTCCGTGTCCCCACACCCCTTACACACCCACGCCCCAACCCCGAGAGAGGAGCCCACCCGAGTTTGTCTCTCCTCGTCGACGCGTTTGTGCTGCCAGCATCGCGGGTGGGGCAGGTAGGGATTTAGTGGTTTCACGCGAAAGAGCTCCGAGCTGGGGAGGGCCAGGCGCGCCGGGCACGCTGGCAAATGCAGGTGTAAGGTCGCGGGGCCTCGGGGTTGCCCGGTGAGCTGGGGTTGCGCTAGAGGAGGGGGCGGCGCGTCCCGGCTGCGCTGCCGGGCCCCCACCTCCCCACCAGGGCGCCGCCCGTCAGCGGTGATGTCACACCCAGGCCCCAGCCCCCTCCGGCCCCAGCCCCCTCCGGCCCCGCGGCGGCCGCGACGCCCGTCCCTCTCCCCGCGCGACAAACCAGCTGGCGGCTGGGGCTCTGGCGCCGCGCGCAGCCAACCAGCGCGGCGGGAGGGGCGCGGGGCGGGCCGGGCCGGGGGCCCGCAGCCGTCACGCGGTGCCGCCGTCAGAGAGCCCAGCGCAGCCGGGGAGCAGCAGCCGCTCTGCGCTCGCTCGGGACCCGCGCCCCTGCCGGTGCTCATGCCGCGCGACCGCCACCAGTGACGCCGGAGAGGTAGGGCCTCGGCTCGCCAGGCTTCCAGGGCCGCATCCCGCACCTGCGTCCAACGCTCCCCCGGCGGGGAGCTCGTGCCCGGAGCCCTCGGCGCGGCCCCTTCCCTTCCCCCGACCCTCCCCCGTCCCTGCGGAGAACAATGGGGCAAATTCAGGGGTGTCCGCCCTTCTTGCGCAGCGAGGCACGGCCCTCTGGAGAGGCCCTTTGGTTGCGGCTTCGGCTGCAGGGGGACGCTGGTCTGGCGCGGGCGGGGTCGCTGCGGGGAGGGCGCAGGCCAGCATCTCGATAAACCCTCTCCGCTTCCCCGATCTTCCCCTCGCCCGGGCTGGAGCCGACACCCGGGATGCGGCCCGGGCTGGGACTGCACCGGCGGGGGAGGGGAGGGATGGAGCAAAGGGGAGAGAGGCGGAAGGGGCACCCGGGAGGGGGCGCGGCTGGCGCGGCCCGGCCGGAGGGAGGGTGTCCGGGGCGGCGGGGCGCAGGCAGGGGCCCTGGTCTCCGGGGTGGGGGAGGGCGGATGCTGGAGCGGAGAGCAAAACGGGCGGGCAAGCGGGCGGGCGGGGGCTGCGGCGGGAGGGCTGGCCGCCGGTTTGGTGCGCGCCGCCGGGACTGCCCAGCGCTCAGTCCAGGTCGCGTCCTCCTCTCAAGAGACCCCTTCTCCCTTCCAGAAAGGCTCACGGTTTGGGAGGGCCCGCCTGCGGACACGGCTTGCATCCACGCAGCCGGCGCCCCAGTAACAGGTGTGGCCCGGCGGCAGGAGGGGAGGGGGCTGCGGGACCGCGACGTCTCGGCTGGAGGCGCTCCCGGACGCCTGGGCTCGGGTGACAGGGGCGCCGCCGCGCAGCCCCTTTGGCTCGTCCTTTAAGCCGCCTCCCTCCCTAGCTCTCCGGCAAACCCAGCAGGCATCTCTCGCGCTCGGGGAGGAGCCCGGACAGCATCCCGGCGGGGAGGGAGGGTCAGCCGTCTGCCCGGCGCTGGGTGGGCGGGGGGACCGCGGGCCCCAGGGCGGGGAGGGGAGGGAAGAAGGGAATGCCGAGTCATGGGGCCCGCCGGGCGCGGGCGCGATGCGCGCCCACGTTCCCGGGGATGGGGGCTCTCCCGCCGAAATCCGCGGACCCCACCCCAGGCGGCCGCCCCTCCCGGGGATGCCAGCGTTGCTGGGGTAGAAGACCGTAGGGCAAAGGGCTGGCTGGCCCCGGCGGCTGCGGTGAGGCGGTGGTGCGGGAAGGCCCGTGCGCGCAGGGCCGTCTGCGTCCTAACCCCGGGGAGTCGCCCCGCGCGCTTCTGCAGCACCTACGCCTCCGCCTCCCCCCACCCGCCCCCCGCTCTCGGACTGTAAGGGGGGCCTTTACCGGGACGCGTGCCCATCCCCCTGAGCGAGCCGCTGGGGTCTGGAGTGGGGGCGGGGGCCGTACCTGCGGCGGCCATTTTGCAGGTGTGGTTGGCCACCCGCCCCGGCTGAAGCCGCGGGGCTCGGGGATCAGGAGTGAGGCGGGGGCGGCGCCTGCAGCGTCTGCAGTGTAGGGTGGAGGATGCTGCGGGCCGGGTCAGGTCTCAGGTTTGCACTCGACTGCGGTCAAGGCTCAGGAACCTTCTGGGGCTGACCGTTGCAAAGAGGCCACTGACTGGGAGATGCAGTGAACGGGGACAGTCTGCTTCCCGGGCTGTGAAAGCTGCTGAGGGGGCCGGGTCCCAGCCAGGGCGGGGACTCGGAGCTCATCCCGTGCTGAGCCTGGAGCTGAGGGTGGCGGAGGGCTGTCCGCGGGGTGTGGTCCACAGGGAGACGGAGCGTCCGGTGTGGAGTCAGGGTCCTGAGGAGGGCTTGCGGCTGCCCGCCACGGGCGCTGCCCCTCCTGCGTGTCCTCCCACAGACCGCCCTCCTGCGACCTCCCGCGGGGCCGGTCACACACAGCCAGGTGGAGGCTGGTGTGCAGCAAGCTGGGAGTCACACCGGACACACCGGGCCGAGGAGCCCCAGACACCAGCCTTGGCCCCCTTTAGTCCCTGGGTGTCGTTGCTGCTGACCCAGGGCTGACCGCATCCTTTGGAAGCAGAGCAGGGAAGTGGGCCCTGCGGAGGTGGGATGGGGTTGGGGGAGGGACCAAGAATGGGGGGACAGACCTGAGTGGGAGGTGGAGATGGGGGTGCCCAGCCTCAGGAGCAGGTCCCTTCAGCTCAAATAGCCAGCCAAGGTGGGTGAGCAGGGCGCGGGTCCTGCTGCCAGGGGGCCGGGAACCCCACCCTGGCCTTTAGTCCTTCAGGCCTGAGACCCTTCCGAGCCTGGAGGGGCCTGGGCTGCCTCCCCTGGGATGGAGAGCGGCTGGCTGGGGTCACCCCCGTGCCCAGTCCAGGGTGCTCCCCAGAGCGCTCTACACTCAGTATTAGACCGAAAGGCCCGGGCTCCCCACGCCTACCCGGTGTGCCTCCTGCAGCGTCTACCCCCCCCCTCCCCCCGCCCCACAGCCAGGCGCCCCTCTGAGAACTCTGAGGGCCATGCCCTCCCCCAAGCTCTCCTCGGCTGGGGTGCCCAGGGACACTGGCAGGCCGCTGGGCTGTCCCCTTCGCTGAGGGGACCCTTCCCACCTGGCGCCACCCGCAGAGGCAGCCCAGGGTGGGGGGGAGGGTGAGATGGCAGATGGGGCGACTGGCAGACCCGTGCTTCCTGCGCCACCTGCTCGAGCAGGTTTGCGTTTGAACTCCGGAGCACCGCCAGGACCCCGGCTTCTGGTCCAGCGGTGACCCCAGCCTCCCCCAGCGCCCCCGGCTTAGCGCCTCCGGGCCCCGGTGAGGGGGGCGCGGTGTTGGAGATGTTGGAGGGGGAGGACACACTCAAGGTCGGCGGTCAGCGGAGCCCGAGCCTCCTGAGCCCTCTGCGTTTCCCCCAGCCCCCCTGCGGGCTTTGGCTCCCCACCCACACCACCCGAGCTGGCTCCCCACCCCTGCCCGGCCCCCTGGCAGTCCCGTAGGTGCCACCGGACGGAGCGGGACACACCGTCCGCTCCTCTCTATCCCTGGGATTTACTCTCCTAATCCCGGCTCAGCTCTGGGCCGAGCCCCGGCCCCGCCCGGCCCCGCCCCTCCACGCCCCGCCCCGGCCGCCTCACGCCCCGCCCACACAGGGCGCCGGTGGTGGGGCGGCGGCCCTGCTGCTCCCACCGTCGGGGCTGCTGGGGGTCTGTGCGGCGGTGGGAGACGGGCGGGGCGCCAGGCCGCCTTTTCTCACTCGTCACTCTGCTCCCCGTCGCGCTTGGGCACACTGGAGGGCTACCCGCAGACATAGTCACTTTCACCGCTCACACGCTCACATTCTCTCACACAAACACCCCTCACACATACACACTCAGACACACACACACACAGTCTCGCACTCACACACACACACAGTCTTCCACACGCTCACATTCTCTCTCACACAAACACCCCCTCACATATACACACTCATACACACCCCTCGCGCACACACACTCACACACACTCTCTTCCACACTCACATACACACACACTCTCCCCCACACACATTCTTTCTCACAGAAACACCCCCTCACACGTGCACATTCACACACACACACACCCTCTCTCATACACACTCACACACACATCCTCACACACATACACACACACCCTCTCACACGCACACTCACACACACATCCTCACACACACTCACACACACCCTCTCAGACACACACACACATCCATGCACACTCACACACACATCCTCACACACACACACACACATCCTCACACACAAATCCTCACACACACATACACACATCCTCACACACACTCTGACAACACCCTCACACATACACACTTGCGTGCACACACACACACACACCCTCTCACATGCACACTCACACACACATCCTCACACACACTCACACACACCCTCTCAGACACACACACACATCCTTGCACACTCACACACACACCCTCTCACACACACACTCACACACACATCCTCACACACACTCACACACACTCGCACACACAGACTGCAGCCCTTACCCGCTTGTTCCTCCCTGGTCCTCCTCCTCCCGGGAGCCTCCGCACCCACACCGGGAGGGCGGCAGCTCCAGGCTGAGCAGTGATGTGGGGCCAGGCGCGGGTCAGCGCGGAGCAGAGCACAGCTCTCCCTAGTGTCTGAGTGCATCTCCTTTGTCCTCCCCTCCCCCAGCTTCTCAGTCACTCCCTCTCTTCTGCTGAGTGCCCTCTTTCCTGGCATCCTCGCCCCGGAAACCGCCTCTCCCTGCTGCTCTCTGCATCCCCGGGGCTGGAGTTCTCCCTTTGACGGGCCGCAGAGCGGCTGCTTTCTTGGCTTCCTGTACTGCTTTTGCTGGAGCACATCCTTGTGTGACTTCCTGAAAAGGGTGGTGAGTCCTTGGCTGCTCGAGAGCATCTTTGCTCCGTCCTCACACTGGGTCGCTGCTCCATCTGGGGCCCTCCTTGTCGGTAACTCATGCTGAAGGCTTTGTCATCGTCACCAGCACCAGGTGCTCAAGAGAAGTCTTTGTCAGCAACTCGACTTCCCTGCCTGGATCTCTTAGCATCCTCTTCATCTGTGGATCCCCGACCAGCCGCGTGCGCGGGTTCGCTGTGGGCTTTTGTGTGCGTTGGTGCTCAGCGGGGCCTTCCAACGGGAGACAGGCTTATTCTCCTGCCTGTGCACATTTCTGCCCTTTCCTTTTCTCTGTTTTCTTCCTTGGATTCATGCGTTGGTCTTCGGTTTTCTGGTGTTTTCTCTCATTCTGTCTCCTTTATGTTTTATGTCCTATTTTCTGGACAATTTTTGGACTTCATTTTGGAATTCTCTGGGGGAATTTTGTGTTTCAGCATCTACAGTTTATTACTAAGAGCACCATTTTCCTTGTCTCTGTGAGCTCCCGTTTCATAGCACCCTATTCTTGTTTTGAAAATGCAGTGTGTTCTCGAAACATTCTGATAAGTTTAGAGAGGTTTATTGCTTGTTGAGTTGTTTTCTCTTTCTCACAGGGCCTGTTTTCTGCTGGGTTATTTTATGCTGAAGCTGTTACTCCCTTCATGCGCGTGGTGGGCCTTGGTCCATTCATCTTAGGGGCCCTGCTGGGGAGCGGATGTGTTCCCCCGTCTTGCGGGGGGAGTGGGGGTGCCGCCAGCAGGTCTGCTTTAGGTGAAGGGATGGCAGCTGCCAGCCAGGCTGTGCCCCCGGTGCCAGAATCTGGAGGGCCGCACCCACACGGAGGCCCCGCGCTTCCTGGGTGTTTTCTCCCATTTCTGCAGAGAACCTGCTGCTGTTCACCCCAAGTGTTGGTGGCCATGGGCCTCTGGGGGTGGGGGCGGGGAAGGGGTGAGAGTCTCCCCACTGCTGTGGAGGTTCTGCAGGCAGACTTGCACCCAGGGCCCCTCTTCAGCCTTATTCCCCACGCCTGCCCCCGACTGGGCCCATGAGCCCCGAGAGCCGCACTGCTGTGCCGCAGAGGCCCACGCCCCTATCCTCACAGGGGAGGAGGAGGGCCTGTCCTAGCCACCCTGCAGACGGGCCCACAGAGGCAGGCACGGCTCTGTCCCCAGTGCTGACATGCTGGGGCTTCACGCCGAGGCCTCAGCGTCAGTCAGTTGGCCCCCTGGCCTGGGGCGTCCCCACCACCCTGAGTTCAGTGTCAGCGTCCTCGGAGCGCCGTTGTTTCCCCTGCTCTCAGCAGTGTGCCAGGGCGTGAGGCTCTGTGGGCTGACCTCACCGTGCACATTCGTCTGCTCCTCTCTGAATCGAGTTGTTGGATCCCCCAGGACGCTTCATCCACTTTCACGTCTGGACAGCGCTCCTGTGTGACTGAGCGGTCTCCGGTCGGGGGACAGTTAGGTGTCTCCGTTCCCTCCCTCTTGCCTCCTGGGCTCATGCACAGCATCTCCAGTTGTGCAGCTGCTGGCCACAGGGTCTGCGGCCTTACTAGAAGTTGCCCTGTTGTTCTGAAAGTGGTTGAACCAACAAACTTTTCCCTCATGATCCCTAAGTTCCTGTTGTTCTATCCTCACAACAGCTGGGGTTGCAGACATTTTAATGCTGACCTGATGGATGTGGTTTTAAACAACACTTTCTTAATTACTGTTGTGGTTGAGTATCTTGTCCTGTAAGGCAAAATAAGTATCTTGCCTGTTCATACCTTTTTGCCCATTTTTTCCTTTTGTGTCTCTTTGACTTTGTCTGTTCTCTGCATGTTCTGCTCGTGAGTCCTTGTTGATCGTATGGCTGGGTGGGTGGACTTCTCTTCTCCTTTTAATAGTATTTTGATGCCTGGACTTTTCCATTTGGCATCTTCCATGGGCTTCGAAATCCTTCTTAAAGGTGAGCATGGAGGGAACACGTTTTGTTTTCTTCCGAAACTGTATTTTCACATTTAGATCTTCAGTCCATGTGGACTCAGTTTGGGGATGAAAGGGGATCTCACAGTGTATTTTTCCACATGACTGGCCAGTTGTCTTAGTCTGTCCAGGCTGCTGTAACAGAACAGCAGCACAGACTGGGGGCTTACAAACCGCAGAATCTACTTTCTCACAGTTCTGAGGCTGGGAGTCCAAGATCAAGGCACCAGCGCGGTCAGGGTACAGCATGGCCAGGTATGGGGAGAGCCCTCTTCTGGGTCTTCACAGGGCTGAGAGCAGAGACAGGAAGCAAGTCCCCTTGGAGCTTTCTAAGGTCACGAGGCTCCCAAGTGCCCCGCCTCCTACCGCTGTCACACTGGAGGGTAGGGTTTCGGCATAGGACTTTTGGGGGACACAGGCATTCGGTCCATGACACCAGTTTTCTCGGCGCCCCTTTGTCTTCTCCTCAGTCTGCAGAGCCCCCTTTATCTGACGTTGGAAGGCGGTGTGTGCGCCTGTTTCTGGTGTCCCTTCCGTTAACAATTGTGGTGACTGACGTGTCCCAACCACCTCGTGTTAATTGCTTCAGTTTTATATTAAGCCTTGTTATCAGACATGCTCTCTACCTTCTGTGTTTCTTCAAGCTTGTTATTGGTATTGGTAGTATCTTACTATTTAGAAATTCTTAGAAGCAATCTGTCCAGTTTCACACACACAAAAAAACCCACCTGATTTTGTTTGAAGTTACATCTGAATGTTTTGATTCATTTGGGTGAAAATACACATTTTTAAGATACTGAAATTTCTTTTTTAAGAACAGATTATAGTTCTTCATTTATTTAGATTTTCTATACTATGTGATGTATCCTTTGTTACATTTATTCCCATAGACGTACTTAGTACTTGTAGTTTTTCTTTAAATGGTACCTTAAAAGATACGTTTAAAACTCTTTGTCTGTAGTGCATACCAACATGATTGGTTCCTAGCAATTTTGCTGACCCTTCCCACTGAATCAAATAATGTCTGTGGATCCTCTTGATTTCTGTGGAGATAAGCAGATGGTCGGCATATAATGACAGTTTGTTTTATTCTAGTCCAGCCCATCTTTTGCCACTGTTATCCTGTCTTCCTGCCTTATCACTCGGGCAAGAACCTCTGCTACAATCTTAAACAAAAGTGGTAACAGTAGGTATCCTGAACTTGTTCCTGAATTTAAAGAAAATGTCCCCAATATTTCAGCGTTAAGTATGGTATTTGGGTAGATTTTTAGTAGATACGTATCATGAGATTGGCTTCCCCAGTGGCTCAGTGGTAAAGAACCCACCTGCCAATACAGAAGACCCAAGTTCAATCCCTGGGTCGGGAAGATCCCCTGGAGGAGGGCATGTCAGCCCACTCCAGTATTCTTGCCTGGAGAATCCCTTGGACAGAGGAGCCTGGTGGGCTAAGTCCATGGGGTTGCATAGTCAGACACAACTGAAGCAACTTGGCATGCACACATTATAAGATTAAAGTTTTCTTTTATCCTCACATTGCCAAGAGTTTTATCATAAATGGGTTTTGAAAATTATTGAGTGCTTCTTCAGTATCTATGAAGAACTTCACTTGACCTATTTTCCTCTTTAATCTGACATGTGGTGAATTTTATTAATAGCTATCCTAATGTTAAGCCATTATATCACCATACTGGTATTCCTGAAATAAACCTATCACATTATCTTTTTTATTTTCTGTTTGACTTTCTTGCTAGATTTTGAACTTTTGTATCTTATGTTCATCAGGGACATTGATCTAAATCTTAATTTCTTAAATTTTCTGTATCCAATTTGATACCAAGGTCATTTTAGCCTCAGTGCATGAGTTAGGGATATAATTTTTCTCCTTCTGTTTCCCTTTCTTTTTCTTCTTCTCTTACATAGTTTGTATAAGATTGGAAATATCTGCGGGGTTTTTTGTATGTATGGTAGAACTCCCTTATAAAAGTATCTGAGTCTTCTGATTTTCTTTTGGTGGTTAGAATTTTAAACTACTGAATCTATTTCTTTAAAGGTTATAGAAAAATTCCTACTGAATTTTTCTCCTAGTTATAGATCTTCTCCTGCGTCTTGGTGTGTGTAGTCATCTCCTGCAACTTGGCATGTGTGTAGTCATTTTTAAAATTGAATTCGAGCCATTTCTACATTGTGGAGCATCTGAGTTATGCTTTCTTCTGTGAAGAATGTTGGCTTTGTTTTGTTAGGCAGTTAAATTGTTTGAAGACTTATTTGACCCTTCAAGGCCTGATTTTCAGCTTTTCTAGAATTACTTTTGGGTAGATGTCACTCCAGGGATAGTTAAGCCCACAATAAACTTGATTTATTTGGGGTGTCTGCTGAGTGGTTGGGAATCTGGGATGGAGGGATCAAAAGAATTGTATTCTGACTGGTGGGAGCACAGATCTCTGCTGATTTTGAGCTTTGGGAATTATTCAGTCTTCTTTGCTTGGACCACTTGGGCATGGACATGGTCTACATGTTTCCCCCGTGGCTCAGCGGTAATATATCTGCCTGCCAATGCAGGAGATGCAGGTTCAATCCCTGGGTTGGAAAGATCCCCTGGAGAAGGAAATGGCAACCCTCTCCTGGGAAATCCCATGGACAGAGCAGCCTGGCAGCGTACAGTCCATGGGGTCACAAAGAGTCAGACAGGACTGGGCGACTAAGCACCAGCGGTAGTGAGACAAGTGAATCCCTAGCAGATTTCTGGAGCTCTGTTACCAAGTAATGCTTTCCTTTCCAGACTCTGAGCCACACATTCCAGCTGCTGCCACTCACCCAAACTCTGACCTTCATCTCCTCAACTCATCAAAGTTGCTGAGCTGTTCAAGCGCCCCCTGCCCATGCCTGAGGTCTGTAAGTCGTCTCTGGGCAGATCTGGCGATGGTAGGGCTCGTCCCCATGTGCTTCCCTGCCTTTCTGCCACGTCTAAAAACAGTGATTTGCATCTGCTTGGTCCCGTTCGCTAGCTGTTGTTTACAGTGCGAGGCTGAGCGTGGTCCTGACAACTCCGTCATGGCTGGGTGTGGAACTGCTGTCGGTTTTGCTGGTAGTATCTTCATGATCATTTACGACTGAGTTCATTTGTAACTCTGCAGTGGTTTTTTCTTTTGTGTGTTGGTTATTTGGATGTTGGGACTTCCCTGGTGGTTCACTGGTTAAGACTTGATGCTTCCACCGCAGGAGTCGTCGGTTTGATTCCTGGTCGGTAAACTAAGACCTGGCATGTCTCGTGTCATGGCCAGAAACATTTTTAAAAGAGAAGTTTATTTTAAAAAATTTCTTAACATATGGATTTTTAATGATCTTTTATTGATTTTTTTATTTTATTGTATTCAAATTACATGATCCATTTGATACAGAGTCCGCATGGTAAAACATTGTAAATGTTCCCTATGTTTTAGAAAAGAATGTGTTTCTCTAATTTTTGAGGGCAAGAGAGAGCACAAGTTTTCATTAGTTCATGATTATTGTGTTGCGCAAATCATCTCCATGCTTGTTAATTACGTGTCTGCTTGGTCTGTCAGTAGTGAGAGGTGCATTAAACCTCCTGCCATGATGAATTAGCGAATTGTTCCATGAGGCATGGCCCCTAACCTTGGTTTTCTGGTTTCATCATTTAGTCTCTTTGGGACCATTCTGGGTAATTTTCTTCCGGACATTTTCCAGTTCATTAATTCCCCGTTCAGCTCCATTTCATTTGCTGATTAATGTCAGCTAAACTTTAAAAGTTAAAGGATTACATTTTTTAAAGTTCTGCGTGGTTTACCCCCATATTTTACTGCATTCTTTTCCCTTCCTGCTTATTTCTGTAAACATTTTACGTGCACTTGTTTTGTAATCTGAATCTGACAACTGCAACCTCTGAGGTCCTTAAGGATCTAATGTTTTCTTTGCATTTTCCCCCTGACTGTCGTGGTGAAGTTCATCTCGGGTGTTGGGTGGTGTGCCACCGTGAGCACCCATTTAGCTGATCTTCATCTCTGGGAATATTGGGGCGCCTAGGGGAGGAAGCTCTTCTCAAGGAGGGTTTGTGTCTGCTTTTGTGAGATACTTTGGATGCAAACACCTGAGACTACTCTGAGCTAACCTCTCAACCCTGGGCTTCCCTGATCACATGGGCTTTGTGAATTTTAGACCCAAACCTGTGTGAGGTCAGGTCTGTGGCCTCAAATTCTCCGAAGCACTGGCTTTCTCACCACCAGGAGCTGAGGGCCATTCAGAGCAATTCCCACGTCCCTCTGATGGCCAGTGGCTTTCCCCCACTTCCAGAGGATCCAGATTTTTGTGACACTTGGTTCCACTTCTGACTGCCTGTCTTTGAGGTCACGCCTCCCATCCCCCACTCAGCAGGTGAAACCCACTTCTGCTGCATCTTCTTCCTGGGTGAGCTGGTGGAATGGGCTCCCCACTTTCGTTTCAGCTCCTTTCCTTTTTCCCCTTTTCCAGAATTCCCTTCTTTTATTCTGATGCTTGTTATATATCCCAAATTTAATGGTGATTTCTAATGGGAGGATATCTCATCCATTGTACTGCCAGATATGGGAGTCTTTCATTCACCTTTCCCCCCATCAGTTTTGAAATAATAATCTTAATGAACAAAACCAATTTTTGTTTTCACACACATGGCACTTGCCAACCAAGGTGAGCTAGCTTTCTGTCTCTCCCACTTTCCCTGAACCACTTGATAATTATTTTAAAAATAATTTTTAGGTTAAATATGAACGTCATTTAGAAGAGTCAAATATATCTACAAAATTCATTTTGAAAATCAGCACTTTTTGCTCTCTGTGCCCAGCCACTTTCAACTCCCTTCAGCTGTTTTGTTGTTACTGTTGCTATTTAGCTCTGTATTGCTAAATAACGTGCTTTTTCTGCTCATTTTTGGCCTGTTTTAGAAGTTATGTAAATGGAATTATATAGAATTTAGTGTTTGGTTCGTCATTTCTAATTTATCTTCTCTCCCTCCTGAAATGCCAGTGAAATAGCTGTTGTTGTTCAGTCACTAAGTCACTTCTGACTCTTTGTGACCCCATGGACTGCAGCACAGAAGGCTCCCCTGTCCTCCACCATCTCCTGAGTTTGCCCAGATTCATGTCCATCGAGTCGTTGATACGACCTAACCATCTTATCCTCTACCACCCCCTTCCCCTTTTGCCTTCAATCTTTCCCAGCATCAGAATCTTCGAGTGAGTCAGTTCCTCTCATCAGGTGCTGAAACACGGAGCTTTAGCTTCAGTATCAGTCCTTCCAATGAGTATTCAAGGTTGATTTCTTTTAGGATTGATTGGTTTGATCTCCTTGCAGTCCAAGGGACTCTCAAGGGTCTTCTCCAGCACCACACTTGAAAAGCATCAATTCTTTGGTGCTCAGCCTTCTTTATGGTTGGTTCAGCTCTCACATCTGTACATGACTACTGGAAAAAACCACAGCTTTGGCTACACAGAACTTTGTCAGCAAAGGGATGTCTCTGCTTTTTAATTCACTGTCTGGAGGTAAACTAGGAAGAACTATGGACGGAGGTTAGCAACATCGTACAGGAGGCAGCGACCAAAACTATCCCAAAGAAAAAGAAATGTAAGAAAGCAAAATGTTGTTTGTGGAGGCCTTACAAATAGTTGAGAAAAGAAGAGAAGCAAATGCAAAGGAGAAAAGGGAAAGATATACCCAACTGAATGCAGAGTTCCAGAGAATAGCAAGGAGAGATAAGAAAGTTTTCTTAAGTGAACAATGCAAAAAAAAAAAAAAAGAGGAAAACAATAGAATGGGAAAAACTATAGTAGACCTCTTCAAGAAAATTGGAGATACCAAAGGAACATTTCATGCAAAGATGGGCTCAATAAAGGACAGAAATGGTATGGACCTAACAGAAGCAGAAGATATTAAGAAGAGGTGGCAAGAATACACAGAAGAACTGTACAAAAAAGATCTTCACAACCAAAATAACCACGATGGTGTGATCACTCACCTTGATTCAGACATCCTGGAGTGTAAATCAAGTGGGCCTTAGGAAGCATTACTACAAACAAAGCTAGTGGACGTGATGAAATTCCAGCTGAGCTATTTCAAATCCTAAAACATGATGCTCTGAAAGTGCTGCACTCAATATGCCAGCAAATATGGAAAACTCAGCAGTGGCCACGGGACTGGAAAAGGTCAGTTTTCATTCCAGTTTCAAAGAAAGGCAATGCCAAAGAATATTCAAACTACTGCACAATTGTGCTCATTTCATATGCTAGCAAGGTAATGCTCAAAATCCTTCAAGCTAGGCTTCAATAGTTCTTGAACTGAGATATTCCAGATGTACAAGGTAGATTTAGAAAAGGCAGAGGAGCCAGTGATCAAATGACCAATATCCGATGGTTCATAGAAAAAGCAAGGGAATTTTAGGAAAACATCTATTTCTGCTTTATTGACTGCACTAAAGTCTTTGACTGTGTGGAGCACAACAAATTTGGAAAATTCTTAAAGAGATGGGAATACCAGACCACCTTACCTGCCACCCCACTCCAGTACTCTTGCCTGGAAAATCCCATGGACGGAGGAGCCTGGTAGGCTGCAGTCCATGGGGTCGCTAGGAGTTGGACATGACTGAGCGACTTCACTTTCACTTTTCTCTTTCATGCATTGGAGAAGGAAATGGCAACCCACTCCAGTATTCTTGCCTGGAGAATCCCAGGGACGGTGGAGCCTGGTGGGCTGCCGTCTATGGGGTCGCACAGAGTCAGACACGACTGAAGCGACTTAGCATAGCATAGCATAGCATTACCTGCCTCCTGAGAAACCTGTATGCAGGTCAAAAAGCAACAATTAGAACCAGTCATGGAACAATGGACTGGTTCTCAGTTGGGAAAGGAGTACATCAAGGCTGTATATTGTCACCTTGCTTATTTAATTTCTATGCAGAGTACATCACAGGAAATGCCAGGCTGAATGAATCACAAGCTGGAATCAAGATTGCCAGGAGAAACAACCTCAGATATGCAGATGACACCACTCTTATGGCAGAAAGTGAAGAGGAACTAAAGAGCCTCTGATGAGGGTGGAAGAGGAGAGCGAAAAAGCTGGTTTAAAACTCAACATTCAAGAAACTAAGATTGTGGCATCTGATCCCATCACTTAATAGCAAATAGATGGAGAAAAAGTGGAAACAGTGGCAGATTTTATTTTCCTGGGCTCCAAAATACCACTGAACATGGTGACTGTAGCCACAAAATTAAAAGACACTTGCTGCTTGAAAGGAAAGCTGTAACCAACCTAGACAGCACATTGAAAAGCAGAGACATTACTTTGCTGACAAAGGTCTGTCAAGTCAAAGCTGTGGTTTCTCCAGTGCTCATGTAGGGAGGTGAAAGTTGGACCATAAAGAAGGCTGAGCACTGAAGAATTGATGCTTCTTGATTGTGGTGCTGGACAAGACTCTGGACTGCAAAGAGATCCAACCAGTCAATCCTAAAGAAAATCAACCCTGAATATCCATTGGAAGGACTGTTGCTGAAGCTGAAGCTCCAATCCTTTGGCCACCTGATGCGAAGAACTGACTCACTGGAAAAGACCCTGAAGCTGGGAAAGATTGAGGGCAGGAGGAGAAGGGGATGACAGAGGATGAGATGGTTGTATGGCATCACCGACTTGATGGACATGGATTTGAGCAAGCTCCAGAAAACGGTGGAGAATAGGGAAGCCTGGCGTGCTGCAGCCCGTGGGTCTCAAGGAGGCGGAACAATCCCACCTGTGGCTCTGCCCTGCTTGTACAGTCTGTGCCTGTCAGGGTTTTCAGATCAGGTCCTGGTGTGGTTGCTGAAGCCCCTTCTCCCAGGGAACCTGAACTCTGACCTCTGTCTCCTTGGCACCTGAGACCATGGGAGAATTCTCATTGATTTCCAGAGGCTTTCTGCTTGAGTTCGAAACTTCCGCCCTTTCTGCCTTTGGAGTTTGGCAAGTGTCTTAAGGGGAGAACTGACCATTTGTTCCATTTAAGTCTCTGCTTCTTTCTCCTGGGATCTTGGCCTCTTAAGTGTTGTTTTTCTCAACCAAAAACTCTGCAGGTTCTCCATCCCTCAGCAATGGCTCTCTGTGTGGGAAGACTCTGGACTCCCAGCCTCGTGCCTGTGACTGGAATGCAAAGCGCTGGGGGGGAATGTGCTGGGGAAGTCGTCCTGCCCCACAGCAGCCCCATCCCTGGAATCTCCGCCCGCCAGTCTGCGTGGCTTCTGCAGCTCTTGGATTCCTTCAAGCAGATTCAAAAACTGTGTGCAGCTCCTCCCACTGTGAACGCCGGGTGGGCGTGCCAGAAGTGGGAGGAGGGAACCAGCGTCTTCCTCCAGCGTTCCCCCACCTGGACGCACAAGCCCTGCTTTGCTTTTCCTGTTTGGTGTCTGTGCACGGGTCTCTCCCCAGGGCCATGAGCAGAGTCTCCGGTGTGTTCTTGTAAATGCTTTCCCAGACTAAGGTCTAGCTCTGTTTCTTTAGCCAGTTGTCCGATACTGACCTTATCCCATCCTGTGACGCTGCTTTATCACGGTTGGATTTGGGGTTTGTCTGTTTGTGTGTGTCTGTGGCCCAGCTTCATTTTCCCCACTTTCCTCTCTCCTCACGTCACCACTAGACTTTGGGAACTACTGCAGCTTTAGGGTAAATATGATAGCTGGTAGGGCGTGCTCCCCTCTTTCTTCTCTTTCAAAACTCTCTTCCAAACTCTTGCCAGATGTCACTGGAAATCCTGTTGGAATATTTTGCTTATTGGAATTGCACTGAATGAATATAGCTAAATTTGGGGAGAACTGAAAATTTTGCATTATCAAATTGAACATCTTTCATAAATATTTTCTTTGTTTCTAATTATCACCTGTTTCAGGACTTGGGATCATGTATTCAAAGGACCCAGCCTTTACGTTTCAGGCATAGGGCCTCTTGCTGAAGGTGTATTAGAATCCTCATCCTAATTTGCATTCTCACTAGGAATTCACCACCTATTGTACTCTTCCCACTCCACCCAGAATGTCCTAAGACTTTTCTCAGTTTCAAAAGTGCAGAGATTTTCCCGCATAAGGCAACATGCATTCTCAGAGAGGTACGCCTTCCAGTCCACGCTGGATGGCCATCCATGGACGTAAGAAGGTGAGAGTGTTGAGAAAACATCCGTGGTGTGTGGATGGAGGCGCGCAGATGGCTGGAAGGGACTGCGGGGTGGAGCTGGAGTGAGTCCAGCCCCCGAATTTGGCCCCCACCGCCTGGGCTTTCGCTCATGTCCTGAGCTTTTGGCCTTGGTTGTTGGCTGGCCTGGTACTTTCTCGTCTCCCTGTAGCCTTGGATGAGCTATGTCGCCTGAGAGGACAGTCCTGCTCCTGTCCAGCCTGTTCTGGGGAGTCCTGGGGCACCGAGGAGCTGGCCCTGGGAGTTTGCAAGATTGACCCCAGCCCTGCCCATACCCTCCCCTGTCTGTAGAGAGAGGGGCACCTGGGTCTCTGCAGCCCCTCCTGCTCTTGGTCCTGGGTCCGTGCACAGAGGCGCCCCCCACCCTGGAAGGGGGTCTTTTTGTCAGACTGTCCAGAGGGTGATGATTACAGGGGAGGCTGAAGCAGATCTTTTCAGAAGTGGAGGTGTGACAGACCCTCAGTGTGGGAGGGTCTGGAAGAGACCCCAGGCCTCTGCCCTACTTGGATGCCTTTGGTGACAGGAGGCTCAGGACTTAACCGGCATCAAGTTCATTTCAGACAGTAGTAGGGGAGCCCCGGCAACTGAACAACTGAACAACAGCGAGGAGGAGGAGCCCCCAGAACTCCGGGCTGCCTGTTTCCTGGAGCTCCTGGCCGTTACCATGACCAGTAGCTCGCTTTCCTTAGCCGGCCCCCTCCCCTTTCCCAGGAGCCCCTCCTCAGCCCTGAGTCCCTGTGGGGGAGCAGCGATGGCATCGGCTGCTGCCCTGCAGCCCTGGGAAAGGAAAAGCTCCTACTTACTAGAAATTTTTATCAGCTTTCTATTTCATTCCTTCCATATGCCAGGCCTTGTGCTGAGTGATTTATCTACATTTTGTTTTAATAATGCATGAAAAATCATGCATTTTTTTCCCCACTAGGGAAGCTGTTCCCCATTTGGCTTATTCCAAGTGACTTGGCCACGGCCTCTCCCTGCAGCCCTGGGGAAGTCACTCTACCTGGAGGTCTGGGACCCCAGAGTGGAATCACTTTGGGGTCAACCTCCTCAACCTGGTCATGGTGCAGATGGGTAAACCAAGGCCCAGGGACTGAGTCACACAGCTGAGATAAAGGCAGAACCAGGACTGGCCCCGACCCCAGGCCTGCGCCAAATTGCTGTGACATGATTCCACCGTGGGCGTGGGCTCGGGACTCGACCCCGGGATCTACGCGAGTTAGGACAGGCGGCATTGTGCAGACATCTGTCCTGTTGGTTAGGGCAGTCTACTCCACCCTTTTGGTTTGCTGAGTAAATAGCCTCCTTTCCTACTGGCTTGGAGACCACACAAAGTCGTGGCCGCCTGCGGGAGCCCAGGGGAGGGTGCGCATGGACAGCCTGCTGTGAATGCCCTTGCCCTGTGGGTGACTTAAAGGCCCGGCCACGCGGGGGTCGTTTTCACTTGCAGAGAGCCCAGCTGGTCACTGCCCCTGTTGCAGGTGAGGACGCATGTGCTAGGTCTCATGCGGGCTGGCGGCTGGCCCGGGGCTGCCCGACCCTCTTCCTTCTGCGCTGCTGAGGCTGCCTGGGGGCAGCTCTGAGCACTGGCACCCGGGCACTAGCCTCTGGGCACTGGCCTCCCTCGGGGGCTCCTGGGGCAGGGGCACTGTCGGGGTCAAGGCGCTCGGGAGGAGGTGAAACAGCTCTGCAGAGGCCGAGCCTCAGGGCACACTTGGTTCCTGTGGATTTTGCCTTTCTGCCAGGTGGGGCTGAGGCTCTGTGTGCCCAGCGTCATGGGCTGGCCCCGTGCCAGTGACTGGGCTGCTGTCCACAGGGACACTCGGCCCCATGTGCTGCCACCTTGGAACCGGGGGTGACGCCTCACCACACCCTCCGTCTCCTGGCCTTTCAGGGCCCCGGGCCGCTTCCCTGACCGTGGCGTGGAGGGGAGTGGGCCTCAGCCTGCATCCTGGACAGAGCTCACTTGTCCTTGCTGGTCTCCAGGGCCCCCTGAGAAGGGGGGTGATGGGAGAAAGCAGATGCCCTGTGTGCAGGCCCTGCCCTGCCCCAGCGCCCGCTCCTGGGAGTCGGGTGCACAGGTGGATGCCCGTGGGCCACCCTCCTAAAGGGGAAGGGTGGGGAATCAGGTGGGCCCCCCGCCACACACAGGCCTTGCTTCTGCCTGGGTCCCCGCCTCTTCAGCCTGGAGACCAAGCCCCTCATGCCTGCCCTACCCCCTCATCCGGGTCTCGGGCGCTGCTCTGTCTACTCACCTCCTGTCTGCAGGCTTCCAGCAGGCAACCCTGTCGAGCTGGCACAGACCGAGCTAGGAGCCTGCCCGGGGCCCGCGTCCCCGGGAGGACTGCCTGCTCCATGTGAGTGTGACCGAAAGTGGACATGACGGCCAGCTTCACATTCACACCTGGGGTGGTGGCAGACACTGGCCGTGCCCCCGCCCTCCTTCCTCAGGCGTTGGCCCTGAGCCGGGTCTCACCATGGGTCTCCAAACCTCAGTTTCCTTTCTGGCTTTTCTCTTGTTTGTTCCTACTGCTGCTGCTGCTGCTAAGTCGCTTCAGTCGTGTCCGACTCTGTGCGACCCCATAGACGGCAGCCCACCAGGCTTCCACGTCCCTGGGATTCTCAAGGCAAGAATATTACCAAAGTGACACATTGTGGATGCGGCATCGAGCTCTGTGGGGGCTGGGGGGCTCTCCGTGAGAAGCAACCCCGCCGGTGCCCCCGAGCCCGGAGTCCCTGTGTCCTGGTCTGCCTGCTCCATTCAGCTCCCCCCGGGACAGGCAGCTTGTCTGCACCTTTGTGCCATCAGCGACCCCTTGGCACTCGACACCTCTCTCCCGTCTTCCTGCCGTGCTTCCTGGTCACTGCCCCTGTTGCAGGTGAGGACGCAGTGTGTTGTTTACAACAGCGGGGCTGGTGAATAGTCTCTCCTGCTGCTCTAGTGCACTCTGCTTGTGTGTGTGTGTTTTTTGTTTTTGTTTAATATTTATTAATCTGCTGAGTCGGGTCTTGGATGCCACATGTGGATCTCCGTTTACCATGTGGATCTTTCGCTGGGGCTCACAGAGCCTCTAGCTCTGGTGCTCGGGCTTAGTTGCCATGTGGCCTGTGAGATCGTAGTTCTCTGACCAGGGATCAAACCCTCATCCCCTGTGCTGGAAAGCGGGCTCTTTCCCTCTGGACCATCAGGGAAGTGCCTAGAGTCTCCTTGTAGAAGATGTTATCAGAAATGACTGACTGATGCCTGGGCTCATCACTGATCTCTGATCAAACCCTCGGATGGACGCTTCTCTGCATGGGAGACCCCTCCGGCCTTGCAGCGCCGTCTTGGCCCTGGGCGGGTCCCCTCCACTGCCCTCTGACTGGGGGTGTCCCCCTCCAGGCAGCCCCAGGGCTCTCCTGGGACCCCTTCACTGTTCTCTGTCTGGGACCCCACCCACGTCTTCCTCACTTGTGGAGCACAGGCTTCCGCCTCTTCCAGAGTCTTCCTGGGTCTCCCTTTCACTCTCCCCCGGCTGTGGTTTGCCTGAGGTCAGAGTTCTAGGCTGAATGTTGCTGCCGTTCCTCAGCAATCTGAAAGTGTTTCTTCCTCCATGGTGCCCTTCTGAGTCTTCCTCCTCTGTGGCCTGCCTTTCTGTGTGGAATCTTCCCTTTAGCCCGCAACTCTTGAAAGTTCACCATTTGCTGTGGTTTATGACCTTTTATAGCAGGTAGGGTAGGTAGACCTCTGAATTTGGAAACTCATGACTGGCAATGCTGGGAAGTTTTCTTGAATTATTTCTCTAATAGTTTCTTTTCATTGATCCTCAAATTTTATTTCTCTTTTCGCGTGGAAAATTACTTAATTGTATTTCCAAGCTTTTTATTTACTTTTAAAGGTTCTGTTTTCATATTCTTAATTTCCAAGACCTTTTTCTTACTCATTGAAATTTCCTTTTAAAAATAGTATGCTTCACTTGCTCATGGATGAATAACTTTTCTTTCTGAGAATATGAATTACAAAGCATTTAAAATTTGTGGCTCAGAACGTAAAGAATCTGCCTGCAATGCAGGAGACCTGGGTTCCATCCCTGGGTCGTGACGATCCCCTGGAGGAGGAAATGGTAACCCACTCCAGTATTCTTGCCTGGGGGGCTGCAGTCCACGGAGAGGCAGACACGACTGACACTTTCCTGCTTCATCACTTCCTACTGCGCTCCCCCTCTTCGTTTTAGTCTCTGTGTATCTCGATAGAGAGTGTGATCCTGCTTAGTCTCCCCTGGCGGCCAGCACGCTAGCCCCGCAGCAGGAGCGGGAGGCTGGGGTCGCCCTGCCGGCCATCTCACTGGGCTCTTCACATCCACCTTCAGCTGGTCCTCAGAGCCCCAGGCTGCACAGAGCCTGCGTCTCCCTGAGGGTACCCTCTGGCCTCCTGCCTGGTGGGGGCGGTGGGTTGGGGCGGGGCATGTCCTGGATGTTCGCTGGTAGGGGCGGGGCATGTCCTGGATGCTCGCTGGTAGGCGTGGGCTTCAGGGTCTTAATTACTCTGCTGGAGCCAACAGCTGCTGTCACAAAGTAGCACAGACCAAGGGCTTAGACAACAGAAGTGTATTGTCTCCGAGTCTGGAGCCTGGATGTCCCGGGGCTAAGGGTCAGTCAGCAGGCTGGCTCCCTCTGAGGCTGTGGGTGAGGACGTTGCCTGCCGTCTCTTGCACTGGCGGCTGCGGTCCCGGCACCCCGCGCCACCAGCGAAGCCCTGCCTTTTGGTGGTTTTCGCCCAGTCCTCAGCTGGCCGACCCCGTCTGTTCTTCACGTGGTGCTCTCCCATGTGCATTTCACTAAGTCGCCTTGGGCAGTCCCACTCAGTCAGTGACCTCCAGAGGCACCTGGATTCCTTACGGGTCCTGGAGTGAATTAGCTGCTTCTTGTTGCTGCTGCTACTCTAAGTCACTTCGGTCGTGTCCATCTCTGTGCAACTCCACAGACGGCAGCCCACCAGGCTCCCCCGTCCCTGGGACTCTCCAGGCAAGAACACTGGAGTGGGTTGCCATTTCCTTCTCCAATGCATGAAAGTGAAAAGTGAAAGTGAAGTCGCTCAGTCGTGTCCGACTCTTTGCGACCCCATGAACTGTAGTCTACCAGGCTCCTCCATCCATGGGATTTTCCAGGCAAGAGTATGTGTTTGGCTGCCGCTTTCTCAGGCTCCTCTCATCCCATTGACTGTCTTTCCTAAAACTCAAGGCCTTTCCTGCCCGCAGCCGCCTGCTCTGTCCCTCCTCCTCCTGGACTGGTCATCTGAGTAGGTGTCACGGGGGCTGGACCAGAGAGGGTCCCATTGCCAGAAACGCCTGCTCCGCCTTTCTGGATACCGTTTTTAACTCACGTCTCCCTTTTCCCCAAGGTGTCTCCCCTGCTCGCCAGGGCTCCCACCGCTGCCAGGAGTGACCCACAGAGGCCACAGAGATGGCCGGGGCCTCGGTGAAGGTGGCGGTGCGCGTCCGCCCCTTCAACTCCCGGGAGATGAGCCGCGAGTCCAAGTGCATCATCCAGATGTCGGGGAGCACCACCAGTGAGTACTGCGAGGCCCCGGGGCCCCCTCGGCCACAGGTTCATGGTTTCCTGGGGCTGCAGGAACAGAAGCCACAAATCGGGTGGCTTAAAAGTGCAGAAGTATGTTCTCTCGCAGTTGTCGGGGCCAGAGTTCAAACCCAAGGTGCTGACAGGGCGGGCCTCCGGGTGGTGGTGCCGAAGGAGGACTCTTCCTGCCTCTCGTGGCCTCCGACGACGGCCACGCCTGCATGCCCCTCCCCCCTGCTCCGTTCTCACGAAGCTTCTCCCCCGTGTGTCTGGGTCTTTTTTGGCCTCGTACGGACACTGACCGCTGGACGTAGGAGCAGCCCCGATCCAGTGTGACTTCATTTCAACAGCTACATACATCTTCAGTTCAGTTCAGTTCAGTTGCTCAGTCGTGTCCGAGTCTTTGAGACCCCATGAATTGCAGCACGCCAGGCCTCCCTGTCCTCAGAGACCCTGTTTCTCCCATTCTGAGGTGCGGGGGAGATGTGAATTTGTGGAGGGAACTTTTCAGCCCAGGACACAAGGTTCTTGATTTCTCATCTCCCTGTTTCTCCACACTCCCTGGGAGCGTGCTCCCGGGGAGAGAAGACAGGGAGCGTGATCCCAGGGAGAGGGGACGGGGCGCGTGCTCCCGGGGAGAGGGGACAGAGTACGTGCTTCTGGGAAGCACTCAGCCCCACCCAGATTGAGAAGCAGGGTGTTGCTGACACCTGGAGGCATGCCCCCGGCCCCAACCCCTAGAGCAGGCATCTTTGCTTCTCATACTGGGGACCAGTAGGCTCGTTTGGGGCCCCAGAAGTGGAACCAGTGTTTGGATCACCTCCTGCTGATCGGGAGCCCAGCCCCATGCCTGGTGTCAGGCGGGAATTCGGCGTCCTCCCCCCGCTGTGTGGTTGGCGGGCTCGGCGGGCAGCTTGCACCTGGAGCTGTTGCCCGCAGCTCTGTGGTGGAACCTGCACCCAGTGGTCCTCAGGTTGTAGGAGGAGCATGGGGAGCCCTGGGGTGGGGAGATGGGGTGGGGGACAACTTCTGTCATCCACAGCCTTGGAGGGAGGGTCTGCCCCAGGGGAGGGGCAGTCGGGGCGGATGCTGGCTGCCTCCCGGGGCTATGAGGGCTGAGGATTCGGGCGTGGGTGGGGGTGTCCTGTCCTGGGGGTGTCCTGAGGCGCCACTGGGCTCTGTGGAATGGGGTTCTGGGCTGGGGGTCTTTGCGGAAGCCCTGGGGCGTGTTGTAGAGGCCTGTGAGGGGGCACTGTTGAGCATGGCACCCAGGTGCATCAGGGGCTCATAGTGACTCTCATGAATCGTGTTGTCTCTACCAGCTGACCGGAAGCAGAGCTTAGGTGAGGGTTTGGGTGCCGAGAGCTTACCTGGGAGGTGGTCTTTGGTCACACTGTGGGGGCACAGAAGCTGCGAAGGGGCGTTGGTGAGCGGATGGCCACCACGGGCAGCAGGAACAGGGCCCAGCTTTCTGGGGCCTGTTAACACAGGATGCACTTCTGGGCGTCCTCCCCAGGAAGCTGGGGTCTTGTCCAGCTACTGCCCCCATCCAGGCAGAGGGTCTGCCCAGGACCTGGCTTTCTTATATCTCCAGCCTGGCCCCCAAGTGGGTGGGGGTCTGTCCAGTCTGGCCCCCTTGAGGCTGGAGAAGGTGTTACAGCAGGGACCCTATTTCTGTAAGGTCATAGGTTGCATTCTTAGGTTCCAGTGGACATGAATTTGGGGAGGACGCTGTTCAACCCAGGCCAGTGCCTGTGAGGGGTGGATGCCTTCAAGGCCAGGCCCTCCAGCCCTGCAAGGCCCCACAGGCCCTCACCCAGCCTGGCCTTCCTGCCTGCAAGGCTGGACCCTGGCTAGCTGGGCTTGCTGTGAGTTTCAGAGAATGGACTGCTGTTCTGGAAGGTCCATCGGGACCCCCCTGACAGCCTCCTCTGCCCACACAGACCTGGCTAGTTGCACAAAGGCCCTTGTTGACCAGCAGCTTGTGTGCATTCTCAACACCCAAGTCCTCAGAGAAGTTGGCCCCACTTGCCATCACTATTCTAGAATGTTCTGGGCTCCAAATAGAGTGAGGCTGGGCCTGGGACCCCACAGAAGGGAGCATGGGTGTGGCCAGGAGGCGGTGACACGGCTGTGGGCCTGTGTATCGGAGGAGTGGCTCAGACACGTGGTGTCAGAGGCGGGGCCCTGGTCAGCAGCCCCAACATCAGACCTGGGGAGCAGGACTGAGGCCCTCACTGCCCTGGGGGTGACGTTCCCGTGGGGACACAGATATGGAACTAGATGGGCCGGGAACAAGGGCCATGGCTGGCGGAGCCTCGTGAGGGCCTTGCTGGTGGCGTGGGGGCCTTGCTGGGCAGGATGATTCCTCCTGCTACCCGGAGGGCCCTCCTGACATGAGCCCAATGCTGAGAGAAAGTCCCCCGGACCCCTGACACTGATGTTGGTGTCTGTGTCTCAGTGAGGCCACTTTCTAAATCTCGCAGGTGGTGAGCAGTGGCCTGTCACTAAACTAGCCCCTTACTTGCTCTGGCACACACACACACACACACTCACACACACCCTCTGTTTGCCCATTTCTGTGGTGTAAATACTGTCCCCATGTAGGTTCCAAGCCCCCCGGGGTTTAACCACAGACTCACAGAATTCCTCAGTGTTGAGCACACGCTTCTAGAAGGAGCGGAGGCTGCTCCTGGCGTGTGGGGCCTTCAGACTCTGAGAATGTGGCTCATCCTGGCTCAGCCCCTGCCCTGCTGTTCCTGCCCCACAATGCCCGTCTTTGTCCCCTGTGTGCCCGCAGCAGGGGCCGAGGTGCTGAGTCCCTGACAAGCCCAGGTCCCGGCCCCTCCTCAGAGCCTCAGAAGGAGAAGACACGAGGCTACACGGAAAGCCCCCCTCCCTCCACCAGATCGCCTCGGTGCTGGCGGGTGGGTGCTGCCGTGTCCCCCTGGCCCAGGGAGGTCACCCTGGTGAGGGCTCAGAGGCGTCAGTGGAGAGCAGGCCTGGGCTGGACCCTGGGGGCGCCGTCCCCTCTGGAGCCCAGGAGCGTCTGGGATGGGGACACCACAGGAACCCGGGGTCAGAACAGGGTGGGGTCACAATCACACCACGGACTCTGTGCCAGTGGGAGGGGCAGGTGCCAGCAGGTCCGGAGCCAGAGCAACTCTGCCCGCTGGTCTCCCTGGCGGGCTCTCCTTGAGGCCCACTCCCTGACCCTGGCAACAGGCTGTCCCCTGCCCACTCGAGGTTCCTTGAGCATGTCTGTGCCCTGTCCCTAGGGGGGCCGGGGGCCCCAGTGCAGGCAGACACCCCAGCGCCCAGATGGCATCAGCACCAGGGGGACAGGGGTTGCGGTTGCCGAAGGAGAGGGGGCTGGGCGGGGTGGGGCGACAGGGTGGGCCGAGCTGGGGCGCTGGTGGGTGCCAGGGCCTGTGTGCGCTCGGGGGGCGCTGTGATTGTCATTTCCACGGCGCTGGCATTATCTGTGCCGAGGTTCTGGCGGCCGCGTCCCCACGTCCAGCAGGAGCTGAAACCCGGGCAGCTAGGTCTCCTCTCAGCCTCACTCCTGGAGGCAGCATGGATGACGTGACCCCCTTTCGGCTCCAAAGAAAGGGCTGTGATGGTCAGCCACCTGCTCCCTCCTGCCAGCCTCCCCAGGGTGCCGGGCCATCACCTAGAACCCCTCCAACCTGGGGCCTTGGGGCCCGGAGCCGGGTCAGCCATAGGGACCGGGCTTCTGGTAACACCTGGGCTGTGAGCAAGATCTTCTGGAGCGCACGGCAGGGGGCCTGCCTGCCGAGCTGGTCAAGGCCAGGGTGGCCAAGGTTGGGGTGCAGGTCTCAGTGTCCCAGGGCTCCAGAGCAGAGTGCTGCAGACAGGGCAGCTTAGACAACAGGTCCTGAGGCTGTTGAGTCCCGGATCAAGGAGTCACCGGCTGTGACACCAAGGTGTTCCTTCTGAGGGGGAGAAGCTACTCCCTACCCCTCTCACCTCTTTTTCTTGTTGATCAGTCACTCAGTCGTGTCCAACTCTTGGAGACCCCATGGACTGCAGCACACCAGGCTTCCCTGTCCTTCACCATCTCCCAGAGTTTGCTCAAACTCATGTCCATTGAGTCGGTGATGCCATCCAACCATCTCACCCTCTGACGTCCCCTTCTCCTCCCATCTTCAATCTTTCCCAGCATCAGGGTCTTTACTAATGAGTCAGCTCTTCGCATCAGGTGGTCAAAGTATTGGAGATTCAGCATCAGTCCTTCCAAGGAATATTCAGGGTTGATTTCCTTTAGGATTGACTGGCTTGATCTCCTTGGAGTCCAGGGACTTTCAAGAGTCTTGTCCAGCACCACAGGTCAAAAGCATCAGTTCTTTGGCACTCAGCCTTCTTCATGGCTCTCGCCTCTCACAGTTTCTGGAGATGCTGGTGTCTCCTGGCCTGGAGAAGCGCTGTCCTGGCCTCCACCTCTGTCTTCACACGGCCTTCCCCATGCGTGTGTCTGTGCCACATTCCCCTTATAAAAAGGACACCAGTCCTGTGGGATCAGGGCCCAGCCAACTCCAGTGCGGCCTCCTCCTTACCAGTTCTACCTGACAGGACCCTGTCTCCAAATAAGGCCACATCCCAAGTCCTGGGATCAGGATTCCATGTGTGAATTCTGAGGGAGGTCAGGACTCAGTGATGTGTGAATTCTGAGGGATATAACTCAGCCCGCCGCAGGGGTGCGATTTGCTCTCTCGGTGAGAGTTATAGGTCACCCAGGACATGGGCTGGCGGGGCAGGGTATGGGGTCCTGGAGCTCAGGAAGGCGAGGGCCCCAGCCCCCAGCAGCTGAGGAAAGCCGGTCCGAGGGGTGGGCAGCATGGCCTGCATCTCCAAGTATGGGGAGGAGGGTGCCGCGCTCCTCAGATGGGATGCCGTGGCGGGGAGTTCCGCCACCAGGATGGCCCGAGTTCCTGGTGGAGGTGAAGCCCCAGGGAGGTGTCTATCCCCGGCCAGGTGGGCTCTCAGGGGTTCTTGGGGTCCTCTATCAACACAGGCATCGGGGTTCAGACAGTGTCCCAGGAGCCTCAGTGCCTGCTGCCCGGCCACAGTGGACATGCTGCCGGCCAAGCCCAGGCCTCCGGGACCCAAGGCCCGTCCAGGGCGTGGGATCCCTGGGGTGCTTTGGCCTCGGGCTGGACACAGGCCTCAGCAGGCCTGCCAGCGGTATCCCTTGATGAACCGACATTTCGTGAGAGCTGCCTCCTGCCGGCCCAGGTGTGGCTGGTGGAGGAGGGGGATTGGGGGAGCTGAGGTGAAGGCTGCCCCACGGCCCCTGAGAGTGGACGCGCAGGCCCTGCAGGAGCAGGACTGCGTGGTGTCCCCACAGAGGGACAGCCAGCACGCCCTGGACATGGACGAGCACACGAGTGTGACGGGCCCCCAAAGCAGTGAGGACGCGGCTGTGATTGATGGTCTTCCGGGCCTCCTAGGGCACATGTGTGCAGAACAGATGTGAGAGACCAGGGCTGGGGAGGCGAGCAGAGTGGACCCAGGAGGAGGGGATGGGCCATGGGCTTGTGCTCTGACCCGGTGCCTGCACGGAGGGACCGCTCTGCACTGCCTTGGTGACAGAGGATTATCTGCCTCGTCCCTGCCCATTTCGGGGTGGGGGGCTGGATTTTCTGAGGCTAGAGGCCTCTGAGGACCCTGCCTCCCTGCCCTGGGGTTCCTCTAGGGCACGTCCAGGCTCAGTGTGTCCCTGCAGGGCAGCGCTAAACATTATGTCTGTCTCCCTCCCCACAGCCATCGTTAACCCCAAACAGCCCAAGGAGACGCCCAAAAGCTTCAGCTTCGACTACTCCTACTGGTCACACACCTCGGTAAGCCCAGGGCTGGGGTTCCGGGGGGGTGGAAGCCAGCTCCGCCCTGCTTCCTGTGTGGCTGTCCGCCAGTCCCTTGACCTCTCTGAGCCAGTGGGGTGAGGGACCCACCCGCTCCCCTGCAGGGCCGATGTGGGAGGTGTGGGCTTAGGTGGAGGCCCGTGGGGAGGGGCCTGCTTTCCTCAGTTGCCTTGTGTGTGACAGGTCATAGTGCAGGTGCCAGGGGCACTGTCCCCTGCTGTGACAGGGACCAGGGGCTGTCAGCCCACCAGGGGCAGTTTCCCAGGGTCTGAGTTGTACGTCTCCTCTTCCCCAGACATCCCAAGCTCAGTGTCCAAAGCTGAACCCGCCCCCTGACACTGGCCCGCCCACGCCCTCCACCCCACTTCTCCTGGGAGCCGGGAGCCTCTGGGCTTTTCACCCCCACCTCCTCCATCCTGTCCACACCCAGTCCTGCATCCCCCAGCCTCCTGCATCCTAGGAGGCGTCAGGCCCTCTGCCCCTGGGCCAGGGCCCACCCTGGCTCACATCTCTGACAGCCTGGTTCCAGGGCTCCCCATTTCACCTTCCAGCCCCTCCTCTCCCACAGTCAGGGTGACCCCCGGTCCTGCCTAAAGAGACCACCATCTTCAGAACAGTGTCCAAGGGCGATAGCCCAGCCCATGAGCTCCTACCCTGCCGCCTCTCCAGCCCCATCTTGTCACTCCACGGCCGCCACACCAAGCTTGGTTTCAGGCACCACGTCATGTACTCCCACTTCCCAGCCTTTGCACATGCTGTTCCCTCTGCTGAAATGCTCTTCCGCTCTGTCCGGCCCTAGCCTGATGGCTCCTCCTACCACTCTCGCCGGAAGCCACCCCCCTCCCAGATTATTTCCCCTCTCCAGGTGTCCTGTGAGAGGGTGGGCGGGCAGGTGTCCTCCCCACCACACTGGCCTTGGCCCCGGAGGCCCCTGGTGCGATGCGGGCGCTCAGTGAACCTGGTGGGCGAAGGGCTCGGCGCCCCAGCCTCCTGCAGCTGCTCCCCTCTCCTCCTGCAGCCGGCAGACATCAACTACGCCTCACAGAAGCAGGTGTACCGCGACATCGGCGAGGAGATGCTGCAGCACGCCTTCGAAGGCTACAACGTCTGCATCTTCGCCTACGGACAGACTGGGGCTGGCAAGTCCTACACCATGATGGGCAAGCAGGAGAAGGACCAGCAGGGCATCATCCCTCAGGCATGCGGCGGGAGGGGCGGGGCCTGGGGCAGGGCTGCGCAGATGGGGTGTGGTCTGAAGCTGGCTGGGGAGGGGCCTGGAGTGGGGTGGGGCCTAAAGAAGGCTGTGCAGATGGGGTGTGGTCTGAAGCTGGGTGGGGCGGGGCCCGGGGAGGGCGGGGCCTGGGGAGGGCGGAACAGGCCCCCCTGAGAGCAGGGACCAGGAAGGAAGGTAAACCAGGAGAAGGGTAGGGCCTGGGCAGGAGGCAGCATGGGGCAGACTGGCTGTGAAGAGGCTGAAGACCAAGGTCCGTGGATGGGGAGCTGCGGGAGCTGCCCAGCCCTGGCCAGCGCCCACCACGGTCACACCCATGACAGGAAGGCTGGGACAACTGCTGGCGGGGGCAGCTTTTCCTGGGGAGAGCTGTGAGGGCTGGTGGTCCAGGCAGGGAGAGGTGCTCAGGACAGGAGGTGTGCACTAGACAGGTCTCCAAATCTGAGCTGGTCAGTACTGGACTTGTCAGGGAGGGGAGAATTTCAGGTGGTCTGCAGCATGGTAGACCCTCTCCCTCATGCAGGTGAGGATGGCGGGAGGAGCAGGAGAGGGTAAGACATCAGCCGGGGGGCCCCTGAGTTATCAGAAGACAGTGACTCCTTGGCTGCGGGCCTTCTCGGTGCCTTTAATGTGGACCGTGAGGGTGTGGGAGGCGCTTGGGGAGCAGAATCCTTGCTGGGGTGCAGGAGCCCAGCACCTCAAGAAACAGGGCTCTGGGAACAGCCCAGCCTCACGTCTGACTGTATCCTCTATCCCGGCAGCTCTGCGAGGACCTCTTCTCCCGCATCAACGACACGACCAACGATAACATGTCCTACTCCGTGGAGGTAGGACTCCCCACTGCCTGTCCCTTGGAGCGTGGCTTTTCTGACCTAAAGCCAGTCCCCCCACTGGTCTGTGCCCTTTTCTTGTCATTCTCGCATGTATGTTGCAAATATGCCCGCCCCACGCTGGACACTGGAAGGGGCAGTGTTATCTCCATGGTGTTTATTGAGCAGCTACTCGGAGCTGCATGGCTTGGGCTGGGCTGTGGCCAAGGTGGCCCCAGTGTGACCTCCTTGGGCCAGCAGGCAGCATGGCCGTGTGGGCAGGGCCAGGCAGGCGGGGGTGGGCTGATACCTCTTCTTACACATTCCAGCAGGGGCCCTGGTCCCAGCGGGTGACTTGGGTACATGCTGTACCCTGTTTCCCCCACCTCGGGGGTCCCTGATGTCAACTCTGTCCTGCAGGTCAGCTACATGGAGATTTACTGCGAGCGTGTCCGTGACCTCCTGAACCCCAAGAACAAGGGCAACCTGCGTGTGCGGGAGCACCCGCTTCTGGGTCCCTACGTGGAGGACCTGTCCAAGCTGGCGGTCACCTCCTACAATGACATCCAAGACCTCATGGACTCAGGGAACAAGGCCCGGTGTGTGTGGGTGACGTGCCCACCCTCCCTGCCCACCCCACCACAAGCGCAGCCTCGAGTCTCTCCAAGGGAGACAGGGCCTTGGGGCTCCTGTTGGTGTCCCCGTGGTGTTGTTCGGGGCTCCCATTGGGCCTAAGGCCATTTAGGGCACATGCCAGCCTGCGAGGGACTTCCAGCTTGCCCAGTACAGGGGATGCCTTCACCTACACGGGGTCTGCTCCTCCTAGAGGGTCTGGCGATGGCTGCCCTGGGTGGGACCAGGCTGTGAGGCCCAGATCTGCCTTCTTGGGGCATGTGGAGATGGCCAGCCTCAAGGCACTGCCAGCCACAAGTTATCGGTCTCCGTGGCTGCAATGCCCTGGACCTCCCAGCCCAGGAGGGTCTGCCCTGGTTGTGGTGGCGACAGCCCCCCATCTGCTACCCAGGGGCTCCCAGGAGGGTGAGGAAGACTGGGTCTGCAGCTGACACCCAGCACTCTGTCGTGGCCCTGCAGGGGCCTCTCTGTGCAGGGAACTGTCCAGCAGTGAGCCCAGCCTTTGGGCTTCCTTGGGGGCTCTGCATGTCCGTGCCATTGGGCCAACACTGGCCTCTGGTCAGGCAACCTCAGGCCTTCTCCTGGAGCAACTAGGATGGGATGTGACAGTGGACCCCTCTTTCCCTTCCTGGGGGGCCTTTCCACGCCACTGTCCACAGACCACTGCCCCAGGCGTTGAGTGAGCAATAGCTGGGCTATGCTGAACCCCTGGAAGCCGAGAGACCACCCCCCAGCCATGGCACCCTGAGCGCCAGGCTCGAACTGGGGGCTGCAGGAGCCACAGTGGCCGAGGTGGGCAGATGGCGTGGGCTCTGCCCGAGCTCTGACAAGATGGCCCCGAGGACAGACGTCTCATGTCCTCGCCAAGCAGGCTGGCACCACCAGCGGCCCTCACGTCCGACCGTGGGGCTCCAGGTGACTGTATGTGGCTTCTGTTCCCCAGGACGGTGGCGGCCACGAACATGAACGAGACCAGCAGCCGCTCCCACGCCGTGTTCAACATCATCTTCACGCAGAAGCGCCATGATGCGGAGACCAACATCACCACAGAGAAAGTGAGCCAGCTGTGAGGGTGGGGTGGGGCGGGGCGGCGGTCAGGCGGGCAAGGAGGCCAAGCTGAGTGTCAGCCTGCAAGGTGCGGGCAGCGCCTTCATGGGGCCCTGACTGTCCACGGCCCAGCTTGGGCCTCGGGGAGAGGCGGCCAGGCCTGAGAGGCCCCCTCATCTGGGCCTTGGGTGCCACCTGGGAGTGGGCGGGACTCAGCTGAGGGGCCGTGACCTTAGGTCAGCCTCCCGCCAGGCAGTTATGGTGGAGCCCACGGGGCCCAAGAAGGGTGTCCCCTGGGCTGCACTGCAGGGCAGCCCCGCTGCCCGGAGACGCCTCAGGGCCCTTCCAGGGCGAAGTTGAAGGCCTCGGGTTGAGTGAGCGCCCATCACAGGCTGACCGTGGGCCGCGGTGCAGGCTGGGGGCGCCCCCCTGACTGGCCGCCTGCATCTGTGAGCACAAAGGAGAGCTTGTGCTGAGCACCCCGCCCGCCCCGCCCCAGAGGCCCCTCCCACGCGCAGGCCCCTCCCACGCGCCCCGCCCCAGTGGCCTCGCCCACGCGCCCGGCCTTGTGAGTGGGCCAGGACAGGGGCCTCCTCTCCTGGGGCCTCTGCCAGACACGCTGACTGAGGGTGCTGGAAGGGGCAGTGGGGCGGGCGCCCACTGTGGCCCTGACCCTAAGCGCCCTGTTTTCTCTGACGGCCCCCACGCCCACCCTGCCATCCAGGCCCAGGACAGTCGGCAGAGGGGCCCCTCAGTCCCTGATGATGCCAGGGTCGCCTTGGCCTGGCGCGGTCCTCCGGGGGCCTGGAAGGGCAGGAGCGCAGAACTGGGCCTGAGCTGGTCTGGCTACGGGCTGCCGCTCCCATCCCTCAGGCTCTGGGCACTGGGGGGTCCTGCCTGCAGCCTGTGGCTCCAAAGGGCGTGGGCCTCCCCCAGGAGCATGTGGCGGCCCGCCCAGGCTGGGCAAGTGCTGGGGTCCCTACCCATTGCTGGGGCAGCTGCACCCCCACAGGGCAGCTGACCAGTGGCGGAGGGGCTCTGGGAACTGGGTTCAAATCCCACCATACAGTGAGCCTGGCCTGTGGAGTGGGTGACGGTGATGTGCGGGTGAAGAGCAGCCAGCACGCAGGGGGCAGCGGGGAGCGGGGGGTGGGGGGCAGCCTCCCCAGGCGCTGGGCTCGCACGGCAGAGCAGGAAGAGCTGACGGTGGACGACACTGGCCCGGGAGAGTGGGCCCTGCAGGCTGCACCCGGGGGGCAGGCCCCATTGGGCATTGCGGCTCCTGCGTGTGACGCTCGTGTCCTCACAGGTGAGCAAAGTCAGCCTGGTGGACCTGGCTGGGAGTGAGCGGGCCGACTCCACGGGGGCCAAGGGCACGCGCCTGAAGGTAGGGCCGCCCCTACGAGGGTCCTCACCTACCACCACCAACTGCCCAGCGGGGCCTGATGCCGGGTGGTCTGAGGGGAGGGGGAGACCGCAGCTCAGGGGAAAATGGACCAACACCCAGTGGGGTGGCCACAAAGGGTGGAGGGAAGGGGAGTTGATTTCCTGCACCCACTTTGGTCCTGCTATCATGGGATGGGGAGGGCGGGAGGGTTCACAGGTCCCCCAGGCTGGGGGGCTGGGTGCTGGGCCTCCATCAGGGCAGCTCAGCTCAGGTCAGGGTCCCACGGGAGCGAGGGCCTCCGAGGCCACCTGACACCAGGCCACATCATCCCTGTGCAGGAGGGAGCCAACATCAACAAGTCCCTGACCACCCTGGGCAAGGTCATCTCTGCGCTGGCCGAGATGGTGAGCGAGCCCCGGGTGCTGCCGCCCGGGGGACGAGGCGGGGGAGGGGGATGCTGGGAGTGCCCCTTGTCCTGGCGCTGTCCGTGCTGTGGGGCTGGGCCCACAGAAAAGCCGCAGAGTGTGGGGATGGAGTCCCCGGCTGGAGGTGGAGCCAGGATCCTGTCGTTCCCTGGAGCCTGTGAGACCAGGACGTGCCATCTCCCTCACGGGCCCTGAGGGTGGCCTTGGGCTCCAGGTGCTGTGACCCTGGGTGCCCCCCAGCCCACCCGGCAGGAGGAGCTGAGACCCTCGAGTGAGAGCTCGGCCTGGTGGAGGATGTGTGGGGGTGTGAACTCAGATTCCGCGCCATCCTGCTCTGAGGGCTGAGAGCAGAGCAAGGGCCAGTGGCCATGACAGGCAGCAGTGGGGTGTGGGGGGCTGTGGGCAGAGCTGGGGCCTCCGCCCCAGGCCCAGAGCTCTGTCCTCAGATTCTGTCTTTGTTTTTGCAGGATTCGGGGCCCAACAAGGTAAGCAGCGCTTCCCCTGTTCTGGGGGAAGGTCTCAGCCTTTGGTGGGGAAGGGGGAGGCCGTGGGAGCCCAGCACACAGCAGCCCTGCTCGGAGCTGGGCCGGGCCCATGAGTGGAGAGCAGGCTGCGGGGTGGATGAGAGGCTGCAGTAGACCAGGAGATCACTGGGAGCTAACAGGGATGAGCACAGGGATGAGCCTCGTACAGGACAGGGCTGGGCTGTGAGCGTAACCCGAGTGGGAGCCTCTTGTCGGCATGGCCTGGGGGGCGTCACGGGAGAGGCGGGCCCGGGGCCGGGGCCTGGGGGTCGTGGAGGAGCCTAGTGGGCTGGCGGCGCCACCATGCAGCTGTGCGGCCCTGAGTCCTGAGGCGGAGCCGGGAAGAGCTTGGTTGGTGTGAGGGTAGGGCACGGGCTTTAGGACTCATGAGGAGGCAGGAGAGGGGCCACGCGAGCATCCGCGAGGAGCGAGCCCAGCTGTGTGGGTGCCGTGCGGATGTGTGTGAGGAGCCGTGGGGGAGGCGCGTGCCGTGGCTGGCGACCCAGAAGAGGTTGTGAGGAGCCCCGTGAGGGTGTGAGAGCGAGCGGGAAACGGGACTGTGAGGAGCCGAGAGAGGCTCTGGGCACCTGTCGGGCCGAGGAGGAGTGTGAGGCGACGCACGTGCGGCGACTGAGGAGCCGCGGGTGAGCGCGGGCCGTGCCGGGGAGGCAGACGGGACCCTGCGCGGAGACGGAGGGATTCTGGGGAGTCGCAAGGAGCTGTGTGGAGACCGAGACAGTGTGTGGAAGGCGTGGGAATTGTGTGCAGAGCTGGCACGGTGTGTGGGGCCGTGTGAGGAAGCGTGTGGAGCCGCAGCTCAGCGGGAACTGCTGGGGAGCGGCTCTGAGAGCCACGGAGCGCCCGTGCGAGGGACGAGATGAGGACCCGCTGTGTGCGGAGACGCGGGAGCGGGCGCGGGGCACCGGGAGAGCCCTGAGGGGCGCGGGCTGCGGGCAGCCCTGTGCCACGGCGCTGGGGGCAGCGCGAGGGCCGGCGAGGGCGGCCGCGCACCAAGCTGTGAGCAGCGTGTGGGGACTGCGTGCAAAACTGTGAGGGCTCGTGGGGACGCTGGGGAGCTGAGGAGATGTGAGAGGAAGTGTGCGAGATGCTGTGGGGAGTGAGGGGCGTGTGTGTGGAGCTTGTGGTGAGTATGAGAGGAGCTGTGTGAGGAGTGGTGTGGGGACTAGAGAAAGTGTGCGAGATGGTGTGAGGAGTGTGAGGGGTGTGTGCGTGGTGGTGAGTTATGAGAGGAGCCATGTGAGGACTTGTGTGGGGATGCGTGAGGAGACGGGTGGACACGTGTGTGTGACCTGTGGGAGCTGTGAGGAGTGTGAGGGACCCCGTGACAAATGGTGACAAGCTGTTGGGGAAGCACGAGAAACTCTGTGAGGAGGTGCGGAGCTTAGGTGAGAAACTGAAGAACCGCGTGATGAGCCAGCGCGTAGCTCAGCGAGTGGAGCGGGAGGAGCCGTGTGGGGCGCCGCGTGAAGGACCGAGGAAGGGACTGTCAGGCGCTGTGACTTCCAGGAGCTGAGCAAGATGGTTTTGAGGAGCCAGTTGAGGGTCAGCCCTGGACGCAGGAGCGTGGGGGCCTGCAGGTAATGAGGCCGAGGGCCCGGCCTGACCTGCGCCGCAGCGGTGTCAGGAAGCTGCTGGCTGGGACGTGGTGGGAGGTAGCCACAGGTTGGCTGTGGGCTGGTGAAGGCTGGCAGCATCTGGACGCGCCCTCGGGCTGCCATGTAGGGAGCAGCTGGCGGGGGGTGGCCGGGTGGCAGGCAGGACAGTGAGGGTCGGGGGCGAAGGTCCCGGGGCTGAGGTGCTCGGGCCATGCAGAGGGAGCAGAGGGAACAGCCTGTGCGTGACCGGGGGCATTTACTGTGGGAGCGAGTCTGACAGAGGCGGCAGAGGTTTGCCCTTGAGGCTTAAGTGATAGAAACGCAAGGTGGACGTCGAGTCTGTCACCACCAAGTTTGCAAAGGAAGGCCTCCCTGGGCCAAGGAGGAGTTCTGGGGGCTGGATGCTCTCAAACCCGCTCAGTAACCCCCGCCCCACAGCCAGGACTTCCAGGACTCGGTCCTGCAGGCTCCCCTCGGGGCCTGAAGAGCAGCAGCCCGTGTCTGTGTGGCTCCCGAGAAGCCTGGGACAGACAAGGGGAGGCTGAGGAAGGTGCTGGCAGGTTCCCGGTTCCAGTTCCAGTGGGGGCGCCCGGGGTCTGGGGGGAGAGGCCGTGAGGGCAGGCCCAGCCGCGAGCCCTGGGCAGCCAGCCCGTGTGCCCTGTGCGTGCCCACCGACCCCACCTCGGGTGGGCTTGGGGCTGACCTTGGACGCCTGTCCTCCACAGAACAAGAAGAAGAAGAAAACAGACTTCATTCCCTACAGAGACTCGGTGCTGACCTGGCTCCTCCGGGAAAACCTAGGTAAGGACTCGCCTGGCCTGGGATCTGACACCCGCTGGGCGCCACCTTCACCCCCGCTCTGTCTCGGAGGGCGCCCATCCTTCCCTGGCTGAGTGGCGAGCCCAGGGGCTCCTCCTGGGGGACCAGGGCGATGTCAGCAGTGGGTTTATGCCACCAGGCTGGGGGCAGGTGGCCCTCGGGGCCGCAGACCTGCAGCCCCCACGTCGGTGCCCCTGGCTTGGGGCACTGGCGCCCTGACCGTCACAGGGACTTGCCTCCCCCCGTCTGTGACCCCTGGGAGCCCTGCTGGCTGTCCGGAGCTGCCTTCCTTCCCCGCCCTCCCCTCCAGCTGAGCTCCGAGCCAGTGAGAGGGAGATTGAGCCTGAGACACCCCAACACCCATGTGTTCCGCCCAAACTGGCCTTGGGGTCCTCGCTGCCTACCCTTACAGCAGGGTGCAGGGGCTGGGGGGACTGATGTCCAGAAGGGTAAGCTGAATCCCGGGTGGTTGTGGACGGCTGGGGCTCTGGGGCCTTCCTTGGCTGCATGGCTACCAAGGGCCGTGACCCTGACCCCCAGAAGCAGCCTGGCTGGTCTCTGGTGTGGGCCTCATCGGGTGCAATGCCAGGCCTCCTGGTGGAGAAGAGGGCAGGTGGGAGATGGGGTGAAAGTGCCCCCTTGGGGGGAACACGAGAGTCTCAGGAGTGTGTGTCCCGTCACCCGGCCTCTCCCCCGGGGCCACACCCAGGCCCCGCCCCAGGGTGGGCACTGCACCCCTAGTCCTTCACACCGTCAGCCCGCAGTCCCTGGGGGGCCACACCCTGAGAACGCTGCCCCGGGACACAGGTGCCTGGGGTCGGTGTGTCCAGAGCCCCAGCAAGGGCAGGACAAGGAGCAGTCCTGGGGCCACCCCAGCCCTGGCCCGACAGGACCTGCTGCCCAGAGGAGAATGGAGTCAGATGGCCGATTGCCTCATGCCGTGCGTGTCCTCACGCTGCATCTGGGAGACCCAGGCTGGGAGTCTGATGGGAAACACATCCCAGATGACAGGGACCAAAGTGAAATCTCTATTGGACAGAAACAGTCCTTATCCACTAGTAAATGCCATAAAACCCCCACAACGTGCTTCTTTATCATAGGGACGGAGTGGCTGCTTGTTGTAACGTGACCCCAAATGTGAGAAAAACATTTTTTTTATGTAGAAGACAAGCAAGCCAGGTGCCTGGCTTGAGAGGGAGGCCGGCCCCCTGCCGTCTGCTCCCTCCCAGTGGCCCGCTGTGGGGGGCACCAGGAGGGTGGGGGATGGGACGGGTGGGCTGGGCTGACCCTCAGCGGGGACCGCCGGGTCTCTTCCCACAGGCGGGAACTCCAGGACCGCGATGGTGGCGGCGCTGAGCCCCGCGGACATCAACTATGATGAGACGCTGAGCACCCTGAGGTGTGTCCCGAGAGGGCTGGGGGTGGGTGGGAGCAGACCCTCCAGGCGCCTCCATGGGGGCCGGCTCCGCTGGGCCCCTCGAGGCTCCCAGTGGCCGGCAGTGCCCCCAGGACTTCACGGGCCTCTTTGTGTGTCCCACCGCTTGTGGCCTCGAGTGGCCCCGGGCCCCCGAAACGAAGCCGGGAGAGCAGTGCTCTCAGCTGAGTGGTTCACCCCGACCTGCGGGCCATGGAGCCACCGGGGGTCTTTAATGAGCCCCCGGGGACAGGCATGTCTGCAGGTCCCACTGGCCAGGGTGCTGCTCAGTGGCCTGGCTGGGCATTCTTGCCTCCTGGCCAGGAACACATAGGGCTGGGGTGCAGGTTAGACTGCTCCATGCACCCCGGGGCCACAGGGCCTAGTGGGAAAGGATCCCCGTGGGGAGAAGATCCCCCCCCGGTCCCTTCCCCTTCTGGGGCCTTGGTTTCCCCAAGTGATGAGCCCCTGTAGGGCGGTGCCTCTGCAGGTGGGTGCAGGCGGGGCTCCAGGTGCCCTCGGCCGCCAGGCGCACAGCCCCCAGTGCCCCTTGCCTCCCAGGTACGCCGACCGGGCCAAGCAGATCCGCTGCAACGCCGTCATCAACGAGGACCCCAACAACAAGCTGATCCGAGAGCTGAAGGACGAGGTGACGCGGCTGCGGGACCTGCTCTATGCCCAGGGTCTGGGCGACATCACCGACAGTGAGTGTCTGTGCCCGCCTGTGCCCGCAGGGCAGTGGGGCTGTGGCCCCAGCTCCTTCCTGGGACCACCACCCGCCGCCGGCGGCCCTTCTGGCCCGAGGCCCAGGCTCTGCTGCGGGTTCTAGGGCTGAGTGGCCTCTGGGTGGGGGGCCAGGGTCCTGGTCCTGGAGGGACCTGGAGGGCTGCGTGTTCGGGTTTGAGGCTGGCCCGAGCAGGCCAGCAACGGCTTTCCTGGAAGCCGTGTGGGCAGGAGGCGCCGGGCCGCCGCCGCGCCCGCCGAGGACCACCGCCCTGCCTGAGGCCCGGCCTGGGACGCGCCCTCTGGAGGCAAACCTGGTCTTCTGTTTCTGTCTCTCCCACGCCTGCCCCGCAGCCGGCACTGTGCCCGGAGGACCCAGATGTGTGTATCCCCTGCTCTCTGTGCACCCCGCTTCCGCTGGCCCGCGGGCGTAGGGCAGCACGGGGCGGGGGCACCCTCTCTGCGGCCGTCCCCTCCTTGGGGCTGGAGGACCAGCGTCCTCTTACTCACGCGCCCTGTGGGCCGTGCTCCTGGCTAACCCCCTTGTCTGCTGGGTGACTAAGGCAACGGGGAGGCCCGGAGCAGCCAAGGCCTCTTGAGGCTGAGCATGGCTGAGGTCAGGCTCTGACCCCCATGTTTCCCGAGGCCTGGGAAACGCTGAACATCAGCACGGAGGCCAGGACAGCTCGGTGGCTGGCTCTGTCCCGGCCTCCCTTGACCTCACCCAGCCCAAGCCCCCTCCCTTGGAAATGCCAGGAGTCTGCTGCCAGGCCCCTCCGGCCTGCGTCTCCCACTGGCCCTGGGCAGGGGAGCAGCTGGGTGCCTCCTCCCCACCCAGGAGCCGCAGGCCGCCCTTGACTTCCCCGGCACCCCGTGCTGCCCTACGCTCTCCGCTTCTCTGCTGTGTGTCTGCTTCTGCCAGGAGGGGCCGGGCACCTCCCACCCCAGGGGGTGTCACAGTGCCCGCCTCCCAGCTGCGGGGGTCTCAGGGCAGTGTGTGGGGTGGAGGAGCGGGAGCCCCCTTGGAGGTCCCACAGCTGACTCTCTGCCAGGGCGCTCAGTGGGGTCGACAGTGCAGCCCGGCCCCCACAGCTCGGGGCTCCAGTGGGCGTGTGGGGTGGTGGAGCGGGTGAGGATGAGTGTTAGGGCCTAGGTTCAGGGGGCCGCCGGCTGGGGGCAGCAGGGGTGGTGGGCAGGAGGGCAGGGGGCTTGGTGAGCAGGCAGGGGGGCAGAGGCCCCGGGGTGGGTGGCGGCGGGGGCAGCCTTGCATGCGCTCGCCCGGGCGCCCAGCTCCTTCCTGGTCCTCGTGTGCTGCCTTCCTCCCACCCATCTCCTGCTTTTTCCCAACTTGGTCTTTCTTTTCTCTCCTCCCGTCTGTCTGCCCCCCTTCCTCCCATAGACGTGTCCGACCTTGAGAACAATAACCGTAACCGTGGCGGGGTGGAGCTGAACCCAGCCCCTGACAATCTCTCCACAGTGACCAACGCCCTGGTGGGCATGAGCCCCTCGTCCTCACTCTCGGCCCTGTCCAGCCGTGCCGCCTCCGTGTCCAGCCTGCACGAGCGCATCTTGTTTGCCCCGGGCAGTGAGGAGGCCATCGAAAGGCTGAAGGTGAGGCAGGGCCGGGCTCAGGTGGTGAGCACGGGGCCTGAGACCCCTCCTCTCGGACGGTCGCAGGCAGAGGGTCAGAGGCGGCGTGAGCAGTGCCAGGGGACGCGGCTGCATCCTGGCCCCAGACCTGCTGGTGCCCACCCAGGGACCCAGTGCTCCCTATCCAGGATCGCAGGGCCCATCTGCTGACCAGGGCGGGCGGGCGTCCCAGAGCCTCTGCGCCCCCTCCCGGGTCTCCATGCTCGCACCCGCCCCAGCATAGCCACCCACCCCCTGGCTGGCCATAGGTGAGCTGCTTGTAGGGTTCTGGTTACTGGCTTCCTTCAGCAGATGGGTACTCAGTGCCGGCTGTGAGCAGTGGACGGTGAGCCCACCATGGAGACTGAAGGGACTCAGGGGACAAAGGCACAGGGGTCAGACCCAGCCTGACGAGGGGGCATGCAGTCACCCTGGGGCGTAGGCCCCCTTGTGCTGGGGGACCAGCAGAGTGTGGGTTCCACCTGCAGTGTGGGATTCCACCAAGGACGTGGGGGTCCCACCGTGGCTGGGGGTCCCGGAAGGGAGCGGGGAGATGGCACGGGAATGGGATGCGTCGTCCGTCTCTCCGCAGTCGGGGACACCTGAGCCTCAGAACCAGCAACTTGGCATCTCGACATGTGCTTCTCTTCCAGGTGTAGTCGGCCTCCCCTCTGTTCTCTGTCCACAGGACAGACGTGCCTTCTTTGCACATGCTGACCCCCAGCCCTTCACCTTGATCTTTCAGACTTCGTGCTGCCTAGATGGACCAGAACTGGGGTGTCGGGCCCTGGCTACTCATCTCCCCTTTGCCTGGCACCCAAGCCTCTGTGCACTGCCTGCCCCCCACCCTGATCTCATTCTTTTCTGTCTCCCTTCCCAGGAGACAGAAAAGATCATCGCTGAGCTCAACGAGACCTGGGAGGAGAAGCTGCGGCGGACGGAAGCCATCCGGATGGAGAGGTGGGTGTTGGGGGCTGGGGACCAGGCCATCTGATGGAGACGGGGGAGCTAGGAGGCTGGGGACCAGACCATCTGATGGAGAGGTGGGAGGTTGGGGCTGGGACCAGACCATCTGATGGAGAGGTGGGTGGTGGGGGGCTGGGGACCAGACCATCTGATGGAGAGGTGGGTGGTGGGGGCTGGGAGCAGGCCATCTGATGGAGAGGTGGGTGGTGGGGGCTGGGACCAGACCATCTGATGGAGAGGTGGGAGGTGGGGGGCTGGGGACCAGACCATCTGATGGAGAGGTGGGAGGTGGGGGCTGGGACCAGACCATCTGATGGAGAGGTGGGTGGTGGGGGCTGGGGCCAGGCCATCTGATGGAGACGTGGGAGCTAGGGGGCTGGGGACCAGACCACCTGATGGAGAGGTGGGAGCTGGGGGGCTAGGGACCAGACCATCTGATGGAGAGGTGGGAGGTTGGGGCTGGGACCAGGCCATCTGATGGAGAGGTGGGTGGTGGGGGCTGGGACCAGGTCATCTGATGGAGACGTGGGAGCTGGGGGGCTGAGGACCAGACCATCTGATGGAGAGGTGGGAGGTGGGGGCTAGGAGCAGGCCATCTGATGGAGAGGTGGGTGGTGGGGGCAGGGACCAGACCATCTGATGGAGAGGTGGGAGCTGGGGGGCTGGGGACCAGACCATCTGATGGAGAGGTGGGAGGTGGGGGGCTGGGGACCAGACCATCTGATGGAGAGTTGGGAGCTGGGGGGCTGGGGACCAGACCATCTGATGGAGAAGTGGGTGGTGGGGGCTGGGACCAGGCCATCTGATGGAGAGGTGGGAGCTGGGGGGCTAGGGACCAGACCATCTGATGGAGAGGTGGGAGGTGGGGGCTGGGACCAGACCATCTGATGGAGAGGTGGGTGGTGGGGGCTGGGACCAGGCCATCTGATGGAGACGTGGGAGCTAGGGGGCTGGGGACCAGACCACCTGATGGAAAGGTGGGAGGTTGGGGCTGGGACCAGGCCATCTGATGGAGAGGTGGGTGGTGGGGGCTGGGACCAGACCATCTGATGGAGAGGTGGGAGCTGGGGGGCTGGGAACCAGACCGTCTGATGGAGAGGTGGGAGCTGGGGGGCTGGGGACCAGACCATCTGATGGAGAAGTGGGTGGTGGGGGCTGGGACCAGGCCATCTGATGGAGAGGTGGGAGGTGGGGGACCAGGCCATCTGATGGAAAAGTGGGGGCTGGGACCAGGCCACCTGATGGAGAGGTGGGAGGTTGGGGCTGGGACTCTGTGCCCAGCTCTGGGGTCTTGCAGCCAGGGATCCCACGCCTGTCACCAGTGGCCCCACTGACCTGACCCCCAATCAAGGGAGCAGTCTCTCCAAGGGGCACCTGAACCCACAGACCAGATGAAACCCCATGTGGGTGCTGACTCCTCACTCTGACCCCCAGGGAAGCGCTGCTGGCTGAGATGGGCGTGGCCATGCGGGAGGACGGTGGCACGCTGGGGGTGTTCTCTCCCAAAAAGGTAGGAGCTGATCCGTTCCCTGGGCTGCCCCAGCATGGACGGAAGGGGGACCTGCAGCCCTCGGCAGCTGTCAGCTCCTGGGGGCAGGGAAGTGGGCTCCGGGGACCCGGCCACGCTCACCCACAGCCATTCCTTCCCTGTGTGGCCTCTCGCCACCCCCAACCCCCGCTCACCACGGGATGTCTCTGTGGCCGAAGGACATCAGAGAGGTCACTTAGCTGCCTGAGGGGTGGGCTGGGCCCCTTAGGTTGAGACTGGGTTCCTGAAACAGCGGGAGCCAGCACCCCGTCAGGAGCCTGCAGGGCGGGGCTGGGGGACATGAGCCAGGAGCCAGCTGTCCTCTTGGAGGTTAGCTGAAGTAAGTCCAGCCGTCCCAGCAGGGACTCCTGCACCTAGCCCGGCTTGCCCGTGGCCCAGGACCTCACGTGGAACCAAGCCCCACCCCCTGTTCTGTAGCTCAGGTGGGGCAGGGCATGAGCACTGGGGAAAAGTCTCTGTGGTTCTAGGACACAGACCCACCCTCCTCTGCCAAAGATCGCTAGACCCTTAGAGCCCTTAGGAGCCGTGCTTCAGGCCCGGAAGCCTTCCTAGAGGCGGTGGCAGTCCGCTGTGGCCCTAGCACAGGATTCCTCAGGCCCTGGCCCTGCCGCTTCTTTAGCGAGGGAGTGCCTGGCTGAGTTTTCATCTCACAGAAGGGCTTCTGTGTTTGCCTGTCTTGGAGCTGGCGGCACGTGACGCCAGTGCTGTGCCTCTGGGGCCCCAAGGGGAGAGGAGAACGGGGCAGCCGTGTGAGGGCTCATCCCTCAGGGTGGCTGCTCCCTGCGGACGGGGCTGGGCCTCCTCAGGCTGTGTCTGCACCCCGCCCGCTAGCCAGGGAGCAGCACATGCGGGGGCCCAGAGGCAGGAGGGAGGGTGCCTGGGGCCCTGGGGCCCTGGGCGGGGGGCAGTGGCGCCCTGGGTGTGCTTCGCATCTGTCCAGATAGGCTTTTAGTTTTGTTTGGGATTCATTGCACGTAGCAGGGCGCCCTGTCCATGGGAGGGGTACCCTGTCCCTGGGAGGGTGCTCTGTCCCTGGGGGGATGCCCTGTCCCTGGGGGGATGCCCTGTCCCTGGAGGATGCCCTGTCCCTGCGGGGGTGTCCCATCCATGGGAGGATGCCCCGTCCCTGGGGGGTGCTCCGTCCCTGGGGGGTGCCCTGGGAAGTGTGCAGAGCTGGGGTACAGGGTACACAGGCCCTCGGGGCACCAGTTGCGCAGTCTTTTGGCTTCGTTGGTGGCAGAGTGATTTGTTGGTGGCACAGGCCTGGGCACTGACCAGGAGGGGACTGGCCCTGGAGACCGCCCCAGACGTCTCCTCTGGAGATGCGCAGGACACTCTCCGGGGAACAGGGTGGCTAGAGATGGTCTGTCCTGTGTCTGATGACCAGGTCGCCCTGACCCTGTGCTGAGTACTGAGGGGCCCCAGGGGTCTGTACTGAGGGTGTGGACAGCTGGCCCCAAGGAGCCAGGTGGGAAGCAGGAAGCTGTCCAGCCTCACCATGCTGCAGAGTCCTTGCCGGGACGGGGTGGAGGTCGGGAAGTGTTGGGGCCCAGAGACCCTGAGGGAGAGCAGAGGAGGAGGGTCGGAGCCTGCCGCGGCTGCTCTGGGCACAGGGTGGCCAGTGCTTAGACAGGGCCAGGGGGGAGGCGCTCCCCTTGGCCGTGACTCGCGCTCTGGTAGACCCCTGGTGAGGACAGGTGGGGGGCGTCCGACCCGGCTGGCTCACAGCGTCTCTGCTTCTCGGCCTCCAGGGCCCAAGGCCCCCCTGCCTGGCACCCTCACCCCCTTCCTGGCTCCTGGGTCCCCCTGGGGCCTCAGCCCCTGGGTTGGGATGGGGACCTCTGGTCCTGTTTTTGTGGAGGACTGAGCTCAGGCCCCATGGAGCCCAGGCTTGCCCTGCACATCCAAGCCCTGTGCGCCTCCAGTGCTCAGAGCTGGACTCCAGCATCCCCGAGTGCTGCCCCGAAGGCTCTGGGGTCCCCATCAGAGTCTCCCCCCATCCTCTTGGCCAGACTGGGGGACACTGTGTCCCCGTGAGGCCGGGCCTAGGGCTGGTGGTCCCAGGCAGAGAGAGGGCAGCGGGCGGCCAGGGCCAGGCTCCTGCCCTCCCCAAGAGAGGTGACCCCCTGTCTCCCCAGACGCCACATCTGGTCAACCTGAATGAGGACCCGCTCATGTCCGAGTGCCTGCTCTACTACATCAAGGATGGGATCACCAGGTGGGGGTCAGCAGGGAGCAGGGAGGGCGGGGCGCGTGGCGGGGCGCTGCTGGTGACACTGCAGCCCCTCTGGGCAGCGCGGCTCCCCATGGCCAGGCCGTGTCGGGGTGTCCCCTGTGCCCCTACTTGTGTGCTCTCCAGCCGCTCCCTGTAAGGGCTGGGCATCCAGGAGGCTGCGGGGGGTGGTGTGGGCCGGGGGGTGGCATCACGGTGCGCTGGGCCCATGGTGCTGACGGCCAGCTGCGCGCAGGGTGGGCCGGGAGGACGCGGAGAAGCGGCAGGACATCGTTCTGAGCGGGCACTTCATCAAAGAGGAGCACTGTGTCTTCCGGAGCGACTCCCGCGGGGGAAGTGAAGGTACCGCCTCCCCCCTCTGGCTTCCTAGTCAGTGCTAGGAACCACCCCGGTTCTAAAGGTGCTTGGACAGTTGGGCTGGGGACCCAGGGCTCCCTCCTCAGATGGGGGGGCCAGTCGGGGCATTCACAGGTGGGAGGGCAGTGAGCCCAGGTCAAGGGGACAACTGTTCTCAGGCCACAGCTTCCCGCGGGCTGGGAATGGCCATCTGTCCATCTCCCTGGCCGGCCTGCCCTTGGGTCTCCGTCACCGCTGCCGTCTTCCTTTTTGGGGAGGTACCTGCTGTCACAGCGGCCACGGCCCCCAAGCTCAGTGCACGCTCCCTGGTGGGCGTCCGGCCAGCCTCAGGGCTGCAGACCACTGACCTCTCTGTGATCGGGCCACTTCAGGGTGGTGGCCGTAAGCTGTGTTGAGGACATTGGTTCTCCCACAATTCTGTCCCTAAAGCTCTCCCTGCCCTCGGGGGGTGGACACAAAAACAGGAGGGGCTCTGGGACTCCAGCACCGTCCCTCCTGGAGACCCTGTAGGGCAGGGTGGGTGCCCGGCATGGCCTCCCTGGCTCTGACTTGGGGCCCAAGAGCCTCCCTGCCGGGTGTCACCTCCCTTGCCTGTGAGGGGCTGAGATTCCCCACCGGCTTCTTTGAGGCCAAATCGAGGTGCCGCAGAAAGGAGGCGCCTGCGGGGCCCACAGTTGGGTGCCAGGTGCCCAGGTGGGTCGAGCCCCCCTCCACCCTGAGAGCTTGCTGGACTCGCACTGAGTCCAGTTCGCTGGACTCAGTGAAACAGCCACGGCGACAGCCGCTCACAGCCCTCCTCTCTGCCCCACCTGTCCTGCAGCTGTGGTGACGCTAGAGCCCTGTGAAGGCGCGGACACCTACGTCAACGGCAAGAAAGTCACGGAGCCCAGCGTCCTGCGCTCAGGTACAGTTGGGGGGGTTGCCCCACTCCTCACGCCTGTGCACCCCTGCTCCCAGGCTGTGGGGCTGCAGGCACCTGGCCAGCTCGCAGGCACCCCAGCTGCACCGTAGGGTTGGAGGTGGTGGGCTGAAGGCTGTTGGCGGCAGCGCTGAGGTGTAACTCCACGAGGGGCCCTGTCCCAGAGCCCTGATGGGATGGAGGGGGGCCTTGGTAGAGCAGCCACCGGGGTGTGAGCTGCACGACCCCCACACCCTGGCCCCCTGGCTGGGCCTCGTGCCCTGGTGTTATAAAACATGCAGGAGGAAGATGTATGTACACACACACACACGTGTGTATACTGCTGTATCTGTCTGTCCATCTACCGAGGAACTTATTCCATTGGAATTGGCTCGGGAGGTGGTGGGGGCTGGACAGACAGGTCTGCAATCCGCAGGTGGAACTTTCTCCTCAGGGACGTCTCTGTTTAGCTCTTAAGGCCTTTTCCCAAGGGGCGAGGCCCATCACATCCTGTGGGTGGTCTCCTGTCCTGAGGTCACGTGATTGGAGGTACCACCCCAGCTACAGACGTTCCCCCACCCCAGCAGCACTTAGAGCAGTGCCCGAGCACACCGCTGGGCCCGCTCCCCGGCCAAGCTGACACACGGGCAGACCGTTGTGTCACCGTGTCCGGGTGACACACGAGACGGACTGTCGTGTCACCATGTCCGGGTGACACACGAGACGGACTGTCGTGTCACCGTGTCTAGGTGACACACGAGACGGACTGTCGTGTCACCTGACACACGAGACGGACTGTCGTGTCACTGTGTCCGGGTGACACACTGTCGTGTCACCTGACACACGAGACGGACTGTCATGTCACTGTGTCCGGGTGACACACGAGACGGACTGTCGTGTCACCTGACACACGAGACGGACTGTCGTGTCACTGTGTCCAGGTGACACACGAGACGGACTGTCCTGTCACCGTGTCCGGGTGACACACGAGACGGACTGTCATGTCACTCTGTCCAGGTGACTTTGCTAAGAACGAAGAGACTTTCCCTGGCTCTGCACCCCAGCCGAGCTGACACATAAGGCGAACTGTTGTATCGCTGTCTGGGTGACTTTGCTGTGAACGAGGGCACTCTCCCTGGCTCTGCTGACACATAAGACAGACCGTCGTGTCACCATTTCTGGTGACTCTGCTAAGAACGAAGGGACTCTCCCTCTGCCCCAGCTGGGGTTACAGAGGGGACACCCCCAGCCTGACATCCAGACCTCTCTGGCTGCTCCAAATGGCCCTCCCTGCCTTTGCGGTCCTGGCATGCTTTGAGGGGGGGACGCACCACACTCCTGGACCCAGGGGCCTCATGGGGCTGCCCGTGGCTGGCATCCTTGCTTGGTTGAGCCAGGCAAGGGCAGGTCCAGAGAGCAGTTTCTGTCTCCCTTGTCACTTCAGGATCGGTGTCCGCAGGCTCAGGGCAGGGCCTGGGCTGGGAGGGGAGTGGAATTCAGGGGCTGGAGGAGGAGCTGCCTGCAGGCTGGGGGCCTCTTGTGGGGAGTGGGACTGAGCCGGGTTTGCAGGCCCCAGAGTAGAGCTGTGATTCCTGGAGAAAGTCAGGAGGAAACTAGGCGGTTCATTGAGACCCCTGCCTCCAGGCAGGACAGTCCCTGGAGGGCTGGCACTGCCCTGGGGGCACTTGTGTGCCTGGGAGGGTCCTGCCGACAGGGTGGAGCCTGGCTCTGGAAACATGCCTGCCCCTGCTCTGCTGCCATCCAGGGGACAGCCGGGAAGGGAAGTGCCCGGCAGAGGGGCCAAGCCTAGCCCTCAGATGGGGGGTGCCGGGCCCAGGGCATGGGGCAGGAGGCCAGGGTGGCCTGGGAGTTGCATGTGCGGGGTTGTGGAGAGGATGGGATGGTGGAGACGCCCCATGACTGTTCTCAAACATCACTGCTGCTGGGAGGGGAGGGGCCCAGGGGAGGCTCGGGGAGCGTGAGGATGCTCCTTCGGGTCCTGGTGGGGGAGGAGGCCATCCCGCGGGAGGCAGGTGAGGGGGATGCTGGGCGGAGGAGACAGTGGGCTGGCTCCTGGACAACTGGGGGCCCCCTGGGGAGGGTGACGCTGGGACCCCGGGGAGATTCCTTCCCTTTCCGCTCTCCTCCCCCGAGGCCCCCCAGACCAAAGCTTCTCCGGCTCGGGCCTCAGCCCTGTCCCCGTCCCCCAGGAAACCGCATCATCATGGGCAAGAGCCACGTGTTCCGGTTCAACCACCCCGAGCAGGCCCGGCAGGAGCGTGAGCGCACGCCCTGCGCAGAGACGCCGGCCGAGCCCGTGGACTGGGCCTTCGCCCAGCGCGAGCTGCTGGAGAAGCAGGGCATCGACATGAAGCAGGAGATGGAGCAGAGGTGGGTGGGGCTGCCCCTCCCAGTCCTCCGCCGCCGCGCGCCCCACGCCCCGCACTCACGCACTGCTCTTGCAGGCTCCAGGAGCTGGAGGACCAGTACCGCAGGGAGCGCGAGGAGGCCACCTACCTGCTGGAGCAGCAGCGGCTGGTGAGGCGCCCCCACCCCGGGTCCCCGCTCCCCCAGTCCTTCGCTCAGCCTCCGGAGCTGGCGCGGGGGTGCCGTATCCGGCGGGGAGGGCCACAGGGGGCTGGTCTCCGCATGGAGCCACAGGCGCGCTTCTGTGCCCAGGACTACGAGAGCAAGCTGGAGGCCCTGCAGAAGCAGATGGACTCCAGGTACTACCCCGAGGTGAACGAGGAGGAGGAGGAGCCGGAGGATGAAGGTGAGGGGTCGTGTCCAGCGTAGGGGCGAGTGGGGCCTGCCTGGGGCTGGGGAGGGGTCTCCTTGAGGAGATGGGCCTGGGCCCACTCCCTGCAGGTCGGCTGGTCTGCATCTTTGCCCGGGGGACCCCGATCTGCAGGCAGGATTTGGGAGGCTGTGCTGCAGCAGGAAGGCACCTGTGCAGGCACACAGACACACGTGTGCACACACGTGCAGTTCTGGGGGAGGCAGCCCGGAGCATGAGGAGGACGGGGCAGGGTCCCGTGGGGGCACCTTGCGTCCACCCGGCCTGTCTTGCCCGAGGGGCCCTAGTGCTCCTCCCGGATCAAGGTCTGTGCTCTGTTTGGGAGCGTTTGCTTGGGCGGCCCACTGCTGACCGCAGCTGCCGGGCAGAGGACCGCCCGCAGGCAGGGTTCACATCCAGCTCAGCCTTGGGTCAGCTGGTTGGCCCTTTCGTGGATGTGACCTGGACACCCTTGTCTGGACTCGTCTACCTGGGTGGAGGGCAGGGTGCCAGGCCGCAGCCCGTTCTCCTGCCCCCGCCCCACTGCTGCCCCCAGTCCTTGCTGAGCTCCGGCCTGACCCTCAAGCCCTCGCGCTCACGGCGGGGGTGTGGCGGTCCCTCTGCCCGAGGGCCGCTCCCCGAGGCAGATCTCCCTGCCCGCTCCCTTCCCGAGCGCCCCAGACAGTTGGTGCGACCCTGGGGGCCCTGAGCCCTGCGCCCCCCATCGACTGGGCCTGCCTCTCCACACAGTCCAGTGGACCGAGCGAGAGTGCGAGCTGGCACTGTGGGCCTTCCGGAAGTGGAAGTGGTACCAGTTCACATCGTTGCGGGACCTGCTGTGGGGCAATGCCATCTTCCTCAAGGAGGCCAACGCCATCAGCGTGGAGCTCAAGAAAAAGGTGGGCCGGCCCCACCATGCTACGCCCCCGCCACGCCCTGCCACGCCCATGCAGCCACGTTGATGCCACGTCACGCCCCGTCACGCCCCATCACGCCCACGCAGCCACGCTGATGCCACGCCCATGCCACACCCCTGTCACGCACGGCAGGCTCATGCCACGCCCTCGCCATGCCACACCACAGCCCAGAGCAGGCCCTGCCATGCCACACCACGCCACACCCCTGCCACGACCTGCCATGCCATGTCCCTTACACGCCACGCCCCACGTCCTGCTATGCCAAGCCCCCACCATGCCGTCTGCACCGTCTGCCGTGGGCACCTTTCCAGCCCAGTAGGACTCCCAGCTGAGCGGCTCTGCCTCCCTAGGCTGAAAGGAGGCCAGCGCTGACCAAGGGGAGCGCGTAGGCAGGCCGGAGCGCGGGGGTAGTGGAGCTTCCTCTCCAGCCGCGGGAAGGAGGCTATTCCAGGGCTGGGCTCCACCTCCAAGGGCTGACAGGTGTCATCTTCACCGGGCACAGGTCCAGTTCCAGTTTGTCCTCCTCACGGACACACTCTACTCCCCGCTGCCACCTGACCTGCTGCCCCCGGAGGCCGCCAAAGACCGAGAGACTCGCCCCTTCCCGCGCACCATCGTGGCCGTGGAGGTCCAAGACCAGAAGAACGGGGCCACCCACTACTGGACGCTAGAGAAACTCAGGTGCGTAGGAAGCGGAGTGAACGTGGATGTCTGGCGGCTAGTTTTCCTGTTTCAGTGTCTTTTTAAATTGGAAGAAAGTACGCAGGATCCAGGCTTATTAAGGGATCTGTGTTCTGCTCTGCCAAAGCCAGGCTGAAGCTGGAGGAAGGGGCGGGTGAGGTGCTGGGGGGAGGAAGGCAGGTACTCCTCCGCCTCGGGGTGGTGGAGTGCAGGGCGGGTCCCCTGAGGACAGCCAGTCTGCTCTCCCCTCTGCCTCGGGGCCCCACGCGCCCACCCTGCTGCGTGCGCCTGACTCTTCCTGGGGGAAGGTGACTGGGCGGGGCTTTGCCGCAGGAGAAAAGTTTACTGTTGCTCAGCTTCCCCTGGAAGGAGGGACACCCGCATGCAGGGGAGGTGCAGGGCTGTCGGGGACGAAGTGGGGTCTCACTACGGCCTCTTCCAGGCATTCGTGGGCACAGCTGGACAAGGTGAACGGTGAGGCCCGGCCGGTTAGAACAGCGCTGGAGGCTTGGGGCAGGGGCTGCCTGGTGGCCTGGCCCTGCACCTGGAGATTAGGGCAGGGGAACTGGCTGGTTGAGTGGGCTTGGGCCGGGTAAGGGGGTCTTCACTGTGGGGGAAGGGTCTTCCCAGGCAGCGAGGCCCCAGAGACGTCAGAACACCGTGAGACACAGGAAATGAACACAGACGCACTCACATGTGCAGCCACGCACGTTCACACACGTGGTCCCACTCACCCTCAAACGCAGGCACTTGCACACCAACCATGGATGTTCACAGGCGCACCTGCCCCTGGCCTCCGAGCTGCAGCCACTACTGGGAGGTGAATGACCCCCCAGGCCCTTACTCCTGGGAGATGAAAGACTCCCCAGGCCCTTCCTGTTGCACCTGGGCCCCCGAGGGAAATATCCCTCGCGGGTGTCTCTCCCACAGCCTGCTGGTCTTCCAGGCTGATGACTCAGGAAATGCCTTGTTCCTCGTGTCCTGTCACAACTCACCCTTCGCTCACCAGCTCCCGGGGCTCCGTGCCCGAGTCCGGGTCCCCCCGCCCTGGCTGGCCCCAGCCCCGTCCTCTGCTGACACCCTGCAGCTGTCACTGGGGTTAAGAGAAGCGTGTGGTGAACGTGTGTTGAACCGCAAGCCCCTTGCTCACGGTCAGCCGATTCCGAGGACTGTGGAGGGTCTGTCCAGCAAACCTGCTTGAGCCGAGGGCAACCCTGAGGAGGACGGTCTGCCCGGGCCCATGCTGACCTCTGCCCCGCAGGCAGCGGCTAGACCTGATGCGGGAGATGTATGACCGGGCGGCCGAGGTGCCCTCCAGCATCATGGAGGACTGTGACAACGTGGTCACCGGAGGAGACCCCTTCTACGACCGCTTCCCCTGGTTCCGGCTGGTGGGCAGGTGGGTGTCTGCCTCTGGACCGGCCTGAGAGATTGGGAGGAGACTGGTGGGTGGCGAGGGCCTGGGCCCTGGCCCTGACACGAGGCGGGTGCTGGCCCTCCTCCATCCCGAATCCCCCGCCCTGGTGCTCCCTGGTCTGAGTTCCCCCCCAACCCCATCATCCTCTCCACACACCAGCGGGCGCTGATGGGGAGGGGGTCTCCGCATTGCCACCCACCCCCGCTTCGGGGCCGTAGCCCTCAGACGACACCTGTCCACGGGTGAGAATGGGGCTTGGTCGGGCCTTCTGGGTCACCGGTGGGGCGTGAGTGCTCCCAGAGCCCAGAGTCCACGCCTGTTGTTCCCTGCCTCCTGGGCTGGGGGCTGCACCCAGCCCCTGCCCCCCGCGGGGCGTGGTTTCTGAGGCTTCAGTATGGCCACGACCTTGGCCACGCCCGGCCAGGACCACGCCTGCTGGGACCTGCAGGGACCTTCGGGGCTGCGCGCCGTCCACGGGCGGGTGTGCGTATCCACGCCTGGGGACGGCGCGCCTGGGCCACCTCGTCTTTGGAGGCGGCGCCTCGGTGGTCTGTGTGTCGGCTGGGCCGCACGCGGCTGCCCGCCCGCCCCGCCCCGCCGCCCCCGAGGAGCCGGTGTTAACTTCTCTCTGTCTTGTCGCACTAACCCCAGTTCAGTCGTCTCTGGCTGCAACAGCTACCCTCTTCTCAACACATGCATGAGCGAGCGCATGGCTGCTCTCACCCCCTCCCCCACCTTCTCGAGCCCCGACTCCGACGCCACCGAGCCTGCCGAGGAGCAGAGCGTGGGGGAGGAGGAGGAGGAGGAGGAGGAGGAGGAGGAGGAGGACCTGCAGGACGACGTCTTTCCGGAGCACGTGCTGTGCGACGGCCGGGACCCGTTTTACGACCGGCCCCCCCTGTTCAGTTTAGTAGGAAGGTTGGTGAGGTTGAGGACGGCATGCTGGGAAGGAACCAGCTCTTTTGCACAGGAGCACTGCTGTGGGCACGGTGGGCCACCGCAGGGCGCCGCTCTGGCGCGGGGGGCAGGCAGGGGCTGGCCTCCCTGGGGAACGAGTGAGGCCACGAGTGCGCCCCTGGCCGTCCTGGGGAGGCCCAGCCGGGGAGGGTGGGGGCCCAGTGACAGAGGAGGCAGGATGCCCCGGGGCACAGGCTCCACGCAGGGGGGCCTGTCTCTGCAGAGAGGCCTCTGGAACCCCGGGGGGAGCCCCCACCCCCGTGCAGGGGGCTCGGGACGTTTGGAAAAGTGGGGGCAGGCATCCTTGCGCCCCCTTGCCCATCAGCTGAGGCTGCTGTCCCTCCTTCTGCTGTTTTCCAAAAGAGACAGAGGGTACGGGTCTGCTCCCAGTGCCCCCCAGCCACCATCATGGGAAGAGGAGCAGAACCTGGAGGAGGCCGTCGGGGGGCAGGGGGTCCTGAAGGAAGGGCAGAGCCTGGCAGTGGGAGGGCCTCCCTCTGAAGCCCTGGGCAGCCTGGCGCCTCTCTGAGCCAGTCTCCATCTAAGATCAAGACCACCCCATCCCTCCTGACCTTCAGGCCGTCAGCACTGGAGACACACCCTTGGCCTTGTGCCCTCCAGGGAGGTGCCCTTCACAGAGGAGAGGCAGGGATTCAGGGTTCTAGACAGGAGAGAGACCAGGTCCAGGAGGGGGCACAGGGCTCGCCCTGCGGGCAGATGGGGCAAGTACAGTCCATCTGTGTTTCTGTCACCATGGGACAGAAGCGAGGAGGAGAGATCTAGAAACCTCGGCTCACAGAGACTGAATTTGCGCATTCTGTGTCTGCCAAGGTGGAAGATAGCTTCAACAGCAGCCTTTGTAGGAGTCTGGGATCGTTCCCTGGGCTAAGGGGAGGTTTTGGAAGTCTTGGCCTTGGAGCGCCAGTGCTGAAGCGGTGGCAAGGCTGGCCCCCAGATAACGGGGTTTGTTCTAGGAGCCCTTGGGTGCAGCTGCTGAAGTGGAAGCCCTCTGGTTCCTCTGGGAAGGAAGTAGGCTCTCTTGAGGGGGTCGCGGATTTATTCTGACTCGGTCTCCCTGAGTGGGGGCCAGCAGCTCTCTCCTGAGATGCCCCAGCCCAGCTTCCTGCCCTACCGACCCAAGCGAAGGTGTGACCCCCGGGGCTGGCCCCATGCAGGCCTCTCAGAAAGCCCGGCTGCACGGGCCGGGGCAGCTGGGTGTCAGGCAGGTGTGGGGTCACTGGGAGAAATGGGGGTGGGCTCTTGCAGTCTCAGCCAGAAAGAGCTGGGTCCTTCCCACACTCCCCCCGTGATCTGGGATGTTACGAAACAACCAAAACCAAAGCCGCGCGAGAGGCCAGCTCCCCACGCGGCCGTCTGCGAGGGGCTTCATTTGGAAACGTCCTGATTTTTCTGGTTTGGCAAGAATTGGCTTTTCCCGCGCAGCAGCTGTGCAGGCCCAGCCCTGAGGAGGACCCGTGTGTGGTTCCCTTTATCCTTCTGGTAGCCGCTGGCTCTCTCTCCAAAGCTTAAGCGAAATTGGGGCGCCCACTCTTGCCTCCCTCCGGAAAGGCTTCCGTGGCCCCAGCATGCGTCTGCACCTCACCAATCTCGTGGTTAGCGCCGCCTCCTCCGCTCCCCCACGCTCCGCCCCGGCCCCCACCTCTGCCGCCCCCTCTGTCCCTGGCGGGTCTCAGCCTGCTTCAAGGTGCCCTCACTTCCGAGCAGGGTCCCGGCGGGGCCCTGCTCCGAGTCCAGGGTCAGCCTGCGTGCCGCTGCGCTGCGGGGTGGGGTGGGCCAGCCCGGGGTGAGGAGGTGGGCCTGCGGGCTCAGTCTCCCCCGAGATCCTCCCCGCCTGGACCTTTGCTCTCAGAAGGGGGGTGGGCAGGGGAGCCGCAGAGAGAGGAGGTGAGGGGCTGACCGTCTGGGATGGACGGTCCCGAGGAAGGAGGACAGGTGCCCCCCACCAAGTGTAGGATCCAGGACTCTGGGCGAAAAAGCACTGGGCTGGCGAGGCCGAGCTCCCTGGGTGTGCTCTGCGGGCCAGGCCACTCAGCCCGAGTGGTCTCCAGCAAGGCGTCAGGCCACCGTGTGTGGGTGGGCACGCCGTGGCCGGCGGGGTCCTCCTCACAGGGCCAGGCTGCTCCGGCCCCCGGGGTGGTGGGCGCTGCCGTCCACTTGGGCGTCTGGAGGGCCCGGCCTCTACCCCTCGGGCCCCACCCTCTCTCATCCCCGTCAGTTGGGGTGGGCCTGGGGTCTTCCTGCCCCCACCCTCGAGGCTGGTGCTGGCACCAGGGGCAGGGGTGCCAGGCCCCGGGGTCCCTTCGGGGTGAAGGCGGTGTCATCGTCCCGGGGCGAGGGGCAGTGAGAAGAGAGGGTCCCGCCAGGCTGCCGTGCCCTCTGGAAGCCCTCGCCCAGGGCTGCGTCTGATACGTGTGCGAACCTGCCTGGTGCCCCCAGGAGTGTGGGGACCAGCGCCCCCCACGGCCGGCAGTGAGGTTCAGGGAGGGCGAGCGTGGCTGTGGACTCGGGCGTCTTTTTCTCTGTGAAACCCCAACCTCCAGACAGGGGGGCCCTTGAAGCCCCCAGCCCTGCCGTTTACCATACCCTAAGCGTCTGGGTTTTCTTTCCTTTCCGATGTGGGGAAATCCCGTGATCCGATGTGGGGAAACCCCGGAGATCGGGAAAGACTTGATTTGCCTAACAAACCTTGAGTAAGCCGGTGGGCGCTGGGGCGCGGTGCCCACAGCCAGGAGCTGCCCCAGAGCCAGCCTGGTCCCGCCCCAGCCGAGCATCTGCCCCCAGCCTTGCTGTCCCCGGGCCTCCGTCTCCACCTGTGAGACGGGGTGTGGAAGCCGTGGTTCGCCAGCCCCAGCACCACTGCTTAGACCTCTGGTGCTGTGTTTGAGCCCCTAGAAGGACGATGCCCCCAGTCCAGCTGAGGCATGCCTTTGGGGAGGGAGCCCCAACGTCCGTGTTGAGGTGTGAGTAGAGGGGACCCCGGCTGCCTGCCGCGTGGTGCTGGGGGCTCCAGCGCCGGCCCGGGTGGGCCCGCAGGGGCCGTCACGCATGGTTTCTCCCCTGGAGCTTTCGGTGGCAGGCTGCCAGTGGGATGGTTTGAGCCTTAGGACTCACGGAGTGCGGCCCCTTTCGATGCATGGGCCCTGTGGCAGGAGGTGCCCCCGGGAGACAGCAGGGCGTGTGTGCAGCCGCGGGGCCGTGGGGGAGCAGGGATGCCCGCCTGCCGCTGCCCTGCTGTGACTGCCTAGGACTGCCTAGGGCCTGGCCTCCATGGGCTCAGGAGCAAGGAGGGCTGACCTCCTTCCCCTCATTGCCCCTCAGGGTGGTCCCAGGTTCCCTGCAGGGCACTGCGAGAGGCCATCAGGGAGCCGGGAGCCAGCACCTGGGGGCCTGCCCCCTGAGCCTTCCAGGAGGCGGCCCCGAGCCTGGCGGGCCCTCCTGGCTGGTGGCCCTTGGACAGCCTGACGCTCTGCCTCAGGAAGGCATCGTGCCCTCACTAGCCCACAACCGAGGTGGTGTGCCCTCCCCGTGGGTCCTCCTGTGGGTTCCTGCAGGGTGCAGGGGTGTGGGCAGGCCCCCCGCCCGGTGCCTGGGGCTCCGGGAAGTCTCCCGACCCTGCTTTCTGCAGAAGGCTGGGCCCAGGGGCAGGCAGGCCTGGAGGGCAGCGCGACTGGGCCCCGCAACTGGGGGCTGCCCCACCCAGTCCCCTCAGCCCTCTGGGGCAGGACGGGGCGGCTGGGCCTCAGGGGAGCGGAGCCGGCTCTGTGCCTGAGTCCTTGCCTTGTGCTTCCCCTTCTGGACCCCGTGACTTGGCTCATTTCATGGTCCCCCAGTTTCCATCAGAGAAGCTGGGCCAGGAGCCCAGGTGCCTGGGAGGCGAGGCCCCCCGTCCTGTCCGATGTGGGTGCTGGGCGATGCCCTCTGCGACTTGAGTGAGGCCTTCCATTCTCGGGGCTCCAGCGTCTCTTGCTGGCTTCTGCTTACCTGTGTGGTGGCCGGGGCAGTGGGCCTTAGTGCCCGCGTGCACCGATCGGGCAGAGGTGCCCCTCATCCAGCGAGCGCACTGAAGGGAGAGGCCACGGGGCGTCCTCAGAGAGGCGCTGTGCTGGGGAGGGGGCCTCTGCCTGCCGGGGGGCGGGGGGCTGCAGTGGCAGGCCCTGGGAGGCTGAACCCTGGGGCGCCTGGGGCCCGGCTCAGCCTTCGGGGGCCCAGAAAGCAAAACCAGTCAACAGAGGTTGGGCCTACTGGTAGATTCGGGCCAATGGGGAGAGCTGTGCAGAAAGCGGCCCGGAGGCTGAGACGTGGGTGGCCGTGCAGAGGGAGCAGACAGACTGGGGTGTGAGGCCAGAACGGGGCTGGGCCCACAGCAGGGGCTGGGGCGCCTGTCGGATGCAAAGAGCTCGGAGGCCGCGGCGGGTGGGGTCTCCTCGGGTCTCAGGTCCCCTCTGGCAGCCGTGGAGGCCATAGAGGAGGAGGGAGGCCAGGGCTGATGGGCCGGGTGATGGGTTTCAGAGAGACTTGAGGCAGAGCTGAGGAACAAGTGAGGATGGCGTGCAGAGTCCTGATCTCTGCCAGGGGAAGGCCGGCAGTGGCCAGGCCGGGAGCCCACCAGAGACGGGACGCAGGGCCCTGGGGGCAGCCGTGACCCCAGCCTGCGGTCACAGGGCGTGCAGAGCGGGGACCCCAGCCTGGATGAGGGACGGGGCGATGGACGATGCACCTCTCCTCCTGTCCCCTAGCGCCCCCACCCCACCCAGACCAGTGCCCAGACTCCCACCTCAACTGCCCGCACCTCCGTCCCCACCTGGGCCCCTCACCCTGCCCCCTGCACTTCCTCCCCAGCACCTCCCACCATCCGGCTCCAAATCCTGCCCCTCCGCCAGGACCACACCCTGCAGTCCCCCCACCCCCGGAGCTTTGGGCTGGAGTGGAGGGCAGAGCACCGCTGGAAACCAGGGTGCTCCCTCAAAGAGGGGGTCCCCCCGAGGAGGACATACCTCAAGGAGGGCACGTCCCCAAGGAGGGTGATCCCCCCAACGGGGGTGTCCCCTGCAAGGAGGGCGCCCTGAACGGAAGGGAGTTGTGCTCACCTGCCCACCCGCGGGGCAGCACAGGCTCCGTCCTCCGCTGCCTGTGAGATCCCGCAGGTCGACCGGCTCAGGGAGGGGGTGTCACGGGGTGACATGGCCTCTGGCCCGCCTGTCCTGGCACTAGCTGGGTGCACAGCTGAGCTGCTGGGAGAGGGGGGCTCTGGGCCCTGGGGCTGGTGCGGCCGTGCCAGGCAGCGCTGCTGCGTCTGGGGCATCCTTGGGGCTCCGTTCAGCCCTCCTCCCGGGCCCTGGCTGACGTCATGGAGCTCTCGCCCCTTGTGTTCCTGGAGAGGCTCACAGGGAGCCCTGAGCCGTCTTTCATCATCTGAGGCCCTCTGTGGGGTCCACGAGTGTCAGGAGCCCCCGGGAAATGGGCAGGGGAGACGGGGGGCATCAGCACCAGCGTGAGGGTCGTAGGTCAGCGAGGCGGTCCCTGGTCGTCTTCCTTGAAGCAGGCTGAACCCTCCTCCTCCCTATCCTCTGCTCAGACCGCCCCCTCACCTCTGCGTCCTCCCGCCCCACTGCCTGTCCGCTCCTGCCCCACCCCCGCCCTGGCTGCCCCCGCCTGGCTGCCCGCTCCCCTCTGCTTCGCAGTGTTGTGTCGTGAGCCCGCCCTGCCGCCTCTGCCGCCGCCCGGCGCGGTGCCCAGCGGGCGGCCCTGACCGCGGCCTCTCCCCCCCAGGGCCTTCGTGTACCTCAGCAACCTGCTGTACCCCGTGCCGCTGGTGCACCGCGTGGCCGTCGTCAGCGAGAAGGGCGAGGTGAAGGGCTTCCTGCGCGTGGCTGTCCAGGCCATCTCAGGTGCGTGCAGGCGGCCCGGGCGGGGTCTGTCCCTCCTCCAACGGGGCCCCCGGGCTGGGGGAGGCCTCCGCAGCCTTGCGTGGTGGTCTGCATGCAGCCAGTCTCCTCCGTCTCTACCTGAGAGAGAAGCCCTGCTGCCTGGCACTCGGCTCAGGCCCCTGGGGCTCTTCCTGGTCAGCTGGAGCCTTCAGGGCCGCGCCGGCCGAGCCCGGGGCTGGCTGAACCCCCTCCGGCTCGGAGCCCCCACCAGGCAGCCTGCAGACCCAGCCTGGTGCAGAAGTGCCCCCCAAGCCCCCACCATGGTCTCAGCCCCAGGATGGGTATGCAGACTCCAGCCCTCGGTCCCCCAGCCTTCCCGGCTCCCCAGCACTGCCCACTTTGGAGTGCATGGCTGCTCGGGTGCTGACCTGTTTCCCCAGAGGCCGTGAGCCCCTCCCCACTGCCGGCCAGCGGGTCCAGCCCCCCACTGAGAAGCAGATGCCCCTCACTGCCCAGTCCCCTCCCGGCCGCCCCTCCCGGCTGGGGACAGCCACCCCAAGGAGGGCTTCGGGTTTGCTGGGTTTGCCCCTCTGAAAGTGGGTTCTTTATGAAGCTTCTTAGAAAGGAGTGTGGAAAGATGCTTGGAGGACGTGTGGGGGACTGCTCGGCTGGAGGGTCCCTCTACTTCGATAGCCAGCGTTCCCTTCTCCTCCTCCAGCCCCCAGCATCTCCTCGGGCCTCTTCCTCCCCTCCCTGAGGCTTGGCCCGGGCACCCTGGATGCCCCATGTGCAGCTGCCGAGGGCCCAGGCCGGGACGGGGGCGCGGAGCGTGAGCAGCACGGGGGGCCTGCTCGCCCGCTGGGTGGCCCGTGTGCACGCACTCTGGATGTCTGGACCCCTGTGCCGGGCTCTCGCTTCCCCACGATCCCAAGCGCTCTTTCCAGCTCCTCCAGCCGTGTGACCATGGTGCTGAGGGCCCTGGGGACGTGGCTGAGAAGGGGAGCCTGGGGGTGGGCTGGCTTTAGGGACGAGCCAGGTGATGGCGATGCTGGGGCATCCAACGCAGCCCTCCTCCCCTGAGGGCACCCTGGCCCTCTGGGCGCCTCGTCCTCCCCGGGCTCTTCCTGGCCCTTCCTGATCCCTCAGCCCCTGTAGAGCAGGCCCACCTGGCCGGCCGCTTCATAGACAGACAGGTTGGTGCTGTGTGTGTTTGGGCCACACCCGACATCCCCCATGTGGTGGCTGAGCTGGAGGAGACAGTCATCCCTGCCACATCCCCCTGCCGTGGCAGGAGCCCTCCTGTGCACTTGCCGAGCCTGGGTGGTGGTGGGATAGAGCCCTGGGCCCTCAGGCAGCCGGCGTGGACACCCTGGTAGTGGTCGCACCCCCACAGGGTCCCAGAACAGAGGGTCGGAGCCCCCTGGCGTCTGTGAAGTCTCCAGCAGTGGCGTCCAGCCAGAGTGGCTGGAGCTGGGGGTTAGGGGGCCTGGAGGGGCCAGGACTAGCGGCCTTCAGGCGGCAGGAGAAGGGTTTGGTTTTGTCCCAGGCCATAGGGAACCCTGCACACTGGGAGAAGGGGGTGTGAGAGCGTGGGGGCGTTGAGTATCCAGCTGCGTGTTGGGGGAGGGGGAAGGGGATCCAGAGGACCCTGGGTTCTGCTGCAGCAGCTGAGTCTGGGGGCAGGACTTGACAGGGGGCAGAGGTAGAAAGCTTGGCTCTGACAAGGTGGAGTTCATGGCCCTTTCAGAGTGGCTGTGCCGACGACGTGGCTGCTGCTGGGCCCTGGGGCAGCAGAGGCGGGCTTTCAGGGTGCCCGGGACACGCCCTGGTCATTCAGGGCCCCTCGGCCAAGTCTGGGAGCCCCCAGGCGGGTTGGAGCCCCACCTGGTTCCCACATCGCCGCCCCCCCCCCCCACAAGCGCTCAGCCTGGATGCCCTCTCCCGCCTGGGGACAAGCTGGGCCTGACCCTCCGCTCGGTCCTGTTTCAGCCGACGAGGAGGCCCCTGACTACGGCTCCGGCGTCCGCCAGTCGGGAACAGCCAAAATCTCCTTTGACGACCAGCATTTTGAGAAGGTAGTGGTGCGGCCACAGATGCCACCAGACGGGCCCCCAGCCCTGCGGGGCCTCAGGGAAGGGGGAGGGCGGCGTCTTCCTTGCAGGCGCCCTTCCTGCCCTCAAGCAAGAGCCCCCAGCCCGG